>NC_082367.1:5001332-5301332 GCF_027477595.1 Haemorhous mexicanus
AACATGGCAGTGACACTTATCCATCCTGGGGCTCTCCAGAAAACATGGCAGTGACACTTCCCCATCCTGGAGCTCTCCAGAAAACATGGCAGTGACACTTATCCATCCTGGGGCTCTCCAGAAAACATGGCAGTGACACTTATCCATCCTGGGGCTGTCCATAAAGACATGGCAGTGACACTTATCCATCCTGGGGCTCTCAGAAAACATGGCAGTGACACTTCCCCATCCTGGAGCTCTCCATAAAGACATGGCAGTGACAGTTATCCATCCTGGGGCTCTCAGAAAACATGGCAGTGACACTTCCCCATCCTGGAGCTCTCCATAAAGACATGGCAGTGACAGTTATCCATCCTGGGGCTCTCCATAAAGACATGGCAGTGACACTTATCCATCCTGGGGCTGTCCATAAAGACATGGCAGTGACACTTCCCCATCCTGGAGCTCTCCAGAAAACATGACAGTGACACTTCCCCATCCTGGAGCTCTCCAGAAAACATGGCAGTGACACTTATCCATCCTGGGGCTGTTCATAAAGACATGGCAGTGACACTTATCCATCCTGGAGCTCTCCAGAAAACATGGCAGTGACACTTATCCATCCTGGAGCTCTCCATAAAGACATGGCAGTGACACTTCCCCATCCTGGGGCTCTCAGAAAACATGGCAGTGACACTTCCCATCCTGGAGCTGTCCATAAAGACATGGCAGTGACACTTCCCCATCCTGGGGCTCTCCATAAAGACATGGCAGTGACACTTATCCATCCTGGAGCTCTCCATAAAACATGGCAGTGACACTTATCCATCCTGGGGCTCTCCAGAAAACATGGCAGTGACACTTATCCATCCTGGGGCTGTCCATAAAGACATGGCAGTGACACTTATCCATCCTGGGGCTCTCCATAAAGACATGGCAGTGACACTTATCCATCCTGGGGCTGTCCATAAAGACATGACAGTGACACTTATCCATCCTGGAGCTTTCCAGAAAACATGGCAGTGACACTTCCCCATCCTGGGGCTCTCCATAAAGACATGGCAGTGACACTTCCCCATCCTGGGGCTCTCCATAAAGACATGGCAGTGACACTTCCCATCCTGGAGCTGTCCATAAAGACATGGCAGTGACACTTATCCATCCTGGAGCTCTCCATAAAGACATGGCAGTGACACTTATCCATCCTGGGGCTCTCAGAAAACATGGCAGTGACACTTCCCATCCTGGAGCTGTCCATAAAGACATGGCAGTGACACTTCCCCATCCTGGGGCTGTTCATAAAGACATGACAGTGACACTTATCCATCCTGGGGCTCTCCATAAAAACATGGCAGTGACACTTATCCATCCTGGGGCTCTCCATAAAGACATGGCAGTGACACTTATCCATCCTGGGGCTCTCAGAAAACATGGCAGTGACACTTCCCCATCCTGGGGCTCTCAGAAAACATGGCAGTGACACTTCCCCATCCTGGAGCTCTCCATAAAGACATGGCAGTGACAGTTATCCATCCTGGGGCTCTCCATAAAGACATGGCAGTGACACTTATCCATCCTGGGGCTGTCCATAAAGACATGGCAGTGACACTTCCCCATCCTGGAGCTCTCCAGAAAACATGACAGTGACACTTCCCCATCCTGGAGCTCTCCAGAAAACATGGCAGTGACACTTATCCATCCTGGGGCTGTTCATAAAGACATGGCAGTGACACTTATCCATCCTGGAGCTCTCCAGAAAACATGGCAGTGACACTTATCCATCCTGGAGCTCTCCATAAAGACATGGCAGTGACACTTCCCCATCCTGGGGCTCTCAGAAAACATGGCAGTGACACTTCCCATCCTGGAGCTGTCCATAAAGACATGGCAGTGACACTTCCCCATCCTGGGGCTCTCCATAAAGACATGGCAGTGACACTTATCCATCCTGGAGCTCTCCATAAAACATGGCAGTGACACTTATCCATCCTGGGGCTCTCCAGAAAACATGGCAGTGACACTTATCCATCCTGGGGCTGTCCATAAAGACATGGCAGTGACACTTATCCATCCTGGGGCTCTCCATAAAGACATGGCAGTGACACTTATCCATCCTGGGGCTCTCCATAAAGACATGGCAGTGACACTTATCCATCCTGGGGCTCTCCATAAAGACATGGCAGTGACACTTCCCCATCCTGGGGCTCTCCATAAAGACATGGCAGTGACACTTCCCCATCCTGGGGCTCTCCATAAAGACATGGCAGTGACACTTCCCATCCTGGAGCTGTCCATAAAGACATGGCAGTGACACTTATCCATCCTGGAGCTCTCCATAAAGACATGGCAGTGACACTTATCCATCCTGGGGCTCTCAGAAAACATGGCAGTGACACTTCCCATCCTGGAGCTGTCCATAAAGACATGGCAGTGACACTTCCCCATCCTGGGGCTGTTCATAAAGACATGACAGTGACACTTATCCATCCTGGGGCTCTCCATAAAAACATGGCAGTGACACTTATCCATCCTGGGGCTCTCCATAAAGACATGGCAGTGACACTTATCCATCCTGGGGCTCTCAGAAAACATGGCAGTGACACTTCCCCATCCTGGGGCTCTCAGAAAACATGGCAGTGACACTTCCCCATCCTGGAGCTCTCCATAAAGACATGGCAGTGACAGTTATCCATCCTGGGGCTCTCCATAAAGACATGGCAGTGACACTTATCCATCCTGGGGCTGTCCATAAAGACATGGCAGTGACACTTCCCCATCCTGGAGCTCTCCAGAAAACATGACAGTGACACTTCCCCATCCTGGAGCTCTCCAGAAAACATGGCAGTGACACTTATCCATCCTGGGGCTGTTCATAAAGACATGGCAGTGACACTTATCCATCCTGGAGCTCTCCAGAAAACATGGCAGTGACACTTATCCATCCTGGAGCTCTCCATAAAGACATGGCAGTGACACTTCCCCATCCTGGGGCTCTCAGAAAACATGGCAGTGACACTTCCCATCCTGGAGCTGTCCATAAAGACATGGCAGTGACACTTCCCCATCCTGGGGCTCTCCATAAAGACATGGCAGTGACACTTATCCATCCTGGAGCTCTCCATAAAACATGGCAGTGACACTTATCCATCCTGGGGCTCTCCAGAAAACATGGCAGTGACACTTATCCATCCTGGGGCTGTCCATAAAGACATGGCAGTGACACTTATCCATCCTGGGGCTCTCCATAAAGACATGGCAGTGACACTTATCCATCCTGGGGCTCTCCATAAAGACATGGCAGTGACACTTATCCATCCTGGGGCTCTCCATAAAGACATGGCAGTGACACTTCCCCATCCTGGGGCTCTCCATAAAGACATGGCAGTGACACTTCCCCATCCTGGGGCTCTCCATAAAGACATGGCAGTGACACTTCCCATCCTGGAGCTGTCCATAAAGACATGGCAGTGACACTTATCCATCCTGGAGCTCTCCATAAAGACATGGCAGTGACACTTATCCATCCTGGGGCTCTCAGAAAACATGGCAGTGACACTTCCCATCCTGGAGCTGTCCATAAAGACATGGCAGTGACACTTCCCCATCCTGGGGCTGTTCATAAAGACATGACAGTGACACTTATCCATCCTGGGGCTCTCCATAAAAACATGGCAGTGACACTTATCCATCCTGGGGCTCTCCATAAAGACATGGCGGTGACATTTCCCCATCCTGGGGCTGTCCATAAAGACATGGCAGTGACACTTCCCCATCCTGGGGCTGTTCATAAAGACATGGCAGTGACACTTCCCCATCCTGGGGCTGTTCATAAAGACATGACAGTGACACTTATCCATCCTGGGGCTCTCCATAAAAACATGACAGTGACACTTATCCATCCTGGGGCTCTCCATAAAGACATGGCAGTGACACTTCCCCATCCTGGGGCTCTGCAGAGCAGCAGCAGCTCCTGACAACCCTTTCTGTGTCTCCGCAGGGGCCGTGGGGTCGGTCCCCCTCCTCCTCCTCCTCCCCCGCGGGGGGCCCTGGTGCGGGGAGCCCCCGTGCGCGGGGCCATGGCCCGGGGGGCTGCCATGGCCCGGGGGGTGCCCCCAGGCCCGGCCGTGCGGGGCGCCCCTGCCCCCCGGGCACGGGCAGCTGGCATCCAGAGGATACCCCTGCCCCCTCCCCCCGTGCCAGAGAGCTACGAGGAATATGTGAGCAGTGCTTAATTGTTGGTGATTAACGGGTTAATGAGGGCGGGGGGGTGGGTGGGGGGTGTGGGTGTGGGTGAGGGGAGGTGGTGGTGGGGTGGGGATCAGTGGGATCACCAGGGACTGCTGGGAATGGTGCTGGGATCACCAGGGATCACTGGGATGGGGCTGGGATCACCAGAGATCACTGGGATAGGGCTGGGATTGCCAGAGATCACTGGAATGGTGCTGGGATCAGTGGGATCACCAAGGACTGCTGGGAATGGTGCTGGGGTCACCAGGGATCACTGGGATGGGGCTGGGATCACCAGAGATCACTGGAATGGGGCTGGGATCACCAGGGACTGCTGGGAATGGTGCTGGGATCACCAGGGATCACTGGAATGGGGCTGGGATCACCAGAGATCACTGGAATGGTGCTGGGATCACCAGGGACTGCTGGGATCACTGGGGATCAGAGGGATGGGGCTGGGATCCCAGGGACTGCTGGGAATGATGCTGGGATCACTAGGAATCAGAGGGATGGGGCTGGGATCACCAGGGATCACTGGAATGGTGCTGGGATCACCAGGGATCACTGGAATGGGGCTGGGATCACCAGGGACTGCTGGGAATGGTGGTGGGATCACCAAGGATCACTGGGATGGGGCTGGGATCACCAGGGATCACTGGGATGGTGCTGGGATCACTAGGGATCAGTGGGATCACCAAGGACTGCTGGGAATGGTGCTGGGATCCCACTGACTCCTGGTTCTGGGCTCACCAGGATCCCCTGGGATGGTTCAGGGATCCCACCAACTCCTGGGATGGTTCAGGGATCACCAGGAGCCTTTGGGATGGATCTGGGATCACCAGGAGCCTTTGGGATGGTGCAGGGATCACCAGGAGCCTTTGGGATGGTGCAGGGATCACCAGGAGCCTTTGGGATGGTGCTGGGATCACCAGGAGCCTTTGGGATGGTGCTGGGATCACCAGGAGCCTTTGGGATGGTGCAGGGATCACCAGGAGCCTTTGGGATGGATCTGGGATCACCAGGAGCCTTTGGGATGGTGCAGGGATCACCAGGAGCCTTTGGGATGGATCTGGGATCACCAGGAGCCTTTGGGATGGTGCAGGGATCACCAGGAGCCTTTGGGATGGTGCTGGGATCACCAGGAGCCTTTGGGATGGTGCTGGGATCACCAGGAGCCTTTGGGATGGTGCTGGGATCACCAGGAGCCTTTGGGATGGATCTGGGATCACCAGGAGCCTTTGGGATGGTGCAGGGATCACCAGGAGCCTTTGGGATGGTGCAGGGATCACCAGGAGCCTTTGGGATGGTGCTGGGATCACCAGGGACCATTGGGATGGTGCAGGGATCACCAGGAGCCTTTGGGATGGATCTGGGATCACCAGGAGCCTTTGGGATGGTGCAGGGATCACCAGGAGCCTTTGGGATGGTGCAGGGATCACCAGGAGCCTTTGGGATGGTTCAGGGATCACCAGGAGCCTTTGGGATGGATCTGGGATCACCAGGAGCCTTTGGGATGGATCTGGGATCACCAGGGACCATTGGGATGGTTCAGGGATCACCAGGGACCATTGGGATGGTGCAGGGATCACCAGGAGCCTTTGGGATGGTGCTGGGATCACCAGGAGCCTTTGGGATGGTGCAGGGATCACCAGGAGCCTTTGGGATGGTGCAGGGATCACCAGGAGCCTTTGGGATGGATCTGGGATCACCAGGGACCATTGGGATGGTGCTGGGATCACCAGGGACCATTGGGATGGTGCTGGGATCACCAGGAGCCTTTGGGATGGTTCTGGGATCATCACAAAGACTGATACACCTGAAAAATTGGTTTCTCTTCTCAGCAAAATGTTTTTGGTTTTTTTTCACTGAAAAGTTCAGAGGTTGGGGGTTGTAAATGTGTGTTTGGATGGCACAGAATTACGGAATTATGGAATATCCTGAGGCAGGAGGGATCCCCTGGGATCAGGCACCCCAAAATCCCAGCCTGTGCATCCCTGGGAGCATTGTCCTGGAGCTCTGATGAGCCTGTCCAGTGCCCAGCACCCTCTGGAGAAGGAACCATTCCCTGATAACAATCCCAGCTCTCCTGGCACAGGGATTTACCCCTGGAGAAGGAATGGGTGGATGGGTTCCTAAATATGAGCATGGCAGGCCAGGATTTCCAGGCTCCTCTGGAACCTGCTGGGGGTTGGATTTGGTTCCTTTGATTCCTTTTTGGTCCTTTTGTGACACTTTTTTTGTCCCCATCCTCCCAGGGCTACGATGACACGTACGCAGAGCAGAGCTACGAGGGCTACGAGGGCTACTACAGCCAGGGCCAAGGGTGAGTGGGATTCCCTCTTCCCAAAGCAATCCTGCATGGCCTTTTCCCCCCTTTTTCCCCCCTTTTTCCCCCTTTTTCCCCCTTTTTTCCTTTTTTTTTAAATCCTATTTGAAGCCAATAGAAACATTCCTGAGCTGCTACAGCCAGGGCCAAGGGTGAGTGGGATTCCCTCTTCCCAAAGCAATCCTGCATGGCCTTTTCCCCCCTTTTTCCCCCCTTTTTCCCCCTTTTTCCCCCTTTTTTCCTTTTTTTTTAAATCCTATTTGAAGCCAATAGAAACATTCCTGAGCTGCTACAGCCAGGGCCAAGGGTGAGTTGGATTCCCCCTTCCCAAAGGGATCCTACATGGGGTTTTTTTCCCCTTTTTCCCCCTTTTTTCCCTTTTCCCCCCTTCTTTCCCCTCTTTTTATCCCATTTGAAGCCAATGAAAACATTCCTGAGCTGCTACAGCCAGGACCACGGGTGAATGGGATTCCCTCTTCCCAAAGCAATCCTGCATGGCCTTTTCCCCCCCTTTTCCCCCCCTTTTCCCCCCCTTTTCCCCCCTTTCCCCCCCCTTTTTCCCCCCTTCCCCCCCCCCCCTTTTTCCCTCTTTTTTTCCCCTTTTTCCCCCTTTTTTCCCTTTTTTTTAAAATCCTATTTGAAGCCAATAGAAACATTCCTGAGCTGCTACAGCCAGGGCCAAGGGTGAGTGGGATTCCCTCTTCCCAGAGCAATCCTGCATGGCCTTTTCCCCCCTTTTTCCCCCTTTTTCCCCCTTTTTTCCTTTTTTTTTAAATCCTATTTGAAGCCAGTAGAAACATTCCTGAGCTGCTACAGCCAGGGCCAAGGGTGAGTTGGATTCCCCCTTCCTAAAGGGATCCTACATGGCTTTTTTTCCCCTTTTTCCCCCTTTTTTCCCTTTTCCCCCCTTTTTCCCCTTTTTTTTAAATCCTATTTGAAGCCAATAGAAACATTCCTGAGCTGCTACAGCCAGGACCACGGGTGAATGGGATTCCCTCTTCCCAAAGCAATCCTGCATGGCCTTTTCCCCCCCTTTTCCCCCCCTTTTTCCCCCCTTCCCCCCCCCTTTTTCCCTCTTTTTTTCCCCTTTTTCCCCCTTTTTCCCTTTTTTTTAAATCCTATTTGAAGCCAGTAGAAACATTCCTGAGCTGCTACAGCCAGGGCCAAGGGTGAGTGGGATTCCCCCTTCCCAAAGGGATCCTACATGGCTTTTTTTCCCCTTTTTCCCCCTTTTTTCCCTTTTCCCCCCTTCTTTCCCCTCTTTTTATCCCATTTGAAGCCAATGAAAACATTCCTGAGCTGCTACAGCCAGGACCAAGGGTGAGTGGGATTCCCTCTTCCCAAAGCAATCCTGCATGGCCTTTTTCCCCCTTTTTCCCCCCCTTTTTCCCCCCCTTTTCCCTCCCTTTTCCCCCCTTTTTCCCCCCCACTTTCCCCCCCACACACTTTTTCCCCCCTTTTTTCCCCTTTTCCCCCCTTTTTCCCCTTTTTTTTTAAATCCTATTTGAAGCCAATAGAAACATTCCTGAGCTGCTACAGCCAGGGCCAAGGGTGAATGGGATTCCCTCTTCCCAAAGCAATCCTGCATGGCCTTTTTCCCCCCCTTTTCCCCCCCTTTTTTCCCCTCTTTTTCCCCCCTTTTTCCCCCCTTTTTTCCCCCCTTTTTCCCCCCCTTTTTCCCCCCCTTTTTCCCCCCTTTTTCCCCCCTTTTTTCCCCCCTTTTCCCCCCCTTTTTTTTCCCCTTTTTTTCCCCTTTTTTTTCCCCTTTTTTTTCCCCTTTTTTCCCCTTTTTTTCCCCTTTTTTTCCCCCTTTTTTTCCCCTTTTTTCCCCCTTTTTTCCCCCTTTTTTTCCCCTTTTTTTTCCCCTTTTTTTTCCCCTTTTTTTCCCCTTTTTTTCCCCTTTTTTTCCCCTTTTTTTTCCCCTTTTTTTTCCCCTTTTTTTTCCCCTTTTTTTCCCCCTTTTTTTCCCCTTTTTTTTCCCATTTTTTTCCCCTTTTTTTTCCCCTTTTTTTTTCCCCCTTTTCCCCCCCTTTTTCCCCCCTTTTCCTTCCTCTTTTCCTCCCTCTTTTCCCCCCTCTTTTCCCTTTTTTTTAAATCCTTATTGAAGCCAGTGAAAGCATTCCTGAGCTGCTACAGCCAGGGCCAAGGGTGAGTGGGATTCCCTCTTCCCAAAGGGATCCTGCATGGCCTTTTTTCCCTTTTTTCCCCCTCTTTTCCCTTTTTTTAATCCCATCTGAAGCCAATGGAGCTGCAGAGTTCTGCTGGAATCCAGGACTCGGAGCTCCTTCTCTTTTCCTGGATTTTTGTGGCACTGTGGGAATGGGATTTTCCTGTGTGTAACCACCTGGTTGCTTTTGCAGGGATACAGAATATTATGATTATGGACATGGGGAGGCACAGGAAACCTATGAAGCTTATGGTATGTCTGGGAATTCTGGGATAAGGAAGGGGTTGGGAATTGCTTGTGGTCAATTTTGCAGTTTTCCAATGTCTGGATAAAAAACTGAGGAGAACCTTGTGGTGTTTTTATTTAGGTCTGAGCAGCCTCTCTGTGGGTTTAGGGTCTTCTCAATCTTGATTTTCTCAAAGGTGATGCTTTTAAAAAAATCCATTTTTTATCTCTGGAAATGTTTAAATTTCCTTGTAGCTTTAGAATATTTCAGGAGGTCTGGATTTCCACCCACAGCACTTGTGCTGCAGTCTGGTTTTCATGGGCTGGGTTTTCTATGGTTCCATCTGCTTCCTTTATCCTCACAAACCCTGAGCCTGACTCTGGGCTGTAGATCTGCTCCAAAATTGGATGTAAATGTCATGAGGAGCCAGTTTGACTCAGTAGGCAAAGCTTAGCTAATCTCAGTTATGTACAACTCCCAACTTGGGCCGGGCTGAGCCAAAATGTTGTGATTTAACCCCAAAGGGCAACCACCCCCCCACTCGTGGGGCAGGGAGAGAATTGGGAGGGTAAAAGTGAGGGAATGAATGGGCTGGGATAAAGTTCACCAGGAAAAGCAAAATAAACCAAGGGATTCATGCCCTGCTCCCTTGGGAAGACATTCCAAAGGTCCCTCCCTGCCTCCTGCTGCCCTCAGCTGGGGCTGCGTTTGTGTTTGAAGGCAGTTCCCATGTCCAGCCTTGGAATGGCATCTGGCTGTGGCAGTGAGAAGGAGCCATTGTCCCCTGTCCCCAGAGCTGGGCTGGGCCAGAGTTCATTCCCCTCCCCAGAGCTGCCCTGGGACTGACTCTGGGTTTGTGCTGAGCATCCCCAGCAGTTTTGCTCGGACACATCCAAGGCCTTTCCTGCTCCTCACACAGGGAAATTGGGAGGGAACCCCGAGGAATTTTCCAGACCAGGTGACATCCCAAATTCCCAAAGCTCTTCTTAAAGGTGTGGAATTCCATGTGGCTGGAAGAGTCCCTTCCACAGCTGAGGGAGTGCAGGTGACATTCCTGACCAGCTGGAGATCCCTGGGAGCTGGGAATTCATGCCCTGGCAGGATTAGGGAGGCAGAGTTGTTGTCTCCTGCTCACCCTGCTCCAGGTTTAAGCCCAAACCCAGGAGCCTCAGGGTGTTCCCTACTCCAGGCTTAATTCCAGATCCAGGTGGACTGAGGCATTCCCTACTCCAGGTTTAAATTCAGGAGCCTCAGGGTGTTCCCTGCTCCAGGTTTGAATCCAAACCCAGGAGCCTCAGGACCTTCCCTGCTCCAGGTTTAACCCCAAACCCAGGAGCATTGAGGCATTCCCCACTCCAGGTTTAAACCCAGGAGCCTCAGAGTATTCCTGCTCCAGGTTCAAATTCAAATCCAGGAGGATTGAGGCATTCCTGCTCCAGGTTTAAATCCAGGAGCATTGAAGCATTCCCTGCTCCAGGTTTAACCCCAAATCCAGGAGCATTGAGGCATTCCCTACTCCAGGTTTAACCCCAAACCCAGGAGCCCTGAGACATTTTCTGCTCCAGGTTTAACCCCAAACCCAGGTGGATTGGAGGCATTCCCTACTCCAGGTTTAAATCCAGGAGCATTGAAGCATTTCCTACTCCAAGTTTAACCCCAAACCCAGGAGCCTCAGGGTGTTCCCTTCTCCAGGTTTAACCCCAAACCCAGGAGCATTGAGGCATTCCCTACTCCAGGTTTAACCCCAAATCCAGGTAGATTGAGGCATTCCCTATTCCAGGTTTAAACCCAGGAGCCCTGAGGCATTCCCTACTCCAGGTTTAACCCCAAACCCAGGTGGATTGAGGCATTCCCTTCTCCAGGTTTAACCCCAAACCCAGGTGGATTGAGGCATTCCCTGCTCCAGGTTTAACCCCAAACCCAGGAGCATTGAGGCATTCCCTGCTCCAGGTGTAATCCCAAACCCAGGAGTATTGAGGCATTCCCTGCTCCAGGTTTAACCCCAAACCCAGGTGGATTGAGGCATTCCCTACTCCAGGTTTAACCCCAAACCCGGGTGGATTGAGGCATTCCCTACTCCAGGTTTAACCCCAAGCCCAGGCTCCTGCCAGATGTTCCCATCCAGCTGCTCCAGGAGCTGCTGGCTGTCCCCTGGCTTTGCTGAGCCCGTGTCACCCCCGAGCACAAAGAGCCTTTTGTGCCTCCTGCTCTGGCAGAGCCCAGGGTGCCCCTTGGACACCTGGCTCAGCCCATCCCATCTGTTTATCCTCAGCCATTCCCGCTGCTCTCTGCTTCCCTGAGAGCAGAACTGGCCATAAATCTCCAAACTGGGCTGGGGATGGTTGGAGGGAGTGTGGGAAGGGTTTGGTGTCTGGGGAGGGACAGCTCACAGGGGGGTGGGTGTCACGGGCAAACTCTGATTTTTTTTCATGGAATTCTGGAGTGGTTTGGGATGAAAAGGGGCCTTGAAGGTCACCCCTGCCCCCCTGCTATGGCCCAGGAGGGCTGGCTCTGCTGTGTCCTGGTGCAGCACTGGCAGCTGGAGGCTGCCTGCTCCTCAGGGCTTCTGCTGGAGCTGTTTGGGGGATCAGGAGCTGTTTTGGGGAATCAGAAGGTGTTTTGGGGCATCAGGATCTGGTTTTGGGGCATCAGGAGCTGTTTTGGGGCATCAGGAGCTGTTTTGGGGGATCAGGAGCTGTTTGGGGGATCAGGAGCTGTTTGGGGGAGATCAGGAGCTGTTTGGGGGGATCAGGAGCTGTTTTGAGGAGCTGTTTTGGTGAGCTGTTTGAGGAGCTATTTTGGGGGGATCAGGACCTGTTTTGAGGAGCTGTTTTTGGGGGATCAGGACCTGTTTTGGTGAGCTGTTTGAGGAGCTGTTTTGGGGGATCAGGACCTGTTTTGAGGAGCTGTTTTTGGGGGATCAGGACCTGTTTTGAGGAGCTGTTTTTGGGGGATCAGGACCTGTTTTGAGGAGCTGTTTTGGGGGAGATCAGGACCTGTTTGAGGAGCTGTTTTGGGGGGATCAGGACCTATTTTGGTGAGCTCTTTGAGGAGCTGTTTTTGGGGGATCAGGACCTGTTTTGAGGAGCTGTTTTGGGGGATCAGAAGCTGGTTTTGGGGATCAGGACCTGTTTTGGTGAGCTTTTTGAGGAGCTCTTTTGTGGATCAGGACCTGTTTTAGTGAGCTGTTTTGAGGAGCTGTTTTGTGGATCAGGAGCTGTTTTGAGGAGCTGTTTTGGGGGATCAGGACCTGTTTTTGGGGGATCAGGACCTGTTTTGGTGAGCTCTTTGAGGAGCTGTTTTTGGGGGATCAGGACCTGTTTTTGGGGAGATCAGGACCTGTTTGAGGAGCTCTTTGAGGAGCTCTTTTAGACAGCCATTCTCCCCCATCCCTTCTCCATCTCCCAGCCCATTCCCAGCCCCATCCCTCCACCCAGCCCTGACCTTTTCTCTCCTTCTCCCCACAGGCCAAGATGACTGGAATGGAACCCGGCCCTCCCTGAAGGCCCCCCCAGCCCGGCCAGTCAAGGGGGGCTACAGAGAGCACCCCTATGGCCGCTACTGACCCCCAAAAATGGGGCAAAAACCCCAATTTAGGAGCAAACTCTTGTTTCTGGTTCTTGTATCTCCCAGGATTCCTGTTGCTTTACCCACAGCAGACAAGTAATTGTCTCCCTGTTTTTCTTCCTGGCCCTTTTTTTCCTCCCACTCCATCCTCACCCTGCATTTTTGGCTTCTGTATGTAGTGGATTTCTTGAGATAAATTTAAATAGATTTTAGAAGGGGGACAAAAAAAAAAACAACCAACCTTTTAATTTTTATTATTTTTATTTTTGTTCTTCTTCGGTGTGTAGATTTTTTTCTTTGTCATTTTAGGTAAAAAAAAACAAAAACAAAACAAAACAAACTGTACCTTTTTTAAGGAAAAAAAAGACAGAAAAAAACCCCCTAAAAAGCGAGTTAAAAAAATGTTAGTTTCCAAAAGTGACATGCTTTGCTTAGTTCTGAAATTAAGGTTTTGTTAAAACTTTTAAAGTTTGTTTTAAAGGAACCCATAAAGGTTGTAGTTGCAGAATCCCAAAGTAGGCTACATTTCAAAATTCAGGGTTATTTTTTTAAGAATTAAAATCATAATGTAACAGTAGTGGCTGCCACCATTTAAAAAAAAAAAACAACCAAAAAATAACTTCAGATGCCAAACCTTTAAAAGGAGATTGCTGGTGAATCTTGAAGTTTAAATTTTAACCCAAAGGATCCTCCAAACAAATTAAATAGCATTTTCTAAAGAGGATTGACTTAAAAGGAAAAATTAGGTTGGTAAAAAATTGACTTTTCTCATGTGGATTTTGAAATCTAGCCCCCCCTGCAGTGTTGAGATATGCTTGGGAATCTTTTTCCAGTGGAAAGGACTTTTAGTTTCATTCTAAATTAACAATTTTTAAGGGAAAAAAACCAAAATTTTGGCTTTGATTGGCCAGTGTTTGACAGAAAGAATATTCCATGGGTAGGCCTGTAAAATTCTGATTTTTTGTAGCCCTTTGGGGCAGAAAATCTGATGAAAATTTCAACCTCACCCCTAAAAATAATCTCAATTTCAAGCAGTCCCAGCCACTTGTTCAAGTGTATCTCAGCACCAGCTTTGCATAAAAAGGGACACTGCAGCTGTAAAAAAAAAAACCAAAATGATAAAAAACCACAAAACCAGACAAAAACCGATCCCAAATTTCACTTTGTACATAAAATAAAGTCCTAAATTGGATTTGTTACACTCTGTTCTGGAAGAGGAAAATGCTGATTTTGTGTAAAGCCTGCCTAACTAGGTAGCTCAAAACGTGTCAAAATGTCTGTCTCAATCTGTCAATAAAGTTTAGTCCTTTTTTAATCCAAGTAAATGTGATGAATTGTCATTTGTTTTTGGAGGTTTATTTCTATTTATTTTTTTTTTTCAACCAACTTTAAATCCATGCTAAACTTAATTTGTCTTTTTTTTTTTTTATTTTTATTCTTATTTTTATGATGATGATTTATTTAAAAACGTGGAGGCATTTCTAAAAAAATGGTGGTTTTTTGGTAATTCTCGTGACAAAACAACATTTTTTTTAAATTTATTTTTAAAAATACGAAAAAGACAAAAAAAAAATTTGTTTTTCACCCCCTGGAAGTTGCTGAAAGCAGTTTTGAGCCAGAAATCTGAATTTGAGAAGCAATTTTGGATGGTTCTTTGCTTGGTGATTCAGATTTCAGGTGGCCTCAGAGAATATTCCAGAGGCTGGTTCAAGTAGGAATGCTGAGAATTCCAAGGAAGTTGCTTTCTGGAACCCCCCCTTGGCTAAGATGATGCTTTTCCTTGGAAAAAAACACTTTAAAAATGAATTTATTTTGTTGGTGGACGGTGCTGCAGCTGCTCCTTAAATCCTTTCTGAGAGGGTGTGGATGTAGAGATATTTAATATAATATATTTCATATATTTCTATTTTTTATAAAAATCAATGCTTCGTGGTTTGTTATTTCCCATCCAGCAGATGGGAATTTGGAATTTTAAGGGATTAAACTGCTCGGGGGTGAAAAATAAAATTTTAGGGAAAAAAAAAAAAAACCACAAAAAAAACCAAACAAACCAAAATCTGCAGCGCATGAACCGAGGGGAATATTTAAAAATAATTTTTAAAAAAAACCACACAAAAATTGTATTTGTAGATTGTTCTTAAAGTTGCAAATAACTGAATTTTCAACACTGGTTTGGAGTCAGCTTTCAGGGCATAATGTGATGAAAAGCTCAGCCTATGCCCCTCCTTTTAAAGGAAAATTATCAGCAGGAGAATTCAGGATGAGTAAAACAGGCACCGCAAAGCCCAAAAGGTAAAATAAATGTCTGATTTTAATACAGCACATTTCTCTTTTCCATAAACCTGTGACCCAGCCGACCCTTCAGATGGGAATTTAATGTAAAAGGGGAAAAAAAAAAAAACAAACCCAAAAAAAAGAAAAATATTTTAAATATAAACATTTAAACCAACCCACGTGGCATAAATTAGCAATAACTTTTAATGACTGTGCCCTTTGGCAGATGCACTGGGATGGAATGTGGCCCAAAAGGGATCTTTAAATATCCTGGATTTTTTTTTTTAAGGAGAAAAAATGTAAAAATGAACATGAATCCAAGCTAGTCCTGCTACTGCCAAAACAAAAAGGGAAAAAAACCAAACCCAAATTGTGCTCAGTTGTTTGAAAATGTCAATTTTAGCCCCCCCAGTATTGCTGTTTCCTGTGAACTGTCCTTAGCTCAGCTGAAGTTGCATGTTTTCCTTTCATGTGTAATTGCATGCAGGAATCTCTTTCTTTTTCCTTTTTTATTTTTTATTTTTAAATTTTTTTTGGATCTCTTTATGAGGATCCTCACAATTTTTTTTTCCTTTGATTTGCAGGAATTTGGGGCTGTGACTCAACAGAGTGAGGAGGAGGAGGAGGAGGAAGAGCAGGGCCAGCACCAGCTGGGTGAGTTTTGATTTTTGGGGGGTTTTTTACAACCCCTTGTCGAGTTCCCAACGTGGGGGTGGCACCATCTGAGCTGCTAAATTCCAATTTTTTCCTTGGATCCACACCAAAAAACAAACAAAAGGGGAAGGTCACAGTGTGGAGGAGGCTCCTGAGCTGAGTTTCTTGGGGGAATTTGAAGGGATTTTGGGATTAAGGTTTTTCATGGAATCACAAGGAGGGTCTGGAAGGTTCCAGGAAAATCCCAGGAAAATTCCAGGCTGCTGATCTTTCCTTGCCACTTTCCCACCCCTTCCACTTCTGGAATGGGATGTGGCTGCTGGGATTGGTTTTTATGGAATCCTGCCAGGGAATCTCCCACTGTGATTTTTGGGGTTTAAAACCCTAAAAATTGTGGGTTTTTTGGTAATTCTAGTGACAAAACAAAAAATTTTCGAGCTCATTGAGCTTTAAAAAATACGAAAAAGACCAAAAAAATTTGGTTTTTACCCCCTGGAAGTTGCTGGAAGCAGTTTTGAGCCAGAAATCTGAATTTGAAAAGCATTTGATGGTTCTTTGCTTGTTTTAGATTAATCTCACCCCATTCCCATGGGCAGGGATTCCTTCCCCTGTCCCACATTGGCCTGGAACATTTTCAGGGATGGAGCAGAGGAGATGATTCCCTAAAAAATCTCTTTTGGATGGCTGGGAGTGCTTGGGGGGATCACATCAGCAAGGACAAAATTCCTTCATTCCCCCTTCCTTATGGGATTCCAAAATGCTGCCCCTGGAATTCTGAGCTCCACAAATAAAAATCCACCTTGAAATGCTGGAAAAGCCCAAATCCCAGCTGGGCAGGGGCCATAAAAGGATAAATCTGAATTTTATAGGGGATTTTAAAGCTCCCCTTTACCTCAGGAGCATCAGGAGCAGGGCAGAGCCAATTTGGGAATGCTGCAGCAGGGAGTTCACCCTGAATTCCTGCACTTGGAAATTGAATTTCCCTAAAAAATCTCTTTTGGATGGCTGGGAGTGCTTGGGGGGGTGAGCAAGGACACAATTCCTTCATCCATCCCTTTCCTGTGAGATTCCAAAATGCTGCCCCTGGAAATCTGAGCTCCATAATAAAAACCCCCAAGGAATACACCTTGAAATGCTGGAGAAGCCCAGATCCAGGCTGGGCAGGGGACATAAAAGGATAAATCTGAATTTTGTAGGGGATTTTAAAGCTCCCCTTTACCTCAGGAGCATCAGGAGCAGGGCAGAGCCAATTTGGGAATGCTGCAGCAGGGAGTTCACCCTGAATTCCTGCACTTGGAAATTGAATTTCCCTCCTGCCAGCAGGGCAATGAGAACAGCCCTGGATCTGTGGTTATCAAATCCATCTTCATCTCCAGCAGAACTGGAGCATCAATTTTGGATGGCAAAGCACCAATCTGTCCCATTTCTCTCCTAATAAGCCCAGCTTTTAGATCAAGTGGAAAAGGTTTGCTAGAGATCATCTCTTAGCAAGCAATTTATTCCCCAGTGGATCTTGGGATGCTGCCTGTGGAATAACCCAGCTCGTGCCTGGCTCTGAGTGGGGTGCTGATGGGAGAGGATGGAAATGTGAAAATGTTGGAATAACTGCATGTGCCGGGAGTGTTTTGCAAACATTCCTTGGAGCAGACAGCTCCCTCCCTCCTTCCCTCCCTCTCCCAGCACTTTTCCAGGCAGGATTTAGCCCTGGAGGCTGCCAGAGCTGGTTTGAGATCCCAAAATAACCCCTCAGCTTCAGAATGAGCCAAACATTCCGGGGTGAGGCAGGGATTTGGGAGGGATGGAGATTCCTGGCAGTCTGAGTCACCTCAGGTACCTGGAGCTCCTTCCCTTTCCTGCTGGAATTCTCCTCCCAATGCCAGGGATCTTTTCCTCTCCCTGTTTTCCCATCCACATCTTGTTATTTGTAGGATTTTGGGCAAGACCCCAGCCTGGAGAAAATCTCCCGTCGTTCTTGGCTCTGTTCACATCTCTGGAAGTGTTTCCCAACCAAATCCTGGTTTTGTCAGGCTGGGAACACCCTCCTGCTCCATGTCTCAGCATTCCCATCTTCCCAGGCTGTTGTGATGGTTGTGAGGTGAGAAATGAGAATTTCACTCCAAGCTCTCAGAAGGCTGATTTATTACTATATTATATTAAAAGAAATTATATACTAAAACTGCACTAAATGAAGAGAAAGGAGATGTCAGAAGGTTAGACAAGAATAATAAAATCCTGTGACAGGCTCAGTCTGAGCTGGACTGGGATTGATAATTAATTAAAAACAATTCACATTAAACCAATCAAAGGTGCACTTGTTGATAAGCAACCCCCGGACCACATTCCAAGGAAAAAGTGAATTATTGTTTACATTTCTTTTCTGAGGCTTCTCAGGAGGAAAATCCTGCTGAAGGGATTTTTGAGAAAATACCACAGTGATATTTTCCCTGGGTGGGAGCAGCTCCTCCCTGGGGTGTAAAACCCAGCCTGGCCTTGCTCTGAGCTGGCCCAAACCTGGATTTTGTCCTTAGTGGGGAGTGAACCCGAGGAAAACGCTCCAGCTGGAATTCCAGAGGTGTCCCTTCCTTTTCCTGGAAGGAGCCTCATCCCCTGCCCTTCCCTTTCCCCTGCTTTCCATTTTCTGTTTGAGTATTTCAATAAAGCCAGTGCCTCCGAGCTTCGTTGGATGGAATCGTGGATTCAGGGAATGCTCCGGGCTGGGAGGGACCCTAAAGCTGCTCCAGCCACCTCCCACTACCCCAGCCCTCCAGGAATGGGAATTTCACAGCTTTTCTGGGGTTTTTTATCTCCCAGCCTCACTGAAAGCACAGGGGATTGATCTTTGACCTCCCAAATTCCAGCTTGGATCAGCAGAGTTGGAGAGCACAGCTGGATTCCCTGGCCAGATCTGAACAAATCTGAATTCCAGATGAGAGCATCTGCCACGAGCAGAGCCAGGGAAAAAATGTGCATTTTTACCTCCTTAACCCCTCCTGCTGCTCTCCCGAAGAAAATCTGGGATCAGGGGGATTCCAGCAGCCTGGAGAGACCCTGGAGGAGGAGGAGGAGAGCAGGGAATGCTCCAGCTGGAGCTTTTGGGGAGGAAAATTCCTCAGGGAATTCCTCCTGAATGGATCCGGGAAATTCTCCTCCATGATTAAGGATATTTTTCCTTCATGGATCAGGGAATTTCTCCACTGTAGATCAGGGAATTCCTCCATGGATCAGGGATTTTCCTTCATGGATCAGGGAATTCCTCCATGGATCAGGGAGTTTCTCCCTCATGGATCAGGGAAATTGTCCTCCATGGATCAGGGAAATTCTCCTCCATGAGTAAGGATATTTCTCCCTCATGGATCAGGGAATTTCTCCACTGTAGATCAGGGAATTCCTCCATGGATCAGGGAATTTTTCCTTCATGGATCAGGGAGTTTCTCCCTCATGGATCAGGGAATTCCTCCCTCATGGATCAGGGAATTCCTCCATGGATCAGGGAGTTTCTCCCTCATGGATCAGGGAATTCCTCCCTCATGGATCAGGGGAATTCCTCCATGGATCGGGGATTTTTCCTCCATGGATCCAGGAATTCCTCCATGGATCAGGGAATTCCTCCTTTATGGATCAGGGAGTTTCTTCTCTGTGGATCAGGGAATTTCTCCTTCATAGGTCAGAGAATTCCTCCATAGATCAGGGAATTTCTCCCTCATGGATTAGGAAATTTCTCCCTCATGGATCAGGGAATTTTTCCTCCATGGATCGAGGAATTTTTCCTCCATGGATCCGGGACTTTCTCCCTCATGGATCAGGAAATTTCTCCCTTGTGGATCAGGGAATTCCTCCCTCATGGATCAGGGAATTTTTCCTTCATGGATAAGGGAGTTTCTCCCTCATGGATCAGGGAAATTCTCCTCCATGATTAAGGATATTTCTCCCTCATGGATCAGGGTGTTTCTCCCTCATGGATCAGGGAATTCCTCTCTCATTGATCAGGGAAATTCTCCTCCATGGATCAGGGAATTCCTCCATGGATCAGGGAATTCCTCCCTCGTGGATCACGGAAATTCTCCTCCATGATTAAGGATATTTCTCCTCCATGGATCAGGGAATTTCTCCCTCATGGATCCAGGAGTTTCTTCCTCACAGATCCAGGAATTTCTCCTCCATGGATCGCCCTCCAGCACCTCGGATGAGCCGTGGGTGGGGAGGGGGAGGAATTCCTGCAGGCTGGGGGGCTCCCAGCTGGCATGGAGATGTTTTTCCCTCATTTTTCCCCTCAGGAATCTCCCTGGTGTGAGCACAGCTCAGCTGAGCCCTCCATATGTTTCCCTGGGAATGTTTTTCCACGCTCCTTTTGCTCCTCTTGCCAAGACGGAGCCAATTCCAGAGGATCAGTTCAAACTGTGAGTGGAAAATGGGAATCTGCCAGGTTTTTTTTGGGAGTGTTGGAGAACACCAGAGCCTCCCTTGGATCCTGGGAACTCCCCTGGATCTCCAGCTGCCTGTTGGAAAACTGAAATATAAACTGTTTCCTGATGGAGGTGTTCATTTTACCGCCAAATTTGGAATTTTACCACCGATTTTGGACCAAAAAAGTTTCATCCATCACGTTCCAGATGCATTTTTTGGACTGACTGGGTTTTTGGGGATGTCCTGGTACTTTTAGAGGATTCTCTTAAACATCAGGTGTCTGGCCACTCCTGATTTTTGATGCTTTTGCACAGTCCCAGAATCAATTTAAGTTGGAAAAGCCCTCCGAGCTCTGTGACCAGTTATTCCTTGGACACATCCAGGGCTGAGCACTCCAAACCTCCCTGGGCAGCCACAAAAAATACCAAAAAAATACCAAAAAAACAGCAAATTTTGTCTCTCTGCAAATCCACTCATTCCAAGGCCGCTTTTTCCTCCAGCCTAGGCAGGGTTGGCTCTCAGCTTTGTGAAACCATCTGTGCTGAAGCCTCAACCCCCACAAATCCCAGCAAATAATTGGGGAAAAAAACCCCAAAATCTGCGGAGACGCTGAAACCCCTCCAGGAGCATCGCAGCGCGGAGGCGCCTGGAGCCGCGCAGGTGCCAGGGATTACTCATTCCCTGCCATAACCGGCTGCCGGGACAGCTGGCGGCTGCGATTGCCGCCGTTCCCAGCGGTGACACCGGGAGGTGACACCGGGAGGTGACACCGCGCTGGGTGTGGCCGCCTGGGCGTGGCCACACACGAAGGGGCGTGGCTCCGTGCGCGTTCGCGCCCCGCAGCAGCTTGTCCCACGCCGGCCGCCGTCGCGCCCCGCCCGCCATATTGTGCCCGGCGCAGGCGGAGCGGCGGCCGGCGATGGGTGAGGGGGGCCGGGCCCGGGTGTAGCGCGGCCGGGGGGGAACGGGCGGAACGGGCGGGGGGGAACCCGCCCGGCAGCCGGCGGGGAGCGGTCCGGGCGGCGGGCGGGGCGCGGGAGAGCCCCGCGGTTCGCCCCGCCCTGCCGCGGGGAGGGGGGCGGCTCCCGCGCCGCGGCCTCGCCCGGAGCCCCCGAGCCCCTCAGAGCCCCGCGGGTTCGGGGAGCGCTCACGGAGCCCTCCCGGAGCCTTCCGTGGAGCTCCCGGGCGGGTCCTGAGTAGCCCGGTGGGGTTTTCAGAGCCGCCGAGGGTCCCGCTGCGCCCTCAGAGAGCCCGGGGCCCTCTCAGCTTTTGTGCAGCCCCACCTGTGCCCCCAGATTTCTCCCTCAGAGCTCCCTGTGTTCTCCTCAGAGCCCCCAGATTTCTCCCTCACAGCTCCCCCAGAGCTCCTGTGGCCCCCAATGTTCTCCTGCAGCCTCACCAGTGCCCCCACATTTCTCTCCCAGAGCTCCTGGGTTCCCCAGTGTTCTCCTGCAGCCGCACCCGTGTTCCCACATTTCCCTTGCACAGCCCCTGCTGCTCCCCCAGACCCCAAATTTTACCCCCAAATTTCCCTTTACAACCCCCACATATTTCCAGTTTCCTCGTGGCTCCTTCCTGCACCTCTCTGGACCCCAAATTCCCCCCGGTCTGTGCCCTCACAGCTTCCACTGCTCCTCCAGAGCCTCCTCAGAGCTCCCAGAGCTCCAAAACCATCCCAGCAGCTCCCTCCAGATCCAGCTCCAGGACGGGGATTTTGGAGAACTCCCGAGCTCAGCATCAGCTTTAAAACTCCCTTGAGATCGGTTTCTAAACCTCCAGCATGCATTTTGTGGCTCCAGATGCAAATTCCAAAGCTGGAAATGATCCACCAGGAGAAGGAATGCGCCTGAGTTTCCCTCACAGCTCAGATTTCACTTGGAAATGGGGATTTTTAGCCCTGGGGTGGATTCTCCTGAGGTTAACAGGATCCAGAGGAAGTTTGAAAAGGCTTGGGATGAGTTTTGTGTGTGGCAAGCAAGCACTGGAAAAGCTGAATTTGGGCTGACCCCATTGACCTCAGTGCCATCAAAACATAAAACAACAAATACCCCAAAAATGTGCTGTTTCTTCCCATCTTAAAGAGCCAAAAATAAAATAACAATTTTAAAAAGCTGTAACCTTCAGTTCCAACACAAAATCATACCAAAATATCCCAAAATTCAGAATTTTTGGGGCCAGTTGTTGAGCATCTCTTAAGTCTGGAAAACAGGGATGACACCACAGGGATGCAGATGGAATTCCTTGTAAGATGATGAACTCCCAGCACCTCAGCAAGGCTGGAGCTCCCTGAGGTTGCAGCCTTGAGCTGGAGATATGTGGAAGACAGGGAAAAAATAGGTGGAGAAATTGGGATTATCCTGGAGCCACGAGCTCCAAAAATAAAATTTGGAGAAAAATGGATTATCCTGAAGCAATGACCTCCAAAATTTGAATTTGGAGAAATTGGGATTATCCTGGTGATAGTGAGGCCTGGAATGCTCCATAAGAAATGCTAACTAATACATGCTCATTAATATGGAAAACAGGGATGACCAAACACCCTGATGATTCCACCACAGGGATGCAGATGAAATTCCTTGTAACGTGATGAATCCCCATGAGCTCAGTGATAAATTCCCAGCACCTCAGCAAGGCTGGAGCTCCCTGTGGTTGATCTGGAGAAATGTGGGAGACAGGGAAAAAATAGCTGGAGAAATTGGGATTATCCTGGAGCGACGATCTCCAAAAATTGAATTTGGAGAAATTGGGATTGCCGGGGTGGTGTCGGCGAGCCTCCATAAGAAATGCTAACGAATCCCTGCTAATGAACCCCTCTCCCTGTGTCCCTGCAGTGGTGAGGGCTGAGCCCAGCCCGCAGTGAGCAGCCAGGACCCCCCACTCTGCTGGGCATGGCCGGGGGACGCCGGGGTCCCAACAGGAGCTCCTACTGCCGGAACCCGCTGTGCGAGCCCGGGGCCGCCGGGGCTGCCGGCCACTCCTCGGGCTCCTCGGTCACCGGCGTGCGCTCCCGCACCAGGTACGGCTCGGCGGGCACCTGCTGGGCTGGGGCTGGGGCTGGGGCTGCAGCTCCTCACCGTCCTTGCTGTTAGAGCTCGTCCTCTTCGCTGACCTTAAAGCTTGTCCCATTTCCCAGCCTTAAAGCTTGTCCCATTTCCCAACATTAAAGCTCGTCCCATTCCTTGAGCATAAAGCTCATCCCATTGCTTGAGCTTAAAGCTCATCCCATTTCCCAGCCTTAAAGCTCGTCCCATTTCCCAGCCTTAAAGCTCGTTCCATTTCCCAACCTTAAAGCTCATCCCATTCTCTGATTTTAAAGCTCGTTCCATTTCCCAGCCTTAAAGCTCATCCAGTTCCTTGAGCTTAAAGCTCGTCCTATTTCCCAGCCTTAAAGCTCGTCCCATTCCCTGACCTTAAAGCTCGTCCCATTCTCTGACCATAAAGCTCATCCCGTTGCTTGAGCTTAAAGCTCGTCCCATTTCCCAACCTTAAAGCTCGTCCCATTCCTTGAGTTTAAAGCTCGTCACATTTCCCAACCATAAAGATCATCCAGTACCTTGAGCTTAAAGCTTGTCCCATTTCCCAACATTAAAGCTCGTCCCATTCCTTGAGTTTAAAGCTCGTCCCATTCTCTGACCATAAAGCTCGTCCCATTCCTTGAGCTTAAAGCTCGTCCCATTTCCCAACCTTAAAGCTCGTCCCATTCCCTGATTTTAAAGCTCATCCCATTCCTTCATTTTAAGGCTCATCCCCTTCCCTGATTTTAAAGCTCATTCTGTTCCTTGAGCTTAAAGCTTGTCCCATTCCCTGATTTTAAAGCTCATCCCATTCCTTCATCCTAAGGCTCGTCCCGTTCTCTGACCTTAAAATTTATCCCATTCCCCAGCCATAAAACTCATCCAATTCCTTGATGTTAAAGCTCATCCCATTCCCCAACCCTAAAGCTCATCCCCATTCCCTGACCTTAAAGCTCATCCCATTCCCCAGCCCTTAAAGCTCATCCTCTTCCTTTATCTTAAAACTCATCCTGTTCTGTGACCTTAAAACTCATCCCATTCCTTGATTTTAAAACTTGTCCCATTCCCTGACCTTAAAGCTCGTCCTGTTCTCTGACCTTAAATCTCATCCCATTCCCTGATCTCAATGCTCGTCCCATTCCTCACTCTTAAAGCTCTTCCCGTTCTCTGACCTTAAAATTTCTCCCATTCCCCAGCCATAAAACTCATCCAATTCCTTGATGTTAAAGCTGATCCCATTCTCTGACCTGGCTGGAGCCACCTGGGATGGGGAAGGATGTCCCTGCCCATGCCCTGGATGATCCTTGATGTCCCTTGCAGGCCAGAGCATTCTGTGATTCCATGGTTTATCAGTCCTGAGGATCGGAATCACCATGAGTTTGGGAATCTGGGCATTTCAGGGAGACAGCTCAGGTTTCCCCTCACTCATGGCCTTATTTTAGGTTCTCCATCTGCTGTTTTAAACCATGGCCTGATCCCCCTGCATCCCCCTGGATCCACAATTTAATTTGGGGATTTCAGGGACACTTTGTGCTCTGCCGTTCCTTTGAGGCCCACACCCAGATTCCTTTGCCTGTTTTTATTTAGAGATTGCAGCTCAATCTGAGAGATATTAATTCCCTTTGATCCAGAGGATCAGTCTGGGATCCTGTGCCTGCTCACACAGGAGGAGGCTCCTCTGGCTAAACTCGTTTTTCCTCCTCAGGTGAACAGAAGGTGAAGAATGAACAAGGGCTTGTGTGTAATTGCTCTGCCTTTCATGTTCAAGCACTCTTAGATATGTAAACACCAACTTGAGCTCTGAAAGCTTCTAATTAATTAAGAGAGCCACCGAGTAGCACAACACAACCCTGGGTCTGAACAACACAGGGGATTTAATATCAAATGTCCTGAGTCCAAATATTGTTTTGTGTGGGCAAATCCCTCTTATATCTGCCTGAGATTTGTGATTTGTGCCAGCCACTGATGACTCAAGTTTCCCCATCAATCTCAGAGCTGTGGGGCGGAGCTGGAGGACATGCCCCTGTTCAACCCTGGGTCTGATCAACACTGGGGATTTAATACAAATGTCCTGGGTCCAAATATTCCTTTGTGTGGGCAAACCCCTGCTCACATCTGCCTGAGAATTTGGGTTTGTGCCAGCCACTGGTAACTCGAGTTTCCCCATCAATCTCAGAGCTGTGGGGGGAGCTGGAGGACATTCCCCTGCTCAGCCCTGGCTCTTGGCTCCCCCTGGCAGGAGTGGCTCAGGGACAGGCCTGTCCAGCCCCCCTCTGGCAGCTCAGACAGTCGTCCCCCTGCGGCACTGCAAGATCCCCGAGCTGCCCGTGGAGAGGAGCGTCCTGTTCGAGCTGCAGCTCTTCTTCTGCCACCTCGTCGCCCTCTTCGTCCACTACATCAACATCTACAAGACAGTGTGGTGGTACCCACCCTCCCACCCTCCTTCTCACACCTCCCTGGTAAGCACCAAAGGGCAGCTGGAGCTCCCAGGCTGTCTCTTGGGTCACTAAATGTAAAGTTTTAGAGATAATGTTGGATGAAAACTTCATCTGACCTCTCAGGGTTGCTCCTTCCACTCCCTGTTTCCCACATTTTGGGATCTGGCTGCCTGCTTGGCATTCTTTTGGAAGAGAGATTCTCCAAAGAGAATAATTTGGGACTTTTGTGTGTTGAATGTGGGTTCCTGGTGCTGATGGAAATGGAGTAATTTTGGTTTTGTCCCCTCAGAACTTTCACCTCATTGACTTCAACGTGCTGACGGTGACAACCATCGTCCTGGCACGGCGCCTCATCGGCGCTGTCGTCAAGGAGGTAAAGTCAGAGCTCTCCTTCCAGGAGATTTGTAAAGCTCTGGGTCCCTTTTGCCATTCCAAACCCCTCCATCCTTCCCTAAAAACCTCTGTGGTGTTCCCAAGTCAGAATGCCAGGCGAGGTTTCCAGTGGGAGTAGCAGAGCTGAGCTCCCCAGACCTGCTGGGTCTGTGTCCTTCTCTGACTCTGACTTTCTGTCTCAGCCAGGCTGTAGTGGCTCTGAG
Source organism: Haemorhous mexicanus (assembly GCF_027477595.1). Classification (NCBI taxonomy): domain Eukaryota; kingdom Metazoa; phylum Chordata; class Aves; order Passeriformes; family Fringillidae; genus Haemorhous; species Haemorhous mexicanus. Next base: position 5,027,205 of record NC_082367.1, read on the forward strand.
TCCCTCCTCCCTTTTGCCTCTTTTCCTGCTCTCTCCATCACTCCAGCTTTCCCCAGGGAAGAGCCAGGGATGCTCACTGTGGAAGCATCCCTTGGGGAGCAGTGCCAGCAGAGTGTGCTGGGCACTGGTGACTACCAGACCTTACCTGGAATCTCTCCTCCCTCCCTGAGCAATGAAGCCCAGATTCCAGAGGTTTTGGAGAGCCCAGATTCCACAGACACCCTCCCTGTCCCGGTGTCAGCTGGGCACTGCCATTTCCTTCTTAGCTGTGGTTCTACCTTTAAGGAGAGGGAGTGCCCAGGTGTGCCCAGCTCTCCCCTGTGTCCCACAGGCCTCCCAGAGTGGCAAAGTCTCCCTGCCACGCTCCATCTTCCTGGTGGTCACTCGCTTCGCCGTGCTCACGGGCACGGGCTGGAGTCTGTGTCGCTCCATCATCCACCTCTTCAGGACCTACTCCTTCCTCAACCTCCTCTTCCTCTGCTACCCGTGAGTATCCCTGCCTCAGGGTGGGGCATCCTCCCAAAATCCAGGGGGAGGCTCCCTGCAGCCCCGTGGGGCTCTGAGCTGGGAGCAGCCTGGCCTTGTGGAAGGTGTCCCTGCTCGTGGACACAGAGTTTATCCTGCACCTCTCCCTCCTGCTGTGTCACATTCCGTGGTGGCAGGACAGGACACATCTGGGACATCGAGTCCTCTTTCAGCTTGATGTCAGCATTAATTATTACTCATTACTGCTGCTGAAAAGGGTTGTGTGCTTTTCCCATGGCGCTCACAAAACTCAGGGCTTTGTTTTCCCTTTGTTCCTGGGCTCCTCTGCCAGGTGGAGGGATTCAAACAGCTCCTGGGTTTTGTTACCTGTCAAAAGGAAATGTTTGGAGTGGAAATAGTTCCCTCCTCCCTGGTAGATGCAGGAGGAAAGATCTACAGAGATTTTCTGTAAGGGGAAAGATCCACAGAGATTTGCTGCAAGGGGGAAAGATCCACAGAGATTTGCTGCAAGGGGAAAGATCCACAGGGATTTGCTGCAAGGGGAAAGATCCACAGATTTGCTGCCTGTGATTGATCTCGGAGCTCTTTTTGGGAGTTTCCCTTTTTAATCACGGAATCCCAGACAGGTTTGGGATCATTCAGTAGTGCAGGGACACCTTCCACTCTCCCAGGTTGCTCCAAACCTTGAACTCATCCAGCTCAGAGCCCCACAGGGGAATTGGGGGTGCTGGTCCCAGTGGGATGGGGGGCAGCTCCTGAGCTCTGTGCCTTTCCAGGTTTGGGATGTACATCCCCTTCCTCCAGCTGAACTGTGACTTTCGGAAGGCCGGGCTCTTCGCCCAGGTGGCCAACATTGGCCCCAGGGACACGGGGGAGGTGACAGCCCGGGGCAGGGACTACCTGACAGTGCTCAAGGAGACCTGGAAGCAGCACACGAGGCAGATGTACGGCATGGAGGCCATGCCCAGCCACGCCTGCTGCCTGTCCCCGGACCTGATCCGCAACGAGGTGGAGTTCCTGAAGATGGACTTCAACTGGCGCATGAAGGAGGTGCTGGTGAGCTCCATGCTCAGTGCCTACTACGTGGCCTTCGTGCCTGTGTGGTTTGTCAAGGTGAGGCCTGGCTGGGAGGTGACACCGTGGGAGGACAGTCCTTCCTCGTGGTGAATGTCTGGTGGTGAATGGGGTGAGGCTGTCCCTGTGCCCCCAGGGGCTGGTGCTCCATCAGCTGAGCACGGGGAGCATCAGGAGCTGCCTCCCTGGTTTTGGTGGTGATGTTGGCACAAATATTTTGTAGGAATTCTCCATCCCCCATCCCACGTGAGCTCTTCCTTTCCAGGCAGGATCAACAGCTCCATGCAGCCCATGTTTTACCTGCCTGCCAGAGTTCTTTGTGTGGTGATGCCTTGGGCAGGTGAGGCTGCCCAAACGTGTCCCACAGTGTCCAAACACTGTCCCACCTTGCTGTCCCCCCCAGAACACTCAGTACTACGACAAACGCTGGTCCTGTGAGCTCTTCCTGCTGGTTTCCATCAGCACCTCGGTGATCCTCATGCAGTACCTGCTCCCTGCACGCTACTGTGACCTGCTCCACAAAGCTGCAGCACACCTGGGCTGCTGGCAGAAGGTGGATCCAGCCCTCTGCTCCAACGTGCTGCAGCACCAGTAAGGAATTCTCTCCTGGAGTTTTCCTTTTGCTGGGTGGGTGGGGAGCTCAGCCTTGAGGTAAACCAGAGAGAAGTGAGAGCAGAGTTGTTGGCTGACACATCCAGCAGCACAAACGCTCTGGGCGCCGTCCCTGCCAAGCAGAGCTGAGATTTTTGGCAAGGTGCCTGCTGCTCCTGGCCACAGCTACCTGCAGTTTGTCACTGCCACGGTGACAATTCCAAACTGGGAGCACAATTCCCATACCCCTCACTGCTGCTGGGGAGGCAGCAGAGCCCAGTGCCCCATGCAGGTGGGATGAAGGCACCTCTTGTCCCCTGCAGGTGGGATCAAAGAATCTCTTGTCCCCTGCAGGTGGGATTAAGGATCTCTTGGTCCCTGCAGGTGGGACTAAAGAATCTCTTGTCCCCTGCAGGTGGGATTAAGGATCTCTTGTCCCCTGCAGGTGGCATTAAGGATCTCTTGTCCCCTGCAGGTGGGACTAAAGAATCTCTTGTCCCCTGCAGATGGCATTAAGGATCTCTTGTCCCCTGCAGGTGGGATTAAGGATCTCTTGTACCCTGCAGGTGGCATTAAGGATCTCTTGTCCCCTGCAGGTGGGATCAAAGAATCTCTTGTCCCCTGCAGGTGGCATTAAGGAATCTCTTGTCCCCTGCAGGTGGCATTAAGGATCTCTTGTCCCCTGCAGGTGGCATTAAGGATCTCTTGGTCCCTGCAGGTGGCATTAAGGATCTCTTGGTCCCTGCAGGTGGCATTAAGGATCTCTTGGTCCCTGCAGGTGGGATTGAGGCATCTCTTGTCCCCTGCAGGTGGACTGAGGAGTGCATGTGGCCTCAGGGGGTGCTGGTGAAGCACAGCAAGAACGTCTACAAGGCCGTGGGCCACTACAACGTGGCCGTGCCCTCGGACGTCTCGCACTTCCGATTCCACGTAAGCTCCCCTCTCCCTCCTGGGAGCAGGGATACCTCTGCAGGATCCTGCTCCTGGTGGCCTGGGCACCTCAGGCTGATGGAGCTGAGGGGGTTCAGTGCCCAGGGTGGGGTACAGGCAGCATCTCAGCCCTGTGCCACGAGGCAGAGGAATCCTCACCTCCTGCCCGGTGCCTCACCCTGCTCTCCCACAGTTCTTTTTCAGCAAACCACTGCGAATCCTCAACATCCTGATCCTGCTGGAAGGAGCTGTCATCTTCTACCAGCTCTACTCGCTGATTTCCTCAGAGAAGTGGCACCAGACGATCTCCCTGGCTCTGATCCTCTTCAGCAATTACTACGCCTTCTTCAAGCTGCTGCGGGACCGCCTGGTGCTGGGCAAAGCCTACTCCTATGCTGCCAGCAGGGACTCAGAGCAGAAGTTAAATTAAAACAATTGCACTGATGCTCTCAGCCTATTACAGAACAAACAAAAACGAGAAACCCTCAGAGCTTTGTATTTTTGTTACCACTGCTTTTTTTTTGTTGTCGTTTTCTTTGATAACTGATGTAATTAAAAGGAAAAAAAAAAACATATTTTTTTACTCCCAACAAGTTGTTTGGGTGTTTGTTGTTTGGATCCACCTCCACCAAAAGGTTTGCTGCTGTTTGGGTGTGAGGAGGGGTTTTTTTTAATGGTGCTGAGGTTAGACAGGGGTGGAGAGGGAGGAGGAAGGTGAGAGTTACAGGTGTATTAAAGCTCCCAGCTGGGTTCCTTTGGGGTGGGTGAGCCCTCATCCCATCCTTTTGGGGGTCCCCAGGAGCTCCTGTGCCCCCTCCCCATGCTCTGTGTAGGGAAAGGTGATGTTTTTTCTCTAAAATGTGGATTTTCAAATTGCTGAGCCCCAGCTGCTGCAGCTCCCTGCTTTGGGGGGTCCCGTGTGGCCGTGGGGACACGGCGGGAGCTGAGGGGGTTTGGGGGTGCCCCAGCCGCCCCCCTTTGCTCCTTACCCGCGGCTCGGGTGTTCTCCCCAGGCTCCTCCTGCCCAACCGGCCCGTCAGGATCGGGGGAGGAGGAGGAGGAGGGAGGAAGGAGGAAGAGGAGGAGGGGGAGGAGGAAGGGACGCAGCGCATCCCCGAGAGCCCCGGCCCGGGGACCGTCCCCGCTGCCGGGAGCACCGCCCGTGCGGCCGCTGCGGGAGCTCCGGGCTCTCCCTGCCCGCGGGAGGGTCCCGGGGGGTCCTAGAAGGGGTTCCGGGGGTCCCAGAAGGGTTCCCGGGGGTCCTCAAGGGGTCCCGGCGGGCTCGGGGGGGGTCCCGGGTCCGGCCTTTGTTCCGGCGGGGCCACGCGGCCGCCAGGGGGCGCCAGGCGCGCGCTCCCGCTCCCGGTCCTGATCCCGGTCCCGATCCCGGTCCCGATCCTGATCCCGGTCCCGATCCTGACTCTGATCCCCGTCCCCATCCAGGTCCCGGTCCCGATTCCCAACCCGATCCTGATTCTGGTCCCGGTCCCGCTTCCGACTCCGCTCCCGATTCAGCCCCGACCCCGCCGGGGGAATTGTTGTCGCTGAAAGCGGAGATCAAGCACCGGAGCGGCTCCGGGGGAACCGGGAGCAGAACCGGGAGCGGGATCAGGACCAGGACAAGACGGGACCGGTAGCAGCATCGTCCGTGGCGCCGGGGAGGGAAAACGGGGTTCGGGTGCCCGGCAGAGCCCCGAGGGACGGCGGGGACACGGCGGGGACAGGGCGGGACCAAAGGCCACCGGAGCGAAGCCGCCGCCGTTTCTCAGCGCTGCCGTCAGCGGGCAAAGGGCGAGGAAGAGGAAGGAGCAGCGGGAATAGCGAAGGCTGGAGGGAAGCCAAACGCGGGAGAGCCCGCGGGATTGTGCCTTCCCTCACCCCCACCCCGCACCGGCACCGGCACCGAGCGGGACCCCCCATTCCCGGGGACACCGAGCGGCTCCGCTGCTTGGAGCGGCTGTGGAACCCCCCGAGCCCCCCGGCAGATCCTGCGGGTTTGGGGGGCACAGAGCGGCGCCCCCCCCGTCCCTGTTTCCCGTGTGACCCCACCAGGACCAAGCCCGGTGTCCGGCCGGGATTTCCAGCCGGGTGGGGCGGGGGGCGATGCCGGAGCCCCGGCCCCTGCCCGGCACGGCGGGAGGAAACGGCCGTGTCCAGCCTTTCCCGAGGATGAGGATTTCCTTCCTCCCATTGAGCGGGGACCCTGGGGTTAGCACGCAGCCGTGGGGCACCCCCACAGGACGGGGGGCCTGGCTGGGAACTGGGGGGCAGAGCCCCCCGACATAACCCTGGGGACATCTCCCTTATTCCCCTCTGCCTGGCCGCGACCCCGAGAATGGAGGAGCTGGATTTGGGTGGGGAGGGGGGCACAGGATGGAGACACGCAGCCATTTCCTCCTGTCCTTCCCTTTTTCCCACCCCGAGAGCGCTGCGGATATTTCGGGGCCGAGAAGAAGCTGAACACGGGGATTCTTGGCTTTCCCAGAAACGCCGTTCCCGCAGCCGGGCGGAGCTGTCACCGCGAGCAGTGACACGTCTCATTTCCCTCGAACCGGGGCTTTCCCAGGGCGGGGATGATGTCCCGGGGGAGATTCCGCTGGGAATTCCCCCGGGAGCACCACGGAGGTGGCTCCGCTGGGGGCTCAGCTGCCGTGGTCACCTCGGGGGTCCCGCGCTGCCCCCCGGGGGTCCCGGGCTCCATCTGCCGCTCCCCGCGGCCGCTAATCCCGGGATTAGCAGCCAGATGCCAGGGGCAGGTTTGCCGCAGGTAGCGAGGATCCCTGGGGAGGGGGCGATGACATCAAAGCGCAGGAATTGTGGCCGATCCCACGCGAGCCTGGGGTCTCCCGGCCAGCAGGGCAGCGGGGACAGGGAGCTCACATCTGCCAGGACCCATCCTGGGGTGTCCCCAAGCACAGAACCCCAGGAGAGCGGCCAAGCTGGAGCAAAATCCCCGGCAGAAATTCCCTCCATGTGCACACCCAACATGGGATCACTTCACCCTCCTGCTGCCCGCCGGGAATCCCCTCCCGCTTCCCAGCGGATGCAGCTGATGGGAAGTGCTTGTTTTCCCCTAAAAGCCCGTCCCAGCATTCCCGGGAGGCCGCGGCTCCCACCCTTAATCCCAGTTCCTGGGACCTCCGAGCAGCCAATTCCTGCCTGGTCCCAGCCCAGACGGGCACAGATGAAGGATTGCTGGATCCTGGGATTCTGGGTGATCTTTTCTTGCTTCACCCCGGATTCCTGGGTGATCCTGAAGCTCAACCCCCTCACTGGGGGCCTCCCAGCTCCTCCTCATCCATCCCAAACCCCCACACCATCCCTGGCTGCTTCATTTCCAAATCCAGCATCCAGCAGCTCCTGATGTGGACAAGAAGGTGGGAAGGGGCAGGAGCATCCCCCAGAACCAAAGGTGATCCCACCTGAGCTCTGCCACCCTTTACCCAGAGACTGGCAGCTTTAATTCCTTCCTAATAAAGATTTTTTACCTTAATGAAGCCAAATCCCCGAAGTGGTTAATTAGGGATTCATTTACTCACTGTCACCTCGCACTGCAGCAGGTTTGGGGTGAGACCAAAGGGGGAAAAAAGCATCAGGGGGGGAAAAATACCCCAGTGCTGATCCTGTCAGCGTCCCCCGGGCTGGGGGGACCCCTGAGCATCCCCCCAGAGCCGCGGGGTCCCCTTGGGACACCCAAATTTTGGAGCTGCTGCACCGAGCCGAGCTGACCCCACCAACCCCAGACCTGTCCAAAACCTGCCCACGAGGCCCCGTCCTGCCGTAATTACAAGCCCTTAATTAGCATACGCGCATCCTCATTAACAACTACACGCACGTCCTCATTTCCTCACTCACACGAGCCCGCGGAGGGGACCCAGGAGCTGGAGGGGACCCCCCGGCCTCTGCCATCACCTGAGGCCACCAAACCCGCGCAGGGCAGCGGGGACAGCGCCCGCAGCGCCCCGGGCCCCCCGGCAGCGGCTCCTGCGGGGACCAGATGGCGACTCCGAGGCGGGGGCCAGATGGACCCTCCCGCCCGTGGTCCCCCCTCCGCTTCCGCTGCCATTTTCCCCGGCAGCCGCAGTAAATATTGAACGGCTCCGCTCCCGAGCCCGCGGGAGCAGGGACGGCGGCTCCCGGCGCTCCAGCTCCTGTGCTCCGGGCTGGGGACACTGCGGTGACACCTTCGGCATGGGGGACACCGTCCCCAAGGCGGTTTGAGCTGAATATTCCCGGTGATCTGAGCTGGAGGTGATGGAGCACTGAAAGGTGGCGAATGGAGGCTCTGGAGGGTGCTGGGACATTTCCCAAAAGTTGTGGAGAAGAGAGGGGGCAGTGTCAGGAATGTCACCCACCCCACAGGGGGGTGTCCGGCTCTGGTGGCCCCATGCCAGGCTGAGCCCCAAAAGTCCTCACAGAACTCCAGAGGAACATAAGAAACCCCAAACCCACCCAAACCCACCCAAACCCCAAGAGGTTCTGAGTCCTTGGTCAGACCCCAGCCAGGCACCCCACGAGTGGCAGTGCCACCTCCACGGCCACCAAAGGGTCCCTTTCCCCACTTTTGGGATCTCCCACGAGGCTGCGAGTCCCGAGGTGTGGCTGACACGGGGCACGCCGGGTCCTGCAGCCCACCAAGGGCGTTTGCAGCCGGGAACGGGCGAGTTTCGCTCCCACCGTGTCCCATCCCCTCCCCGCGGGGACAGCGTGCACCGGGACAGCTCCAGGCCGGGGCAAGGCTTCCTCCCGCCGCCACCACCGTGGCCTCGAGCCTTTCCTCCGCTCTTCCTCGGCTTTTCCGCCGAGCCCGGAGCCGGGGCTGCCTTCCTGCCCCGGCCCCGCTTCCTGCCCGCCGGCGCTGCCTCCTCCGCGCTCAGCATTCCCGGCTTTTCCATCCTTCCCGAGCTCCACACAGGGGAACCCGGCCTCCATGCGCGTCCCCAACCTCTGTCCCAGGTCCCTGCGCCCTCCTCGAGCCTCCAGTCCCCAAAGCTGCACGTGGGACCTGTCCCCGACGCGGGGGTCCCAGGGGTTCCACCCGCAGCTTCCTCCCAGCTCAGCGGGAAAAGCACAGAACGGAGCGGATCTGCCCCGGGGCTCACTCAGGGAGCGGCAATTCCCCGATTCCAATCACTTTTGGGGATCTGCCGCTGACCCAGTTTCTAATCCCCGCTCGGGGATGGCTCGCAGGGCGCTGGGAACGAGCGGGAGCTTCCCCGGAGCATCCCCACCCCCTCCCAGTGCGCAGATTTTGGGGAGCTGAGAGCTCCGGGGCTGCGCCCGGCTCGGGGGTGCTGCTGAGGGCCCCGGGGCTGCTCCCGGCTCGGGGGTGCTGCTGAGGGCGGGACATTCCCAGGGTGTCCCCCCAAAACCGGTCGGACGTGCGGGGCCGTGACTCAGCCCGCTGGCAGCGGCAGGACGGGACCTGAGCGGGGCCCCCACAAACAGGGAAGTGAAAAATTTCCTTTTCCTTCCTCCCGCCGAGCTGGGTGTCACCGCGCTGGGGTGACCTTCCCCTGCACTCCGCTGCCTCCAGCATCCCCCGCTCCCCTCCCCGCCGCTCCCTCCCGGCTCCGGGTGAGGGCTGGGCCGGGCTCCTTATCTCCCTGGCAGGCTGATGCAAGATTTGCTCATTCTGCTGCTCCCCAGGGCCGTGCTGCTGACGGTGGCACCTTCCCCCGAGGGTTCAGCTCTCCGTGTGTCTCACCACCCCCTCCTGGGCCGGGAGCTGCCCGGTTTTCCCCCCGGGGCCGGGGCCGGGAGGGTTCAGCGCCCTGCGGGTGTTGGGAGCGGCTGCTCCAGCCAGGAATAAGTGGATTAGGATCCAATCTCGTTATCGCTGCTGGCAGCCTCACAAGGGCCGTGGGACGGGGACAGTGACGGGGACAGGGCTGGGGACGCTCCCGCTGAGGGGGGACAGCGCTGGCCGGTGCGGGACGCGGCCACCGTGCGGTGCTCGCCGGGGCTCGGCTGCCTGCTGCTCCCAGGAATGCGGCATCCGGGCTCTAATGAGGCGGGACGGTTAATTAGTCAGTGTCAATTTATGCTAATTAGCCCGGGGGGGAGCGGAGACACTGCTGGCTCTGCCACCTGGCTGGCACCGGGGCGCGCAGGGCCGGGCTGGGGGGACACGTGTGGGGCTGGAGGTGTCAGGGCAGGAGCGCGCAGCTCCCGAGGGCGCTCCCAGCCCTGCCTGGCCCTCCCTGCCCGCTGAGTCACGGCTGAGACCCCGCAGGAAGCCCCAGGGATTTCCAAAACGCCCTGGAAACCCCCGCGCTGTGATCTCCTCCCTCTTTCTCAGCCCGTTTGGGTGACGGCAGCAGCACGCGGCGGCCAGGCTGGGAATTTCGGAGGGAAAAGGATGGGAAACGCGGATCCGGCCAAGGAATGGCCCCTCTCCGGCAGGGATGGAGCAGCTCCGTTGTTTACTCAATCCAGCTTGCGCTGCTGTCGGTTCCTGGGGTTGTTTCTCCATCTCCAGACAGGGCTGTGACCGCAGAAACAAAGGCAAAACTTTAATCCTGCAAATCCTCCTCTCTTCCCAGCGAAGGCCGCGGGTGTTTGTCCCTCTCCGAGGGGACGCTGGGGTCGGACACCGCCCGGGGGCTGCCCGGGGGCCGCTCAGCCGGAGCCAGAGCGGCTAAAAATATCCCCGCGTCTTCACGGAGGTGTTGCAGCCGCAATCAGCCATGCAAACGAGACCAAAATTAAATCAGCCGCGTGCGACGGGAGCTGTTAACCCCTGCCAGCGCGGGGATGTGTCCCCCCGGCCCTGCGTGGCTCCGGGGGGGGTACACGGGGTGCTCGGAGCGCGGGGAGCGGGCTCTGTGTCCCCCTCGCTGCCCCCCCCGGCTCGCTGCCATCTGCTCCGGGTGTGTTCGAGGCGAGGAGGAGCTGCAGAGAAACGAGGTCAGGGCTGGGATGGCAGCGCCGGGGATGGGCTGCGCCCGCCTGCCAGGACCGTGCCACCCGCCCGTGCCACCCGCGGGACACTCGGGTGGCACCGAGGAGCGGGGATGGCTCTTTGGGATGTCCCTGGACCGCAGCGGCAGCTCCCGGCTGGAATGCCGGGTGGATTTCGCTCCGCCACGGCGTGCCCACATCCTGCTGCCAGCGGCCCCGTGCCACCCCTCGCCCTGCCCGTGCCACTCCCCGCCCTGCCCGGCGACGCCCTGCGATTCAAACCCCGCCAGACCCCAAATCTGGGCAGCCAGAGCATCACACCCCCTCCCTGCCTGCCTCCCTTCCAGGGGGGGCTCCCCCGTGCCCGCCCCGCTGCCCACCCGAGCCCCCGCCCGTGCCCGCCCCGCTGCATGTGCGAGCCCCCGCGGCAGCTGCCTGCATTTCATGCATTTTTAAGGAGAAGAAGGTTAGTGGGTCACTCCAGCGCCGCAGGCTTTTCTCCGGCTCAGCCGCTGCGCTGCCAAACGCGGCCGGGCCGGCGGCGCGGGGGCTGGGCCGGCCGGGGGGCGGGCAGGTGGGCAGCACGAGGCTGGCACGGCCACCCCCAGTGTCCCCGTGGTGTCCCCAGCTCTGGGAGGAGCGGGATCCCGTCAGGCAGGGGATCAGGATCCTGTTCCCAGCAGGCGGCGAGTTGGGGGATGGCTCTGCATCCCCCCGTGGTGCTGGGGGGGCTGGGGGGCAGCACCCCGAGGTTCAGGGGCAGCACCCCGAGGTTCGGGGGCAGCACCCCGAGGTTCAGGGGCAGCACCCCGAGGTTCAGAGTCCTGCAGAGGAAAAACGGCCGCGGTTTAAAGGGAACGCGGAGCCGAAGCGCGGCCGCGCCAAAACAAACAGCGGCGGCTTTGGTGGCACCCGCGGACCCCCCCGCGCCCTGCCCGCCCCTCCCGGGGCGCTGCACCCCCCGGAACCCCGGGATGGGGGCACAGCCCCGGGTGCGGGGGCTGCGGAGTGGGGGGAACCCGCCCGGGGGGAGTCACAGCTGGGGGGACACGGAGAGGGGTGAAGGTTTGGGGGGGTGCCAGATGTGGGGTGACCCCAGACCCGGAAAAAAACAGATGGGGGGCGAACCCAGACCTGGGAAAAGCCAGACCTGGGAAAAGCCAGTCCTAGGTAAAACCAGGTGTGTGTGAATCCAGACCCGGGAAAAGCCGGGTCCCAGATGTGTGCAAATCCAGATGTGGGGTGACCCCAGACGCGGCCGAGCCGGCCCTGGGTGCGATGGCAGCGCTGCAGCCCCGCTCTCCCCCGGTCCCCCCGGCTCTCCGCCGTTCTCCCCGCATCCCCGCACACCCCCCGCATCCCCCCGCGCTGCCGTTGCCATGGTTACGGCCATGCAAGTCTGCCCGAGCTGCATCCGCCGCTGCATCCCAGCGAGCCGTGGGGGCGGGGACGGCCCCGCTGCCCCCAGCCCTCCCCTACAGACCCCAAAACCGGCTGGAGACCCCTCCGAGAGCTCCGGGTGGGGCTGGGGGCTCACCCGACCCTGAAAACCGAGCGGGAATGAGGGGGGTGGGAGCAGCAGCTGACTCCGGAGGGTCCGAAACCCCTCCGTGCCCCCTCCCCAGGGGGATGGGAGCTCATGGGGCACGGCTGGGAGCGCAAAGCGCTCCCCAAAAAGCGCAGCCCCAGCCCGGGGCACGGCGCGGCCCCCCCGGAGCCACCCCCGAGCTCCGCGTGGCCCGGTTTGCTCGGAGGGGGAATTCTGCGGCCGGCGATGAAGCAATCCCGGCCGGGAACACCCCGGGATGAAGGGAAGGAGGGGATTTCTGCTGGAAAGTCGCAGACAGCCCTGGCACGGTCGGGATTCCCCCCCGGGCTCTGCTCCCCCTCCCCCCTGGCAGGGACCCAGCCCCTGCCCCACCCCACCCGCGTGGGCTTTGGGGGTGAGGCTTTTCCCCGCATTTCCCGGGGGTTCAGGCACTCCCAGGACCTGGGGGAGAGGGAGCAGCCCCGGGAGCGTTGGCGGTGTTGATGGTGCAGGTTCCTGATGAGGTTTGATAATTAATATTCCACCAGGACGAGCGGGGCGGGAAGTTCGTGGCTCTCGGGGATGATTTCCCAGCACCACAAACAGCACCGCCAGCACCTAAACGCTCCTCCAACTCCCTTCCGAGCCAGACCGAGGCGATTTGAGGCACTCAGCATCCCTCCGGTGCTGCCCAGGGTCGGTTTGGGTGTCCCTGTCCGTCCGTGCGGTCCCTTCCCCCCTCGTCCCGGGCACACAGCGGCCTCTTCCCCGCGCCCGGGCCCGTCAGATGTCGCTGAAAGGGAACAATGGCACCTATTGTCTGTCCCCGCTCGGCGCTATCGGCCCCGGCAGCGCAACAAAAAGCCACATTGACTCGCGGGGAGAAAGGGGCCCTCACATCCCGGGGCTCCCGGGGGAGGCAGCGCGGCCCCGCAGCGCCCGGCCCCGCTCCGGCCCCGGCCCCGGCCCCTCTCCCGGCCGGCGGCGGCCACCGGCACCGGGGACCGGGCAAAGGGGAGTGGGAGGGGCGCGGTGGGGTGTCCTGCGGCCGAGGGGTCTGTAGGATATGTGGGGTCTGTGGGACCTGAGGGGTCTGTGGGGTTCCATGGGGTTCCATGGGGTTCATGGGGTCTGTGGGGTCCATGGGATCTCTGGGGTCTGTGGGATGGGCACCCAGCCGGAGCGGGGGTTGTCCCTGTGTGCCCTGCCCAGGTGAGGCCACACCTGCAGAGCCGCCTGCAGCCCCGGGCTGGGGCACCAGGAGGGTCTGGAATTGCTGCAGTGAGCCCGGAGATGCTCCAAGGGCTGGAGCCGGGCTGGGAGAACTTGGGGTGCCCACCTGGAGAGGGAAAGGCCCGAAGCCCCTTCCAGGGGCTCCAAGAGAGCCGCAGGGGTTCGGACAAAGCCTGGAGAGACGGGGATGGTTCCCCACTGCCGGAGGGCAGGGCTGGCTGGGGTATCGGGATCCCAAATCACAGCCACCCCTCCTGTCCCGCCGGCCCGGCCGTGGCGTGCGGGAGCCAGGAAACGGCACGGAAAAAGCGGCCCTTGGAGCGAGCCTGGCTTTTGTTCCCATTATAAACTTCCCTCTGGGCCAGGAAGGATGCTCTGGACGCTGTCCCTGCCCGGGTCAGGGCAGCAGAGCCCTCCCAGCCCTGCTGGATGCTGCATTCCCGGTTTTCCGCGGCTCCCCCGGCAGCCGCGCTGCTCTGCAGAGCTCCGGGGCGCAGCTCAGGGTCAGGCAGCCCTTATCAGCCGGGAGAGGGAGATAAGGAACGTGGGATGAGCAGGATGCCCCGGCCAGGGCCTTGTGGGGGTTCCTGCTCCGTGCCAGGAGGGATCTGCAGGCTGGGAAAGGCCAGGGGGAGGTGTTGATCCCCAAAGTGCCCCAGAGCGTGTCACAGTGTCCCCACTGTCACCCTGGGGGTGCACAGCCCAGCCTGGGGGGAGCCTGGAGGGGTTTGAGTTTGGGGCCAGGCTCTGTTTGCCAAAATCCCAACTCTGAGATTTGGGCCAGGCTCTGTTTGCCAAAATCCCAACTCTGAGTCTGGGGCCAGGCTCTGTTTGCCAAAATCCCAACTCTGAGATTTGGGGCTTTGCTCTGTTTGCCAAAATCCCAACTCTGAGTTTGGGGCTTTGCTCTGTTTGCCAAAATCCCAACTCTGAGTCTGGGGCCAGGCTCTGTTTGCCAAAATCCCAACTCTGAGTCTGGGGCCAGGCTCTGTTTGCCAAAATCCCCACTCTGAGATTTGGGCCGGGCTCTGTTTGCCAAAATCCCAACTCTGAGTCTGGGGCCTGGCTCTGTTTGCCAAAATCCCAACTCTGAGTCTGGGGCCGGGCTCTGTTTGCCAAAATCCCAACTCTGAGTCTGGGGCTTTGCTCTGTTTGCCAAAATCCCAACTCCTGACCCCAAGGAGGGGCAGATGGGCTCCGAGATAGGACACGGAGCAGATTCCTCTCTCTTCCCTGCTCTGTGACTCCCAGCACCTCAGCAGGAGCAGGGGAGGGGGTGAGGGGCTGGGAAAGGCCCAGGGTTGGGGCTGATCCCACGGGATGATCCCACAGGAGGGGAAAAGCGAGCCCAGAAATAGCAAGTGCAGTCGCAGAAGGCGCTGGTTGCCATGGGATCTTCACAACCAAAAATGACTGGGGCTCTGGCAAACACAAGAAGGGGCCCTTTCATGGTTTCTATGGGAAGTCAGAGCCTCTCCACAGCCTCCCGGGCTGGAGCCCTGCCCAGGGCAGGAAGGATTTGGGAACCCTGCTGAATTCCCAGGAGAGCTTTGCTTGGTGCAGGAGTTTTTTCCCAGGTGCACCTCCGAGGTCACTGGGTACCACGAGCTGTGCCCAGCTTGGCACAGGGCAGAGATTCCCTGCTCCTCCTGCTGGGCCTTGCTCCCACCAGGAATCCCCCAGCACCGAGGATTTTCCTGCTGCAGCTGAGGAAGCTCAGCCCCTTCACCCTGGACCCCCAGGGGATGCACATCTGGAGCATCCCAGCTGGATTTCCACATCCTGGGAAGGCCAAACTGCTGCAGCACGGAAGGGACAGCCCCCAGACCCCACTGGGCAGCCCCCAGACCCTAAAGCAGCTCCGGGCTGTCCCCAAGGGCTGTCCCCATCACTGCAGCCCCCAGACCCCACTGGGCAGCCCCCAGACCCTACAAGGGCAACCTCCAAACCCCACAAGGACAGCCCCCAGACTCTAAAGCAGCTCTGGGTTGTCTTCATCACTGCAGCCCCCAGCCCCTAAAGCAGCTCCGGGCTGTGCCCACCACTGCAGCCCCCAGACCCCACAGGGCAGCCCCCAGACCCTACAAGGGCAACACCCAGACCCCACAGGGACAGCCCCAGACCCCACAAGGACAGCCCCCAGACTCTAAAGCAGCTCTGGGTTGTCCCCATCACTGCAGCCCCCAGAGCCCACAAGGACAGCCCCCAGACTCTAAAGCAGCTCTGGGCTGTCCCCAAGGGTTGTCCCCATCACTGCAGCCCCCAGACCCCACAGGGGCAGCCCCCAGCCCCTAAAGCAGCTCCGGGCTGTCCCCACCACTGCAGCCCCCAAACCCCACAGGGGAACCCCCAGACCCCACAGGGGCAGCCCTCAGCCCCTAAAGCAGCTCTGGGCTGTCCCCAAGGGCTGTCCCCAACGCTGCCCTGGTGGCAGAAGCCTCCACCATCCATCCAGCCCAGCTCTCCCCGCTGGAATTCTCTCCCCGGGAGAGATCTAATTAGTTAATTCCCTTGCCATTTATAAATCGATGTGGAAATCCCTCTGTTTTTATTCCCAGCGCTGTCGCTCGCCCTGGCTGGGCCCCTTTAACTCGGGATAAAATCCCGGAGAGGATGAGCCGGGGCCATGAATAATTAATTGCCTTAATTCCTCGTTAAGGGCCGGGGGAATGCGGGGCAGGGAGGGGCTGGGCCGGTCCCTCCTGCCCCTCCCCAGAGCTCCCCGCTCTGCCCTGCAGCCTCGCGGCGCTTAACACCCAATAAATTAATAATCAGCCGCAGTTTAAGTAGGTCTGGAGAGTGGAAAACAACATCCGCCAGGATCTGGCGTCCCCCCGGCCTGGCGGGCGGGAGCAGCCGAGATTTGTCTGCCTGTCCATCTGCCGGAGGAGCAGACAGACCCTAATCTGTCCGTCTGTCTGCGGGGATCCTGCAAATTCCTGCCCCTCGCGAAGCTCCTGCTGGAGCCGGAGCATCTCCAGCCCCTCTGGGGAACAGGGACGGGACCAGCGCGGGGCTGGTGGCGCTGGGAGGGTCTGGGGGGGTTTGGGGCGCGGCGGAGTTCGGCAGTTTGTGGTTTCTGATGGTTCCTGTCCTCCTCCCCGGTGTCACCGCATGTCCCCAGGCACCCAGGGAAAGGTGGGAAAGGTGGAAAGGTGGGAGATGGGGAAACTGGGAGCTGGGGAAGGTGGGAAATGGGGAAGGTGGGAAATGGGAGATGGGATAGGTGGGAAAACTGGGAAAGGTGGGAGATGGGGAAGGTGGGAAATGGGAGATGGGAAAGGTGGGAAAGGTGGCAGCTGGGGAAACTGGGAGTTAGGAAAGCTGGAAAAGCTGGGAGATGGGAAAGCTGGGAAAGGTGGGAGCTGGGAAAGGTGGGAATTGGAAAAGGTGGGAGCAGGAAAAGCTGGGAGCTGGGAAAGGTGGGAATTGGTAAAGGTGGGAGCTGGGAAAGGTGGAAAAGCTGGGAGCTGGGAAAGCTGAGAGCTGGAAAAGCTGGGAGCAGGGAAAGGTGGGAAAGGTGGGAGCTGGGAAAGCTGAGAGCTGGAAAAGCTGGGAGCAGGGAAAGGTGGGAAAGGTGGGAGCTGGGAAAGCTGGAAGATGGAAAAGCTGGGAGCAGGGAAAGGTGGGAGCAGGGAAAGGTGGGAAAGGTGGGAGCTGGGAAAGCTGGAAGATGGAGAAGCAGCCGTGGGTGTGCCTGGGTCACCCCACGGAGCTCCAGGGCTGCCGTGGCCATTCC
The DNA here is from genome assembly GCF_027477595.1 of Haemorhous mexicanus. Classification (NCBI taxonomy): domain Eukaryota; kingdom Metazoa; phylum Chordata; class Aves; order Passeriformes; family Fringillidae; genus Haemorhous; species Haemorhous mexicanus. Next base: position 5,043,689 of record NC_082367.1, read on the forward strand.
AGGAGCAGCAGATCCGGGCTGGGAGGAGCAGGGAAGGACGAAGGACAGAGACGTGCCCTGGAAGGGGAGGCACAGCCGGGGATCCGCGGGGAGTTGGTTATTTATAACCGCAGCCCTCGCCGCGCTGCAGGAGAGGCTCGGCAGGAGAAGCCGGGATGGGCCGGGGATTCCTCGGGATGAAAGGAGCTGGGAAACGGCGGCCAGGAGGGGCTGGCAGGGTGGGGACTGCCATTGTCACCCCCCGGCTGTGCCCCCTGCCCTGCCCAGCCCTGCTGCAGGTCCCTCTTCACACATCCCACCCGTGTCCTGGCGCTCGGGGGAGAGGCGTGGGATGGAATTCTTTGTCCCCTCTGGCAAAGCACGGAGAAGGTGACGTGTCCATGGGGTGGCTGCTGACCCCAGCCCCACAAATCCCCTTAAATCCCAGGAAACTCCTCCCCACAAGCACAGGAACGTGTTGGTGTCCCCAGTTTGACAGCCAGAGCCACCCTGGGGCTGCCACCAGCACGGCCAGCAGTGGGAATGGTCCAGGGGGATGAGCTGCTGGTGCCACTCCCATTTGGGATGGGAGATGGGAATGGAGGGATGGATTTGATGGGATGGATTTGGAGGGGTGCTGTGAGGGCTGGAGCTGCGTGAGGGGGTTTTGGCACAGATGGGATGGGGATGGGATGGGGATGGGATGGGGATGGGATGGGGATGGGATGGGGATGGGATGGGGATGGGGATGGGGATGGGATGGGGATGGGATGGGATGGGATGGGATGGGATGGGATGGGATGGGATGGGATGGGATGGGATGGGATGGGATGGGGCAGGGCAGGCAGTTATGGGACAAGATGAAATGGGGATGGGATGGGATAGGGACAAAATGAAATGGGAATGGAAGAGAACTGGATGGGGTGGATCACGATGGAATGGGAATGGGATAGGGTGGGATGGCACAGCAGCACAAGGCCTGTTTGCATTCCAGGGTGAAATGAAGGTGGGAAGAGAAGTGTGGATTCACCGTGGATATCTCCCAAGGCTGAATGGCTGCTGGGACACCAGGAAGGGCTCCCCAGCCCCTTTTCCTCCCCCGCTGGGAGCGCCAGCCTGGAGCTGGGATTGGGAACAAACACCTCGTGCCCACTGATCCCCCACTCTCCCAGACTCCCGATCTTCCCAAAGCCGGGAACCTCCCTGGAGCTCTGTTCCCAGCAGGGAACACCCTGCCCAGCTCCCCTGGCTGCTGGGGACACTCCGAGCCCTCAGGGCCAGCCCGGCAGCCGGCCAAGGGCTTTTTATCAACTGGCACCCAAAAGTCAATCAGGAAGATGCCGCCTGTTTTAATTAACAGCAATTTCGCTCCGCCGGGGGTGAGCCACGTGCAGGGGGGAGGGAGGGAGGCCGGAGACAAAACATGACCTTGTTGGTGCAGCTCACACAGCGGGACATTGTTTTCCCCTCGCAGTCTGGCCTTGGATGCTGCCGGGCTCGTGGCACAGCTGGGTGCTGGGGACAGGGGGTCCTGCCAGCCCTGCTGGGAGCAGGGCGCCTGGAAAACTGCAGGGCTGGGGATGTGGCACTCGGGAGGTGCCCTCGGGGAGTGTTGGTGGCTGGGGGTGGAACAAAAAAAGGGATTTGGGGAGCCCTCGGTGAAATCCAGCGGTGGCTGGGTGCTGCAGGGAGCAGATCCCTGCTGGCACTGCTGGGTCCTGGCAGGGATCCAGTGCAAACAGCCCATCAGCTCCGTCCCCTTTTCCTTTCCCCTCAGTTCTCCCATTCCGGGAAATCAGAGAGGAGGAATGGCCCAGAGGGGAAAAACCTCCCTGTGCGTGTGCCAGGCTGTGACCTGGCACGGCCTGTCCCCTCAGCAGAGCTGTCCCCACAGCAGGACCTGTCCCCACAGCAGGACCTGTCCCCACAGCAGAGCTGTCCCCACAGCAGGACACCCCGGGGATGATGGGGCTGGGATGAGCAGGACCCTGGAATGAGCAAAACCCCGGGATGAGACACCCTGGGGTGACAGCACCGAGGCCACCTGCACCAGGACAGTCCTGGGGAGGGGACAGGAAGAGGCCAAGTGGCACCGTGGGACCGTCCCAGGGGTGCCAGGGCTGGGGGCACGGGCACTGCAGGGGTGTTGGGGATGGGGGCAGAGGCACCCGGGGCTTCCGGGGCTGGGGGGAGCAGCACCCTAAGGGTGTCAGGGATGGGTAAGACCCCACCCAGGGACGGGGGTGCCCCCACCCCACCTGACCCCACCCCACCTGCCCCGACCTTCTTGGGCACACGGGCGGGGAGGGGGCTCGGCAGCCACCAGAACCCCCCGGTGCCGGGCGGGGCGGTGGCTCCGCCGCTCTCCCCCCGCCCCCGGGGCGGGCTCGGCACCGTCCCGCCCCCGCCCCTCGCCTTATCAGCGGCCGGCGGGGGGCTCGCCCCACTCCCGCCCAGCGCAGCCGCCGCGGCGGGGCCGGCACCTCCGCAAGTGCCGCACCATGGGCAGCCAGGGCTCCAAGGCGGCGGGCGGCGACCCCGACACCGCCAAGGCCAACGGGCAGGTGGGTACCGGGGGCACCGGGGGGCACCGTGCGCCCCGCCGGGACGGGCGGCGGCGCGGACAAAGGCGCGGCGGGGAGGGCGCGGTGCCGGAGCCGTGATGGAGCCGAGGGGAACCTTCCGGCCCCGGGGGGGACTCTCCAGCCCGGCGGGTACCGGGGGATGCGGCAGCCCCCGCGCCGCGCCCCGGGCTCCCCCCGGCACCGGGCGGGTCCCGTCCGCCGCCGCGCCCCGGTACCGGGAGTGGAGCGCGGGCGCCGCCCGGTGGTAACGCGCCGGACCCCCCCCCCCACCGAGCGGATCCCCCCGTGAGACCCCAGGCCAGGCTCTTTGCGCCCCTTTTTGTGCCTCGGCACCCCCGGTGCGCCCCTTTCCCTCGGGGGAGCCCCGCTCTGTGCCCGGTGCTCCCCGTTTCCACCGGCTGCAAACCCCCGCCTTGTCCCCGCCGCGGTGCCCCCCATCCCCGTCTCTTTTTCCCCCGGTGGGTCCCCCCGTGCTCGGTGCCCCCCCGTTCTCCCGGCCGGGTGCCCTTTGTGGGGTGCGGGGGCTTTGGGGAGGGGGCGCGGGGTCCCGGCGGTGCCTAACGCGCTCCCCCCGCAGGAGAACGGCCATGTGATCTCCAACGGGGACATGACGCCCAAGGCGGGGGTCGAGGCGACCCCCCAGAACGGGAACGGCTCGGCGGAACCCCCCAAGGAGGAGAGCGAGGGCGAAGCGGGCGGTGCCGACGGCATCGAGCCCGCCCCGGCCGCCGCCGAGCCCGCCGAGCCCAAAGGCGAAGGGGCCGCGACCCCCAAGGACGCCCCCAAGAAGAAGAAGAAATTCTCCTTCAAGAAACCCTTCAAGCTGAGCGGGATCTCCTTCCGTAAGAACAAGAAGGAAGCCGGGGACTCCTCGGGCTCCTCGCCCACCGAGGAGCAGGGCAGGAGCGAGGAGACCCCGCCGGGGGGGCTGCAGCCCTCGGCTCCCCCCGAGGAGCGCCAGGAGGGCGGCGAGCCCCAGGATGGAGGAGAAGCCTCGGGCAGCCAGGAGGAGGAGAAGCAGCAGCAGCAGCAGGGAGGGGAGAGCCACGGAGACACCGCCAAAGCCGAGGAGCCCTCGAAAGCCGCGGGGCCGGAGCCCACGGCGAGCCCGGCGGAGCAGAAGGAAGAGTAGAGAGCGCTCGGGCATCGTCCTCAGCGGGGACTCTCACAGCGCCCTCGACCCTCCCCGAGCAGCCCGGGTCGCCCTCGACCCTCCCCGAGCAGCCCGGGTCGCCCTCGACCCTCCCCGAGCAGCCCGGGTCGCCCTCGACCCTCCCCGAGCAGCTCGGGTCGCCCTCGACCCTCCCCGAGCAGCCCGGGTCGCCCTCGACCCTCCCCGAGCAGCCCGGGTCGCCCTCGACCCTCCCCGAGCAGCCCGGGTCGCCCTCACCGGGGGCTCCCGCACCGCCCTCCGTCCTCACCGGGAGCTCCCACACCGCCCTGGACCCTCCCCGAGCAGCCCGGATCCCCGGATCGCCCTCACCGGGGGCTCTCCCGCCGCCCCCCGGACTCGCCCCGGAGCCCCCCGCACCCCCGGACTGACCGCACGCCCCCCACCCCCCTCCCGCAGGTTTTTTTTCCTCTCTCTCTTTCTCTCTCTCTCCCCGTTCCTGGTAGAAAAAGCTGGGTTGGATTCCCACCACCGCCGCCACTTGGAGTAGTTTGAGATGAATTCCTTGGGAAAATGGAAAAAATTTAAAAAAAAAGAAAAGAAAAGAAAAAAAAAGACAATAACAACAACAACAAAAAAAATCAACCGAGTGGGGAGGATTTGTCCCGGCCGCCTCTGGAGTTTACAGTTTGTGAGAACCCGGATCCCAAATCCTGCTCTGGATCTCTCCAGACTGTCCCCTCTCCTCCGGCTCCCACTGACTGTTCGATGGAATTTTGGAATTTTTTTTTTAATTTTTTTTTTTCTCTTCATTTCTCAGTTTACATTCCCGGTTCTGACTTTTCATTTCGAGTATTTCGTGCTTTTTTTTTTTTTTTTTCCCCCCCTATAGAAACCGATGGTTTAAAAAGCTAATATCTGGTTAGTTTTTTAGAATGTCTTCTCTTGGCTTAAAACCATAAAGCTTGTAAGTGCGCTGTGTTTAATTCTGCTTTAAGGGATAATTTTAGGGCGTGGGGTGGAGAGAGGGGTTATAATGTGAAGCCAACTTTGTTTTTTTGGTTTTTTTTTCCTCTGTAAATAATTTTTTTAACGGCCAAAAAAAAAAAAAAAAAAGCTTGATTTGCGATTTTCTAACTTGTAAAAAAAAAAACCGACAAAAAAATAAGAAAATATTTTAAAAAAACCATAAAAAATAACAAGCGAACCACCGAACAAAAGCTGTAACATTTGAAAGGAATAAATGGTGACCCCTTGACGGGAGAGCTCGAGTCCTTCTTGTCCCGGGAGGCGGCAGTTGCTGGTTCAGCCCGGCAGCTGCTGCTGCCTTTAATTAGCGCCCGCGTTAATTGAGCGGCAGCAGATGCAGCCCCGGCCACAAAGGACATTCCCAGCCCATCCCCAGCGCTGCTCAGCTGCCTGCTCTGCTCCTCTTCTCCTCCAAATCCTTTTTTTAAATTTTATTTTCCCAGCAAAAATTTTTTAAAAAATTAATTTTCTTACTTAAAAATTAAATTATTCATTATTAATTATTATTATGATTATGAAGGGGGTTTTACTCAGGATTTGAAGCATGGTTTCCTTTAATTTAAATTATTTTTGAAGAGTGGGATGAGGTGCTGTGGGCTGAAAGCACAAAAGGCAGAGCTGGGAGCAAAGATTGCCTGAACAAAGGGACACGGAGGTGACAATGGAGCCTCTGTCCCCCTCCTGTCACCTGGATTTCCCCTGGAGCTGCTCCTGGCCAATCTTTGCCATGGCAGCTCCTCCATTTCGGGCCTTTGATCCCAATTTTTTCCAGCCCCAGCTCCTGCTCCGGATGTTTTGGATGGAGAAAAGCAAAAACAAAAACAAAAAATGGAAATAAAAGAAATCCCAAAGCGTTGTTTGACAAGGAGCAGGGAGGTGGGAAAATCCTGAAATTCCATGTTTTATACAAGGGAACCAAAATCAGGGATTTGCTCCCCAAATTTATTCATTTCTTTGAGCAGAGGGGTGAAATAAATGGATTTTACACCCAATTTTGAAGGGGATTTGGGAGCATCCAGGCTCTTCCTGAGTCTCAAGGTAAGTGGGAATATCCATAAAAATTCCATGTTTTATCCATAAAAACCAAAATCAGGGATTTGCTCCCCAAATTTATTCATTTCTTTGAGCAGAGGGGTGAAATAAATGGATTTTTTAACCCAAATTTGAAGAGGATCTGGGAGCATCTGGGCTCAAGGTAGGTGGGAATTCCCCAAAATTCCATGTTTATCCAAGGAAACCAAAATCAGGGATCTGCCCCTCAAATGGATTCATTTCTTTGAGCAAAAGGGTGAAATAAATGGATTTTTTACCCAATTTTGAGGAGTTTGGGAGCATCTGGGCTCAGGATAAGTAGGAATATCCATAAAAATTCCATGTTTTCTGCAAGGAAACCAAAATCAGGGATTTGCTTTCCAAAGGGATTCATTTCTTTGAGCAGAAGGGTGAAATAAATGGATTTTTTACCCAATTTTGAGGGGATTTGGGAGCATCCAGGTAGGTGGGAATATCCATAAAAATTCCATGTTTTATACAAGGAAACAAAATCAGGGATTTGCTCCTCAAAGGGATTCATTTATTGGAGTAGAAGTGTGAAATAAATGGGTTTTACACCCAGTTTTGAAGGGGATTTGGGAGCATCCAGGCTCTTCCTGAGTCTCCAGGTAAGTGGGAATATCCATAAAAATTCCATGTTTTATCCATAAAAACCAAAATCAGGGATTTGCTCCCCAAATTTATTCATTTATTTGAGCAGAGGGGTGAAATAAATGGGTTTTTAACCCAAATTTGAAGAGGATCTGGGAGCATCTGGGCTCAAGGTAGGTGGGAATTCCCCAAAATTCCATGTTTATCCAAGGAAACCAAAATCAGGGATCTGCCCCTCAAATGGATTCATTTCTTTGAGCAGAAGTGTGAAATAAATGGATTTTTTTGCCCAAATTTGAAGGGGATTTGGGAACATTGGGCTCTTCCTGAGCCTTGAGGTAGGTGAGAATATCCATAAAATTTCCATGTTTTATACAAGGGAGCCAAAATCAGGAATTTGCTTCCCAAATGGATTGATTTATTTGAGCAGAAGTGTGAAATAAATGGATTTTTTACCCAATTTTGAGGGGGTTTGGGAGCATCTGGGCTCAGGATAAGTAGGAATATCCATAAAAATTCCATGTTTTCTGCAAGGAAACCAAAATCAGGGATTTGCTTTCCAAAGGGATTGATTTATTTGAGCAGAAGTATGAAATAAATGGATTTTTTACCCAATTTTGAGGGGATTTGGGAGCATCCAGGCCCTTCCCGAGCCTCCAGATAGGTGGGAATATCCATAAAAATTCCATATTTTATACAGGGAAACCAAAACCAAGGATCTGTTTCCCAAATGGATTCATTTATTTGAGCAGAAGTGTGAAATAAATGGATTTTTTACCCAATTTTGAGGGGATTTGGGAGCATCCAGGCCCTTCCTGAGCCTCCAGGTAGGTGGGAATACCCAAAAATTCCATGTTTTATACAAGGAAACCAAATTCATGGATTTGCTCCTCACAGAGATTGATTTCTTTGAGCAGAAGGGAGCAATAAATGGATTTTTTACCCATTTTTGAGGGGGTTTGGGAGCATCTGGCAGAGCTGCAGCCTGGCAGCCATCTCAGGAATGCTGGGAAAGGGGAATTCTTTGGGATCCCCTTGGAATTCCAGGGTTTGCCCCAAAAGGGGAGGATTTAATGGTGGGGCTGCTCCAGCACACACAAAAACTGCTTTTTTTTTGACTCCAAAAAGAGCAGATTTGGGGTTTTGTGGCCATTTCAGCTGCTCCTCATTAAATAAAGGAATTTTTATCCCCTTGGATTTGGGGTGAAACCACTGAAATTCAGCCCAAAGATGAATTCAGTCCCATCACTTCATTCTTCCCAAATTCTCCATTCCAACCCCAAAATCTGCCAGGGGCAGGGATGAGGGCCCAGCTGGAATTTGGGAATAAAACCACCCCAAAAAAAACCCCAAAAATCTCCCAAATCCATCACGTTTCCAGACACAGGGAGAATCTCAACCCCAACTGATTTACAAAGGAAATAACAATTTACAAAAGGGATTTTTCAAGTGTGGGATAAATAAATAAATGAAATGTTTTGGTTGGATGGAATTAAACCAACATTCCTCAGAGGAAGAGGGAATTAATCCTTATTTTTCTTCCCAAATCTGATATTTTGTTGGGATCTCCATGAGATCCAAAAAAAAAAAAAGCTCTGAAAATGAATGAATTAAATAAGAAAAAATCAGACCAACCATAGAAATGGAGCAGTTTTATTACAAAGGTTCTGAAAATTCAAAATAAACGCTTCTTTAAAAAACCACAATAGATTTTCCCCTCCCTCCCACATCCCCCAGACAAAAAGTTACACTGATCTCTCTCTTGCTTCACATAAAAACACTGAAAATCAGAGTGAAAAGCTCACTCAGACCCCAAAGAGACTAAAAAACTCCACAGTGAGGGGAGGGGAAAGAAGGGAGAGGGGAGAAAAGGAGGAATTAAAAAAATAAACCCTTTGAAAAAGAAGCTGTGTGAAGTTTTTAGCAGCATTATTGGAGTTGAAACCTCAGCAGTGCTCCCGTGGGAGGGTGCAAAACCTCTGGAATGAGTCCAGAATTCCAGAGGGATCCCCCTGAGAAAGGAGAGCAGCGAGTGGGAACTGCCTGGAAAAAAAAAAAAACCAACAAAAAATGTAAAAAATCCCAATTTCTCCCCCATAAAAATTGGGGTTTTTTTCTCTCCAAAAAGGAGAGGGGAAAGGTGAGAAGGGAGGAGCTGTGAAAAGGCTCAGAGCCCCCTCTGCTGTTCCTGCAGGATGAAAAGGTTGGGAAAACTTGGCTTAAAAATCAGGGAAAAAATCAGTTTTTAGGGACACAGGTGATGAGAAGATGTCAGCTGGGCTCTGGGCTGGCTCTGAGGGGATCCAGGAGAAAAATGAAGCCACAAGGGAGGAATTTCCTCCCCACCCAGAGAGGGGAATAAAAAGCCAGGTAAGAAATCCCATCCCTTCCCTCCCTGGAGTGCACCCCTGGATCCAGATCCTGGCATCCCCCTGAGGGGGATTTGAATTTTAGAATTTGAGATTTTCCAGAGCTGGGCTTTGGGGCTGATTCACTTTAAAAAAAATACACAGGAAAAAAAAAAAAAAGGGATTTTTCAGGTTTCTTTTTTTTCAGGTTTCTTTTTTTTTTTTCAGGTTTCTTTTTTTCAGGTTTCTTTTTTTTCAGGTTTCTTTTTTTCAGGTTTCTTTTTTTCAGGTTTCTTTTTTTTCAGGTTTCTTTTCAGCTGCTTCATCTCTTTCCCCAAGTTTGCTGCAGGGAGGAGCCAACTCTCTTCAAGAACTGCACAATTCTGACCCTGAGAAGTGGCACCAGCTGGCAGGGTTTTGTTTTTTTGTCGTGGTGGAATCCAACTGGAAACCACAAAAGTCTCTCCCAGGCTTCATGTGGGAATTCTCCCATTAAAACACCAAAAAAAAAGAGAGGAAAACCAAGAATGGATGGCCATCTTTGCACCTAAGCTGTACTGCAGACACTACTCCTACTTAAATTATTCTTTTCCAAGGTTGTTTCAGAGAGGGGGAAGGGGAGGAAGTGATTTTTGTGTTTGCAGAGCCACACCAAGGAGGGGCAGTGGAAGGCAAAGGGTGAAACTCCCTGCTCACCAAAGCTGGGCTGCTCAGAATCCTGCCCTGCCTGCTCCCAGGGCAGAGCAGCCAGGAATAATTTACAGTTCTCCAGTCATTTATACAATTATATAGAAATATATACAGAAAACATATATAAAATAGAGATCCTGTGGGGAGGAGGCAGCCCAGGAGCTAAACCTACACCAAGCAGGCAGCTGCAGCCACTCAGGTGGATTTTGTCTCTTCCTTCACCCTGAGGAAGCAAAAAAAGAAAGATTTGGGTTCAATCAACAATTTGGGTTTGGATCTAACACCAAGGCTTAAAGGTGTTGCTTATCTGGTTCATTTTCAGCTACAATTTAATAAAATTGAATTTAATTCCCCCTGGGCAGGGGCAGGAGCCAGGCTGACCCCCCAAACCCCCTGGAGCCAGGCTCACCCTTTGGGTTCTGCTGCTGCTGTTGCTGCTGCTTTTTCCTCTTTTGCTTTTTCCTCTTCTTTCTCATCTGGGAGAAAAAAAAAAAAAAAAAAAATAAAATTAAAGACACAGAGCAGTGCATGAGGAAAAACTGCAGGCAGGAGGTGCCAGCTCTGCTGCTCACCTTTCTTCTCCTCCTCCTCCTTCTCCTCCTCTGCCTTCACACGTTTGGCTTTCTTGAAGTTGGCGACGTTCTTGCGCCCTCCCTCGCCCTCGTCCTCGGAGTCAGAGAATTCCTCATCACAGGAGATCCTCTTGTTGGAATTTCGGACTGAAAGGGGAGAGCAGAGCTTGGCTCAGCAGGTTTTCACCCTCAGGAGGCTCCCAGCATTCCTTCTCTGAGTGGTGCTCACAGAAATCAGGACTAGGCCGTGATGAAAGCACTTCTGGTGGTACCTGGTGAGTCTTTGAGCTCATCCCATCCCTTCCCACCTGCTCCAAGATCATTGGACAGCTGGGATCAGGCACAGGGGGGTGGCCAGACCTGACAGCAGGTTTAGGGACTGCCAGATCTGTCTGCCAGATCCCAAGGGTCAAGCTGGATAGAAAAGTCCATTTGGCACTGCTGGGATCACAGCCAGGATTCTGCCAAGGATTCTGTCCCAGCCCTCAGCAACTGCTGGAATTCTCCCTTGGAAATCAACCTGGCAGGAGAGATCCTGCAGGGCTCAGTCCTACAAAAATCCAGCAAGGAGGTTAAAACAGGAGTGAAAACCCTGGGACAGAGCCTGAGGGGAAGCTCCAGCCCCTCCCAGGGGTTTTGGGGATCCACAAAGCTCCAGGCCAAGGGTTTGGCTCTGGATGTCCCCACAAACCAAGGGGGTTAAATCCTTGGATTGAAACTCTGCCTCCTCCTCAGGCAGAGCTCGTGGATCCTGCTCAGCTCTGGGCTTTTCCCAGCACAATTCCATTCCCAGCAGAATCCCCAGCACAATTCCCAGTACAGTCCCCAGTACAATCCCATCCCCAGCACAATTCCCAGTACAGTCCCCAGTACAATCCCATCCCCAGCACAATTCCCAGCACAATTCCCAGCACAATTCCCAGCACAATTCCCAGTACAATTCCCAGTACAATTCCATTCCCAGCACAATCCCGGTACAATCCCCAGTACAATCCCATCCCCAGCACAATTCTCAGTACAATCCCATCCCCAGCACAATTCCCAGTACAATCCCATCCCCAGCACAATTCCCAGCACAATCCCATCCCCAGCACAATTCCCAGTACAATCCCATATCCAGCAGAATCCCCAGCACAATCCCATCCCCAGCACAATTCCCAGTACAATCCCCAGCACAATTCAATCCCCAGTACAATCCCATTCCCAGCACAATTCCCAGCACAATCCCATATCCAGCACAATTCCCAGCACAATCCCATCCCCAGCACAATTCCCAGCACAATTCCCAGCACAATCCCACCCCCAGCACCTACTGGAAATGCGTTTCTCAGGATCATCCTCCTCCTCATCCCCACTGTCCTCCTGGACAGCATCCTCAGGAATTGGCTGCATCTGGACCCCAGGAGCATGAGGGAGCATCCTCAGGTTCTCAAAGAGCCTCTGCCTAGAGCCAGCCAGGGAAGGACACTTTGTCACAGGGGCCACCAAGGCCACCAGCCCCCGTGGAAGGGTGGTTCCCCCAGTGCTCACTTGATTTTCTCCAGGTACTCGTTGGTGTTCTGGTTGGTCATGTTGGAGGGGCTGATGTGGAGCTTGAAGTCTGGCCCAAAGTACTCAAAGTAGTCGTTGTAAGGAAGTTCTGGGGGGAAATTGGTGGTAATTAATGGTAATTAACAGCAGATGATCAGCAGGATACAGCACTCAGGAATCCATATTGTATGAAAAATCCTTTTTGATTTTTCTCCTGAGAAGCTGAGAGGCCTCAGAAACAAAATGGAAACAATGAAATCTGCTGCTGTGGAATGCAACAGGTGCATCTTTGATTGGTCCCATGAGGTTGTTTTTAATTAATGGCCAATCACAGTCCAGCTGGCTCAGACTCTCTAATCAATCACAAAATTTTATTATCATTCCTTTCTATTCCTTTCAAGCCTTCTGATGACATCCTTTCTTCTATTCTTTTAGTATATCATTTTCTTTTAATATATATCATAAAATAATCAATCAACCTTCTGAACCATGGAGTCAAGATTCTCATCTCTTCCCTTGTTGGGGCTGGCTGCAAATCCTACACCTGAGCTCTTGGGGGGTGTCCCAGGCTGCAAGGCAGGATGTGTTCTGTTCCCATCTGTGGGGCAGTTTTCCTTCTCTCTCTCTGAGTGATCACACCCACTCCTCCCTCAGGGAGACCCCTGCTGATAACAGGCCATGGAATGTCCCTGCATGGCTGATAAGAACTGCAGCATCCCACTGGGAGATGTGAGCCCAGGGGGAGGAGCCAAGCATTCCTACCCAGATAGAATCTGGAGATTCCCAAGCATTCCTACCTGGATAGAATCTGGAGATTCCCAAGCATTCCTACCTGGATAGAATCTGGAGATTCCCAAGCATTCCTACCTGGATAGAATCTGGAGATTCCCAAGCATTCCTACCCGGATAGAATCTGGAGATTCCCAAGCATTCCTACCCGGATAGAATCTGGAAATTCCCAAGCATTCCTACCCGGATAGAATCTGGAGATTCCCAAGCATTCCTGCCCGGATAGAATCTGGAGATTCCCAAGCATTCCTACCTGGATAGAATCTGGAGATTCCCAAGCATTCCTACCCGGATAGAATCTGGAGATTCCCAAGCATTCCTACCCAGATAGAATCTGGAAATTCCCAAGCATTCCTACCTGGATAGAATCTGGAAATTCCCAAGCATTCCTACCTGGATAGAATCTGGAAATTCCCAAGCATTCCTACCCAGATAGAATCTGGAGATTCCCAAGCATTCCTACCCGGATAGAATCTGGAGATTCCCAAGCATTCCTACCCAGATAGAATCTGGAGATTCCCAAGCATTCCTACCTGGATAGAATCTGGAGATTCCCAAGCATTCCTACCTGGATAGAATCTGGAGATTCCCAAGCATTCCTACCTGGATAGAATCTGGAGATTCCCAAGCATTCCTACCCGGATAGAATCTGGAGATTCCCAAGCATTCCTACCCGGATAGAATCTGGAAATTCCCAAGCATTCCTACCCGGATAGAATCTGGAGATTCCCAAGCATTCCTGCCCGGATAGAATCTGGAGATTCCCAAGCATTCCTACCTGGATAGAATCTGGAAATTCCCAAGCATTCCTACCCGGATAGAATCTGGAGATTCCCAAGCATTCCTGCCCGGATAGAATCTGGAGATTCCCAAGCATTCCTACCCAGATAGAATCTGGAGATTCCCAAGCATTCCTACCCGGATAGAATCTGGAGATTCTGGAACACCAGCATGGCTTCTCCACTGGATTCCCAGAGGAGCAGCAGCTGCCTCTGCCCCTGGACCTTCAGAGGCAGAGTGCACCTTTCTCCAGGATCCCTGCTCCAGCAGAACCACCCCTGGCCCTGCAGGAGGGCTGAGCCACAATTCCAATGGGACTGCTGCCAGCACCCTGACCCACAGGGTGTCAGGCTGTGCTCTGGCTCTGCCAGGGTTGGTTTAGTTCACTGCATTGTTCATTTTATCCTTCTATTTTCTTCCCCAGTAAAGAACTGTTATTCCTCCTCCCATATTTTTTGCCTGAGAGCCCCTTAATTTAAAACATAATAATTTGGAGGGGTGGGGAGGGTTTGCATTCTCCGTTTCAGGGGAGGCTCCTGCCTTCCTCAGCAGACTCCTGGCTTTCCAAACCCAGACAGGGGGTGTCAGAGAGCCCAGCCCTGCCCCAGGGGGGGTTACCATTGGGGATCTCAGTGTCCAGAGCCACAGCAGTCTCGTAGGTCCAGCAGCGAGCCACGTTCCGGATCGTGTACCCCCCTCCTCCCAGCATCAGCATGGGCAGGTTAAAGCTCTTCACAAACTCCACACACTTGGCATGGCCTGCAGTGCAAATCCAAAGGTCACATCATGGTCTAAATGCCAGCTCTGCCATGGAATTCCTGCTGAGCAGTTCAGCCCCTACCTTTGATGGTGAGGTTGAAGCAGCCCAGCCTGTCCCCAGACAGGGAATCGGAGCCACACTGCAGGACAACAGCGCTGGGCTGGAACGTCTCCATCACCTTGGAGATCACCTAAACAACAAAGGCCCTGTCACCCCCCTGCCCACAGGCTGCTGTCACAGCAGCACAGTGCCAGCCAGGCACGTGAAGCCATCCCTGGTGCTCCCACAGCTGCCCTGCCAACACTGGGGCTCTCACACCGAGGAGCTCCCGCACAGACCCCGATTGTTCAGGGAGAACAGAGCCCTTGGTGAGCCCTGTCCCAGAAAAAACTCAATAAAATCCCCCAAAGAACGGCCCTGAGGACAAAGGGGGACCACAGAGGATCCCTGAGCAGAGGAGGTTTCACTCACAGGCTTGAAGATGGCTTCGTAGGACTCGTCGTCGATGCCGTCCCGCAGCGGGTAATTGACAGCGTAGTACTTCCCTTTGCCTGCCCCGATGTCCTGCGGGGTGGGAGAGCAGAACAGAACTCACCAGAAACCCAAACCCTGCCCCAAACTGCCCAAGGAAGCCTGGAACCCAGTCTAATCCAGCTATCAAGCCAGAGTAATTAGTATTGTTAAATATTCATGATTTACTGCAGAGATGCACAGCTGGGCAGAGCAGTCGCTGAGTCTATTCAGTCACTGAGTTCTATTTTAAAATAAAAATAAAATATTCTACACTAAAATATTATATATTTTAACATTTTTACCCCTCTCACACCCAAGTGGTTTATTAAAAATAGTTATTTCATTTATGGAGCAGCAGCAAGCTGAAAAAATACAAATCCTGTGTGACAGATGAGAGGATTTGGATCAAAAAGGAAAAAATGACAATTCCTGTAAAAATCCCTTAAAAATAAGTAAAGAACCTTTCACCCCTGAGAACAGAAGTTCTGGCAATGTCACAAGTCACAGGTGACACTCTGAGTCACAGCAGGAAATGCCAGTAAAAATCCACTCCCTCAGAAACCTTCACCAAGAGTTTGTGTCACCGAGCTGGGGCTGCAAAGTGTCACAAAATGTCACCTTCAGGGTCAATTTCTGTGAGCAAAACCCCTCCAGAGAGACTGAGAGCAAAGATTTGGCTTTAATAAATGATCACCCACCCCTCTGCCCTCAGAAAATGGGTGTCACACAGGGACAGGGTGGAAAAGCTGGGGAAAAAAAAAAAAAAAAAACTGGAAAAAACCTCCAAAAGCTGAAAAAACCCCCAAATTTCCTGGGAATCTGGTGGCTCTCACCCTCAGGTCCCCAGTTCCTGGGAAATATTCTCCATATTTGTGGAAGGACACGGTCATGACCCTGTCTGTGGTGTAAAAAGCCTCCTCCACCCCATCCCCGTGGTGGATGTCGATGTCAATGTACAGCACTCGCTGGTGGTACCTGGAAAAAATCAGAATATTGCATTTATTGCCAGGAAAAAGTGCCTCCAGAGCAGGGGAAACTGGGAGGAGAGCAGGGAATTCAGGCCAGGAAGGAGCTGCAGGGAAGGGCCAGAAAATAAAGTGACTTTTTCTGGAGTTTGTTTCAGATTCAGCCAATAAAGAGCATTTTTATCACATTTTTATGCACATTTTTATCACATTTTTCTGCCCAAGCCTCCCACAGCGAGGTCTGCCTGGAGCCAGAGGCTGTCACACAGCCATGGGTGGGACAAAGAACAGCAGAAAAAAAAAAGTGACATCCAAAAGTTGTACAAATCCTCTGGCTCCTGCACTGGTGGCATTCCAAACTCCCTCTCTTATTTCAGGGGAGCCCTGAATGCAGGGATTTCCCTGTGCCAGGGAGCTGGGAGAGCCCAGCCACTGCTGGGGGAGAAATAAATCCCAGAGGAGCTGGGATTGGGACTGAATCAATCCCAGAAGGACTGATTTATAATCCCAAAAATTAGAATTTATTTATTTTATAATAAATATAATTTATATAATATTTCTCATAATATTTGAAATATTTTGTTTATAGTAATGGCATCAAGATTATAATTATTCCTAATAAAGTGGATAATAATACTATATAATAATTGGTATTATAATTATTATATATTATATATTATATATTATAATATATATAATATATCATTATATATTCTTCTAAAGGTTATAACAGTATATTATAAAATATATAATATTATATTATATATAATATTATATATTATATGTTATAATATTATCTATTATATGTTATAAATTATTATATATATATATAATGATATATTATGTTATATTATAGTATATATATTATATTTATTATATTATAACACATCACATTATAGGTTTGAGCTGGGATATAATGTAAAATATATTATATGGTATGATTAATATAATATAATATAATATTACATTACATTATATTATATTATATTATATTATATTATATTATATTATATTATATTATATTATATTATATTATATTATATTATATTATATTATATTATATTTATTATAGATTTATTATATTATATTATAGTATAGTATATTAGAGTATATTAATTATATACTCAAATATACTATACTATACTATACTATAATAAATATATTATTATTGCAATATATAATATATTATATACTGAAATAATAATATAATATAATATTATATATTGCATATATATTATATATGCAATATATAATATATTATTATATAATTATAATATATTATATTATATTACACTATATATTGCATATTATATATCTATATATTGTATATTATATATTATATATCTATATATTGTATATTATATCTTATATATTGTATATGATATATTATGTATTGTATATCATATATTATATTCCCCAAAATTTTGGGGTTTTTTTTTCCCAAAACCCTTTTGGAAGAGAGAGAAGCAGAGCCCAAAAAACCAGAATAAAATAAAGAATAAACGAAAACAGGTGAGGAGAAGCAGTGAGGAAGAGGAGGCCGAGGTGCTGCCCGTACTTGAGGAGCTCCAGGATGGCCAGCACGATGTCGTTGACGTAGCAGAACCCAGAAGCCTCTGATTTCTTGGCGTGGTGCAGCCCTCCAGCCCAGTTCACTGCGATGTCTGTCTGCTGCTTGTTCAGCTTCACAGCACTGGCTGGGGGAGAAACCCCACACGGGTGAGGGCAGCAGGGAAAAACCTGGGGCAGAGCCTGAGGGGGGCCCCAGCTCCTCCCCGGGGGTTTGGGGGGCTCCTGCTCCAGGGTTTGACTCTGGATGTCCCATTTCTCATCCCTTCCCACTTTTGCCTCAGAGAAGGAAAATCCCCACAAAGCCAGCACCCAGCTGGGGTCACACTGGACACAATCTGGATTCTCAGAGCCCTGAACAGAGCAAGGTTTGAGGAGGAAATCCCACACAGGTTAAAGCAGGAGGGAAAAGCCTTGGGCAGAGCCTGAGGGGAAGCTCCAGCTCCTCCCCGGGGTTTTTGGGAGGATCCTGCTCCAGGGTGTCCTCACAAATCAAGGGAAATGGGAAATATTTCTCATCCCTTCCCACCTTTGCCTCAGAGCAGGAAAATCCCCACAAAGCCAGCACCCAGCTGGGGTCACACTGGACACAATCTGGATTTTCAGAGCCCTGAACAGATTGAGGTTTGAGGAGGAAATCCCACACAGGTTAAAGCAGGAGGGAAAAGCCTGGGGCAGAGCCTGAGGGGAAGCTCCAGCTCTTCCCCGGGGGTTTGGGGGGCTCCTGCTCCAGGGTTTGACTCTGGATGTCCCATTTCTCATCCCTTCCCACTTTTGCCTCAGAGAAGGAAAATCCCCACAAAGCCAGCTGGGGTCACACTGGACACAATCTGGGTGAGGGCAGCAGGGAAAAACCTGGGGCAGAGCCTGAGGGGGGGCCCCAGCTCCTCCCTGGGGGTTTGGGGGGGGTCCTGCTCCAGGGTTTGACTCTGGATGTCCCATTTCTCATCCCTTCCCACCTTTGCCTCAGAGCAGGAAAATCCCCACAAAGCCAGCTGGGGTCACACTGGACACAATCTGGGTGAGGGCAGCAGGGAAAAACCTGGGGCAGAGCCTGAGGGGGGCCCCAGCTCCTCCCTGGGGGTTTGGGGGGCTCCTGCTCCAGGGTTTGACTCTGGATGTCCTCACAAATCAAGGGAAAATGGGAAATATTTTCATCCCTTCCCACCTTTGCCTCAGAGCAGGAAAATCCCCACAAAGCCAGCACCCAGCTGGGGTCACACAGGAGACAATCTGGGTTCTCAGAGCCCTGAACAGAGCAAGGTTTGAGGAGGAAATCCCACACAGGTTAAAGCAGGAGGGAAAAGCCTCAGACAGAGCCTGAGGGGGAGCTCCGGCTCCTCCCTGGGGGTTTGGGGGGCTCCTGCTCCAGGGTTTGACTCTGGATGTCCCATTTCTCATCCCTTCCCACCTTTGCCTCAGAGCAAAAATCCCCACAAAGCCAGCTGGGGTCACACTGGACACAATCTGGGTTCTCAGAGCCCTGAACAGAGCAAGGTTTGAGGAGGAAATCCCACACAGGTTAAAGCAGGAGGGAAAAGCCTCAGACAGAGCCTGAGGGGGGGGCCCAGCTCCTCCCTGGGGGTTTGGGGGGCTCCTGCTCCAGGGTTTGACTCTGGATGTCCCATTTCTCATCCCTTCCCACTTTTGCCTCAGAGCAGGAAAACCCCCACAAAGCCAGCACCCAGCTGGGGTCACACTGGACACAATCTGGGTTCTCAGAGCCCTGAACAGAGCAAGGTTTGAGGAGGAAATCCCACACAGGTTAAGGCAGGAGAGAAAAGCCTCAGACAGAGCCTGAGGGGGGGCCCAGCTCCTCCCCGGGGGTTTGGGGGGATCCTGCTCCAGGGTTTGACTCTAGATGTCCCATTTCTCATCCCTTCCCACTTCTGCCTCAGAGAAGGAAAATCCCCACAAAGCCAGCTGGGGTCACACTGGACACAATCTGGGTGAGGGCAGCAGGGAAAAACCTGGGGCAGAGCCTGAGGGGGCCCCCAGTTCCTCCCTGGGGGTTTGGGGGGCTCCTGCTCCAGGGTTTGACTCTGGATGTCCTCACAAATCAAGGGAAAATAGGAAATATTTCTCATTCCTTCCCACTTCTGCCTCAGAGAAGGAAAATCCCCACAAAGCCAGCACCCAGCTGGGGTCACACAGGAGAATATCTGGGTTCTCAGAGCCCTGAACAGAGCAAGGTTTGAGGAGGAAATCCCACACAGGTTAAAGCAGGAGGGAAAAGCCTCAGACAGAGCCTGAGGGGGGGCCCCAGCTCCTCCCTGGGGGTTTGGGGGGCTCCTGCTCCAGGGTTTGACTCTGGATGTCCTCACAAATCAAGGGAAAATGTTAATATTTCTCATCCCTTCCCACCTTTGCCTCAGAGAAGGAAAATCCCCACAAAGCCAGCACCCAGCTGGGGTCACACAGGAGAATATCTGGGTTCTCAGAGCCCTGAACAGATCAAGGTTTGAGGAGGAAATCCCACACAGGTTAAGGCAGGAGGGAAAAGCCTGGGGCAGAGCCTGAGGGGGGGCCCCAGCTCCTCCCTGGGGGTTTGGGGGGCTCCTGCTCCAGGGTTTGACTCTGGATGTCCTCACAAATCAAGGGAAAATGGGAAATATTTCTCATCCCTTCCCACTTCTGCCTCAGAGAAGGAAAATCCCCACAAAGCCAGCACCCAGCTGGGGTCACACTGGACACAATCTGGGTTCTCAGAGCCCTGAACAGAGCAAGGTTTGAGCTGGGATATGTTTGGGTCATTGAGTGAAAATGCATCCAGAGGAAGTTCTCCTCCCCCAGCCACTTCCACCAACTTTCTGCACGTTCTGGAACCGTCCAGGATCCAAATAAATCAGAAATTCTGTGGGATTCTGCAGCCCTGAACAGAGCAGAGAGAGCACAGAGCTGCTTCACCTGCTGCAGTCACAGCTGGGGTGCTGCTGGCACAGGAAATCCAGGCTGGAGGTGTCACTGTGGCAGCAGCAGCCACAGAGCTCTCGGGCTGTGCACACAAACAGCTCTGCTGTGACTTGTGAGAAAATAAAAAAACACTTCAATGTTCCAGCTCTCAAACCTTTCAGTTTCTGCCTTGCCTCATGTCCAGAGTTGGTGTTTTTTTTAAAAAAACAGCAGCTAAGCCACCCTAGTCTTTCCTTTTCAGGTTGTGCCTGCTCAGAGTGAGACTTTTACAACTTTTATTTGAATGTAAAGTTCAGGTTGGTTTTTTTTTTTATTCAACTGTGCTGTTGTGGTTTTGTTTTAACTCTTTTTTTGTTGTTGTTTTAACTGGCTGGTGATGTTACAGAGCCTTCAGTGAGGTAACCCAAATTAGTGATTAACAAATGGAAAGGGATTCAACGGGCAAAGCTTGGAGAAATCTGGATTTCACTATGAAATCAGCAATAGGTTCACAGAACAGAATATAAACCACAATAAAAAATACACAGGATTTGTGATCTTACCAACAGAGCCTCCAGCAGAGAGCTGACAGAACTCAAAGAGCCCATCAAACACAGGGCAGTCCTCCCCAACATTAACTGGAAGAGAATGGAAAAGAGTCATTAAAATAAAATCAGAATTTTACACCAACATTTGGATTTGAAAAGTGGCCAGAAGTGTTAAACAAAATGCTGAGATCAAATGATGCAATGGAAATGTGTGGCTGACACTTTGCACACTCCTTTAACTTCAAATCACACAGCTTTGGGTGCTCAGCACAACTGCAGCTTTAGCCTCAATAAATGTTCACTGTAATTAATTCCACTATTAAAAATAGTCACTCATTACAAGAAATTAAACTTCAGGCCCTTTGATTGACTCTGCCCAAGTCTGGCATGCAAAAAGGGAATTAGAGACTGCTCATTCCCTTTCCAGCAGGTTTTGTTGAAATAAAGCTCTGCCCTCTGCATGTTTAATTTTCACATTTTGGCTCTTTCAGGCATAAAAACAGTGCAGAAAACACTGAGCACCAGAGAGAGCTGAGTGCTCACGAGCTGTGGCTGCTCCAGGGGTAAACAGGTCACTTTGGGTAAAAAATCCATTTTGCTGGATGTCATTTGGTGGATTAAAGAATCTCGTGGACTGGGGGGAGGCTTTCAGTGTGTATTAATCAAGAGCCTTGTGCAGAAAAATCTGTCCCCTTCAGCTCTCAGGGGGTTTCCAAGAGTGAAATGTTGTCTCAATGAAGCTTGAGCTCTCCCCACTGGTTGTCTGCACTTGTTAGAAATCTATTTTGCCAAAAAAATATCAGCTCAGAGTGGCTGAGACACCAAATCCAGGGTTTTGTATCATGAAAGAGACTTTTCATGGATTGGAGAGGTTGGAACAAGAAATTAACCTACAAAATCATCAGCTATTGATGAGCATCACATTCCAAGCTGCCACTGCCCTGAAAACCCTTCAGATTTGGGGTAGAATTGAGGATTTGGGGCTTTTTAATTTGCTGGTTTTAAATCTGCTGGTTTTAAACTGACTCTTCTGGTTGAAGATGAGCACTAACACAAAATCCACACAGGTCAGAAATGGGGCAATTCTGTCATCTCCAAGCCAGGAAGGGAATTCAGGCAACAAGAAAAACCCAAAATACAACCAGGTCAAAGGATTTCCCTCAGCTCCTTTCGCTTGAGAGTGGCACCTGGTTTTAAATTCTTTATTCACCAGAAAAATCCAAAAAAAGCAAAGTCAGGAGAATGAGAGCTGACAGAAGTTTATCCCAAACTTCTGGAGATGGGATTGCCAGGTTTTCCACTCACATCTTTGCATCTGCTTGCTGTACTCAGACATGTTGTCAGGGCGGATGGACCTGAGGAATTTGATGTAGTCATCGCTGTGGTACTTGGTCATCTCCTCTGCATTGGCCTTGTGAGGACGCTGCAAGGACAGCAACACAGCAAGGGTTGCTCTGGGATTCCTCCCCTCCCTCATTCCCATTTCCAGTCCCACATTTCCCCCCCAGGAACTGTGAAAAGTATCAAAGCAGCAGTGCTAAGGAAGAAAAAGTGAATTTGAAAGGCAAGAATGGCACTGGAGGTGAGTGTTACATAGGCAGACATGGAAATCAATTTAATTCCAAGGATAAAAATCAGTTTTCCAGTCTGCAAAGCCTCTCTGAAGCCCAGAACCCTTCACTTCAGCACTGGGAAGAAACCAGGAATACACCAACACAACTGATTGGGGTTTGGTCCTTTCCTCTCAGAGAAAAGCTCCACAGTCAAAGCTGAAACACAAATGATGGCATCCAATGATGAGCTTACATAGATCTCCATCTTCCTGTAGAGCCCATAGTTGAGCAGGAGGTTGTGGGTCATGCGGATCCTGTGGGGTTTCATGGGATGTCCTTGGCCATAATAATAATTCCCAACATCCCCTGGAAGCAGAAAGGAGTTTGTCAGCAATTCCTGCAGAGGGAATCATCAGCTCCTCTGGGATTTATTTCTCCTCCTCCTAGCAGTGGTTGGGATTTCCCACCTTCCTGGCACAGGGATATGAATGGATTCAGGGTTCACCCTCAAATCTGAGCCAGGGAATTTGGAATTCCACCACCCCTTGGAAAGGGGCTGGGATTGGATCAAATCTGTTGGATCACCTCCCAGCCCAACCCATCCCATGGTTGTGGCTGTGCAGAGCAGGAATCTCCAGGATTGGCACAGGGATAGCCATGGATTCAGGGCTCCCCCTCAAATCTAAGCCAGGGAATTTGGAATGCCACCAGTGCAAGGTGTCCAAAAATCCAGCAGGGAGGTGGGAATGGATTCAAAGCAGAGAGGATAAAACAGGAGTGAAAACCCTGGGACAGAGCCTGGGGGGAAGCTCCAGCCCCTCCCGGGGGTTTCTGGGGGATCCACAAAGCTCCAGCCCAAGGGTTTGACTCTGGATGTCCCCACAAAGGGACATTCCCTTGGAAAGGGGCTGGAATTGGATCAAATCTGCTGGATCACCTCCCAGCCCAACCCATCCCATGGCTGTGGCTGTGCAGAGCAGGAATCTCCAGGATTGGCACAGGGATAGCCATGGATTCAGGGCTCCCCCTCAAATCTAAGCCAGGGAATTTGCAATGCCACCAGTGCAAGGTGTCCAAAAATCCAGCAGGGAGGTGGGAATGGATTCAAAGCAGAGAGGATAAAACAGGAGTGAAAACCCTGGGACAGAGCCTGGGGGGAAGCTCCAGCCCCTCCCGGGGGATTTTGGGGATCCACAAAGCTCCAGCCCAAGGGTTTGATTCTGGATGTCCCCACAAAGGGACATTCCCTTGGAAAGGGGCTGGAATGGGATCAAATCTGTTGGATCACCTCCCAGCCCAACCCATCCCATGGCTGTGCAGAGGAGGAATCTCCAGGATTGGCACAGGGATAGCCACGGATTCAGGGCTCCCCCTCAAATCTGAGCCAGGGAATTTGGAATGCCACCAGTGCAAGGAGTCTTGGAAAGGGGCTGGAATGGGATCAGTGCTGCTGGATCACCTCCCAACCCAACCCATCCCACGGCTGTGGCAGTGCAGAGCAGGAATCTCCAGGATTTGGGGTCAGAGGAGCTCAGGGCTCAGTGCCAGGGATGTCTCCCAGTTCCAGGGAGGGCTGGAGCAGCAGCCCTGGAGTTAATCCCAGCTCAGACAGTGACTCAGCCCAGGAACACCCAGCCTGAGCCTCACTTTCCTCCTGTTTACCCAAGGGAAACGGGATCCAGGGAACTCTGAACTCTGCAAACACCACCCAGCTCTGCTTTTACAGCTCCACTCTTCTTCTCACCCCTTCTTATTCCTTCAATTCCCCCAGAGCATTCCCAGGCCTTTCCAGCCACCCCTCAGGAATTCTTTCATGGGACCAGGGGAACAAAGTCACCTCCCCAGGTGGATTTCCTGCTCCAAACTGATAACTGGGGTTTTTATCCCAGGGGCACTCATTTCCCTGAAACTCACAGGAATTTCCCTTTCAGATTTCAGCTTTGGCTGCAGGGAGCAGGAATCTCTCCCAAGCCTCATTTTCCTGGGAAAGCAGAGCAAGCTGTTCCTGCTCCTTTTGGGAAGCAGGAGATCCAATCCAGTCTGGCCAGTGACTCAGAGGGCAGAATTAATATTTCATCAGCCCTCTGCACCTTCAGCAGAAGCAGTTTTTCCTCCTCTGGACATGGATCTATTTTCAGGCAGGAAAAGGAGATGCCAGAAGTGCAAATCTCCCATCCAGGCAAATCTGCTGCTGGAATTGACCTGTCTGTGGAGCTCTGGGAGAATGCTCCTTCAGTAAATAGAATTTTTTTCAGTTAAATACATTTTCCCCCACTGAAAATAATTCAGTTTTCTGAACTTTTGCCAATCCACGCTGGTGTAACCACCCTGCCAGTTTCAGGGATATATTTTACAACCTCAAAATCAAGATTTGGGCAACTTGCAAGAGCTGTTAGAGGCTCTGCAGAGAAAATACAAGCACAGAACTCAGAGAAGCTTTTAAAAAATGCCCATCAGCTGTGCAGGGCCAAGCCTGAGCTAACCCTGAGCTCCTGTTCCTGTGCTGAGCACATCCCTGGATGAGCTCAGCTGCTCCAGGACGTCAGAGCAGATTAAGGAGGGTGAACTTGGCAGGCTCTGCTGGGGTTAAATCCCTCCAAGGGAGAAATCCCATCCAAAGCTTCCTTCAGGATTGGAAGGACCCCAATTCCTTCATCCCATGAAATTCAGGGAATTCCCACCAGCAGGTTGGGCTGGTTCAACCTCCCAGCATGGAAAATAAAAAGCTCAAATGAACAAATTATTTATTTCCTCTCAGATTTTTATCCCTCAGCTGTGGATGTTCAAAAGCTGCTGAGGAAAAAAACAGTGAAAAAGAAAAAAATTAAAAAAAAAAAAAGGCACTAAAACCTCACCACAAAGTATGGAACCCAAATTTTGTGAAATTGTTGTGCAGCAAAGACCTGCAGGGCAGCAGCATTTCAAACAAAACAACTGCTTATTTCGTATTTCAGATATAATTAAATGCCTTTCAAAATTAGAACCCAACTGGGCTGAAAACCTCCCCTTTGAGGTGGGAAAAAAATCACATTTTTAGAGGGAAAAAAATAATATTTTAGAGGGGACAAATCATATTTTTAGAGGGAAAAAAATAATATTTTAGAGGGGAAAAAAATCACATTTTAGAGGGAAAAAACAGGATAGTATTTGGGAAAGCCTCCTGCACTGGGCACATCCTTTGAGAGGGAAAAAGCAGCAAGAAGAGGTTTTTATTTGATTTCAGAGAATTGCACAAGGTCTCTGAGACAAGGGGAGCACAGAGCCAGTGAAAAAGGAGCAGGGGAAGGGAGAGGGGCAGGACTGGGATCCCTCAGTCCCACAGGACACCTAGGGAGGGTTTTGGGATCTGCTCCTTCTGCTGCTGAGGCAGCCCCAAAAGGAGCCACGGCACACTCCAGAGCCAGAGCTGAAGGATGTTCCTGCCCAGGAGCTCCCTGCACGCAGCCAGCCTGGCTCCCAAATCCTTTCTGTCCCCTCCTGACCCCAAAATGTCCCAGGAGTGGCTTGTCCTCCTCAGAGCCTGTCCTGCACCTCCCCAAAATCCTCCTCCAGCATCTCAGCACCCAAAACCTCTCCTGGCCTCGAGTCCCTCTCACAAACCCGGACACTCCCCTGCTTTTCCCATCTCCCAAATACCCAGATCTCCTCATTTCCTCATCCCCCTGATCTTCCCCCAAACCCCCACATTTCCCTATCCCCCCGATCTTCCCCCAAATCCCCACATTTCCCCATCCCACCCCCCTTGATCTTCCCCCAAATCCTGATCTCCCCATCCCCTGATCTTCCCCCAATCTCCCAAATCCACATTTCCCCATCCCACCCCCCCGATCTTCTCCCCCCTCACCCCATTCTCCTCTCCAGTGCTCCCCACACGCTTCCTACGCCCCCCAACCCCATTAAAAACCCCACACAACCCTTAATCCCCATGCCCTGACCTCCCCTGCCCATCAATGCCCCCAATATCCATCCCCAAAACCTTTAAACGCCCTCTCACCTCCATGACCCCAATGATTCCCCACTACCAACCTCTCATCCCACCCCCAGGACCCCATCCTCCCTCAGTGACCCCATTACTCTCACCCCCCTCCCCTTTCCCCCTCAGTGACCCCTCACGCCCACCCCCCCATTCTCCCCTCACCCCTCAACTCCGCCCCCTCAGCCCCCCAACCCCCCCGCCCCGGGACGGCTCCCCCGAGACCCGGCGGCCCCGGCGGGGGCCCGCAGCCCCTCACCATCGTAGTAGTAGCAGACTTTGCGCTTCGTGCCCTGCGTCAGCGCCATTTTCCTGCCTCCCCTCACAGCACCCGACCCGCCGCCGCGCCGCGCAACCAACCCTGCCCGCCCCGGGCCCGCGGCCCCGCCTCCCGGGCCGTTCCACCCAATCGCAGCTCTCCGTTCCGCCCCCTCCCGCCCGATGACCAATCGCAAGCCGCAGCGGCACATAGCAAGTTAGGCTGAGCGCCGAGGGCGCTTGGGCTGTACCACTGTGGCTGGGGACGGGGGGGGGGGGAATGGCTGTACCATCGGTGAGGGGGGGCAAAAGAGGAGAGGGTCCAGGTGGGCGGGGAGGAACCATTCTCTGAGGGAGGGGGGGAGTAGGGGGGGGCTGAACCATCCCGGGGAAGGGGGGACCCCAGGGCAGGGGGTGGGCGAGGGGGGGGCTTCCAGGGTTGGGGTAGGGTCAGAGGGGTCCCGGGGGTCCCAGGGACTCTCCGGGGTGGGTTGGTGCGAGTGGGGTCCATCTGCCCCCAGTGGGGTCCGTGCGCCGCGGGCATTACCCTATATACCGAACCCCATGGCAGCCCGGCCCTGCGAGGCCCCCCGCCGCTGAAAATGCCTTTATTTCCCCAAAATTATTGTGGGACGGGTCCTGCAGACGCCCTGGGGTGGAGAAGGAGTGTCCCACAGCCGGGGGTGCAGTGGCCAGCGCTGCTGGGGGAGCTCCAGCCATGCCCGGGGTGTGAGGGGGGCACCTCAGAGCGGGCTGAGGGGAGCCCTGAGGGGCCGGGGCCTGGCTGTGCCCCCGGGAAGGGCAGGGACAGCAGGGTGGGCACCTCTGCCATCCCCCAGCGCTTGGGGGTCTGCTCAGCCCCTCCTGAAGGAGTCAAATCTGCTGTTCCCAAAGCTTTGGAGCGCTTCAAATCCTCCCAGAGTTCACCGCCAGCCTGAGGCGGCGTCCATGGGGTCTGTGGGGTCTGAGGGCTCAGGGCTGCTGCTGGTACTGGCCCTCGGTGGCGGTGAAGAAATCCTCGAGGACGCTCCTGAGGAAGTCGAAGGTGGGGCGCTCCTCGGGGCTCTCCTTCCAGCACTGCCTCATCAGCTCATACAGCTCCGGCGGGCACTGCTCGGGCTGCGGCATGCGGTACCCGCGCTCCAGGTTCTGGATCACCTCGGGGTTCGTCATGCCTGGAGGGAGGGCAAGGATGTGGGCATCCGGGTGGGTCACCCCCGTGGTGGGGGTGACACCCTGGGGGTGGTCAGCCCTGCCAGGACCCAGTTTGGGTCACCCCAATGTCACAGAGACCACCCTGGGGTTGGTCAGCCCTGCCAGGACAATGCTCAGAACTGGGTTTGGGTCACCCTAGTGTTGGTCATCCCTGCCAGGACCCACTTTGGGTGACAGGAACCACCTCAGGGTTGGTCACCCTTGCCAGGATAATGTCCAGGACTCAGTTTGGGTCACCCCCGTGGTATAGGTGCCACCCTGGGGTTGGTCACCCCTGCCAGGACAATGCCCAGGACCCAGTTTGGGCCACAGGGACCCCCTAAAGATTGGTCACCCCTGCCAGGACAATTCCCAGGACCCATTTTGGGCCACAGGGACCACCTCAGGCTCTGTCACCCTTGCCAGGACAATGCCCAGAACCCATTTTGGGCCACAGGGACCACCTCAGGCTCTGTCACCCTTGCCACGACAATGCCCAGGACTCATTTTGGGTCACTCCAGGTTTTAGGGACCACCCCAGGCTTGGTCATTCCTGCCAGGACAATGCCCAGGACCTACTTTGGGTGACAGGGACCCCCCTAAGATTGGTCACCCCTGCCAGGACAATGCCCAGCACCCACTTAGGGTCACAGCTACCACCCCACCCTCCCAAACCCCGCATGGGGGGCACCTCCCACCCCCCTCCCGAGGTGGGTTCGGTGCCCGGTGCAGCCCGGGCGGGCAGGGAGCCAGGCTGGCAGCGGCGTGCGTGCAGCGCTGCACACACACACACAGACACGCACACCCCCACGGACACACAGACACACAGACACACACACCGAGGGCGTGCCAGCCGCGCAGCTGCCCCAAAATCCCGACCTGGATACGGGATCCGGCCGTAGGTGACGATCTCGGTGAGCAGGATGCCGAAGGACCACACGTCCGACTTGATGGTGAACGTGCCGTAGTTGATGGCCTCGGGCGCCGTCCACTTAATCGGGAATTTGGCCCCTGCGAAGGGAGAGGAGGAAGAGCCCTGGCTGAGCTGGAATTGCGGGGTTAACCCCGGGGGACAGTCGCCAGCCGGGCTCTGTCGCTGCTTGGGGACCGGCTGGCTTTGGTGGCTGAGCCCCCCGAGCCTGCGGCAGCCGCGCCAAGCAGGAGCCCCGCTCCAGCTGCGGGGAGAGAGATGGAAAAGGGAAAAACATCCTGCAGCTCCCCGGAGATCCAGGCTCCCCCTCCCGATGTCCCCAAGCCCTGTGACCCCCGGGCTGGGCGGGGCTCACCCTCCCGAGCCGTGTACTCGTTGTCCTCGATGAGCCGGGCCAGCCCAAAATCGGCGATTTTGCAGCACAGAGTGTCCGAGACCAGGATGTTGGCGGCCCTCAGGTCCCTGTGGATGTAATTCTTGGCCTCGATGAAAGCCATGCCTTCAGCAATCTGGGATTTGCAATTATTAATGAATTGCAGTCGTTAATTAACGGCTCCAGCCCTGCAGAGCTCTCCCAGCTCCATCCCCATCTCTCTGCTCCCCCCTCACCTGAGCTGCCATGTCCAGGAGTTTGTTGATGCTGAGCTTGACTCCTTCCGAGGTCTTGAGGAAATCCACGAGGCTGCCTGAGATGAAAGCAGCAGTTCTCAGCTCCTGGGGTGGGGGGTCACAAGGACACTGTCCCCTCCCAAAAAAATGGGAATGTGGCCAGGAGAACACAGAAAGTGCTTTTTGCCCAAGCTGGAGGTGAGACACAACAAAGGCAAAGCTTCCCCAGGGCTGGGGGCAAAGCAATCTCTAAAATTAACAAATTTCCACCTTGCCAATCTTTCATTTTCACTGGTTTTGGAGCCTGCCCTGGGAGGTGCTGCAGTCACACCCCTGGAGGAGCGTAAGGAATGACCAGCACAGCACTGTGTCCCTGCCAGGACAATGCCCAGGACCCACTTTGGTGACAGGGACCACCCCAGGGTTGGTCACCCCTGTCAGGACAATGCCCAGGACTCAACTGGGGTCACCCCAATGTCACAGAGACCACCCTGGGCTTCATCACTCCTACCAGGACAATCCTCGTGACACCCAATTTGTGTCACCCCCACCTTGCAGGGACCACCCCAGGCTTGATCTTCTCTGCCAGGACAATGCCAGGACCCAGTTTGGGTGGCAGGGACCACCCCAGCCTTGGCCACCCTTGCCAGGACAATGCCCAGAACTCAAATGGGGTCACCCCCAGGTTTTAGGGACCAGCCTAGGGTTGGTCACCCTTGCCATGACAATGCCCAGGACCCAGTTTGGGTGGCAGGGACCACCCCAGGCTTGGCCACCCTTGCCAGGACAGTGCCCAGAACTCAATTTGGGCCACAAGGACCCCCCTAAGATTGGTCACCCCTGCCAGGACAATGCCCAGAACCCACTTTGGGTCACAGGGACCACCCCAGGCTCTGTCACCCCTGCCAGGACAATGCCCATGACACATCTCTCTACCAATTTAGATGGGAATTTTTCCCAGCTTGAACTTTATCCCAAAGACCTTTTCCAGCCTTAAAACCCCACAGCTCCGTGGCCACATCCCTGAGGACGGGGCAGCACCCAGAGCCCCCCGGGGTGGCCTCACCCTTCTCCATGAACTCGGTGATGATGTAGATGGGCTCCTTGGTGACCACGGCGTAGAGCCGCACCAGCCGCGCGTGCTGCAGCTTCTTCATCAGGTTGGCCTCGGCCAGGAAGGCGCTGGGGGACATGCTGCCAGCCTTCAGGCTCTTCACTGCCACCTTCGTGTGCCCGTTGTAGAAGCCTTGGGGGAAAAATCAGGGGAAAACAGGATCCAGACATCAGGCAGCAGTGCCAGCTAAAGAGAGCGGTCCCACAAGCACCCCAAGCTGAGGAGGAGGGGTTGGAGGTTCCAAAAGTTGGGTGGGAGGTGTAAAGGTTGGCTGGAGATGGAGTTTTAGGGCCCCAAATGCTGTTGTGGTGGGGCTGGAGGGGTTTTGGGGCTCGGTGGTGCTGGGGCTGCGCTGGCAGCCTGCAGCAGGCACTGGTGGTGCTGTGTGTGGTGTTCAGGTGGAGAGGAGGGCGTGGGGAGATGGGTTTGGGGTGGGAGGGGGGCTGCAGGAGTGCTGGGAGCACGGGGGGGACTTGGTGGGACAGGCAGGAGCTGTGGGAGTGGAGGCTGAGACCCCCAGAGGGGCGTGGGGGAGGATGGAGGGGAACAGGGAGGGATGGAGAGAAGAGGTAGGGGGATGGAGGGATGGAGAGAAGAGATTGAGGGATGGAGGGATGGAGAGAAGAGATAGAGGGATGGAGGGATGGAGAGAAGAGATAGAGGGATTGAGGGATGGAGAGAAGAGATAGAGGGATTGAGGGATGGAGAGAAGAGATAGAGGGATTGAGGGATGGAGAGAAGAGATAGAGGGATGGAGGGATGGAGAGAAGAGATAGAGGGATGGAGGGATGGAGAGAAGAGATTGAGGGATTGAGGGATGGAGAGAAGTGGGGAGGGATGGAGGGAAAAGGATGGAGGGAGAGGGGCTGGGGCAGAGGGAGAGGATGGAGGGAAGGGATAAAGGGAAATGGGGAGGGATGGAGGGGATCAGGCAGCCCTGGTGGCCTCCCCACAGCAGCACTCAGGGAGAGGAAGGAGTTTTGTGGCTGGATCTCCCTCCAAGCCCCCCCAGCTGCTCCAACATTCCAGCCACCAGGGACACTCCCAAGTGGGGACAAAGCCAGCAGCTCCCCAGCTCCATGATCCCACACGTCCCCCCTGTCTCCACCAGCAGAGCAGGGATCCAGGGATGGGAGAAAAGGGAAGTTTGGGCTGGGTTCTGCCTTCTTCCAGGACCCTCAGAGCCGCAGTCCCACACCTTGGGCTGTGCCGGCTGCTCCGTGTGACATCCCGGCTGGAGGATCCCGCTGCCCACCCTGGTGCCCCAGTTTCACCCCGACTCACCCATCCAGACCTCTCCGAACTGCCCCGCTCCCAGCTTCTCCACCAGCTTCAGCGACTCCCGCGGCACCTCCCACTCGTCCTGCCACCACGGCTTCTGCGGCTTCTGCGTCCGGCAGGGCTTGCCCAGGCGGCAGCAGAGCCCGTCGGAGCTGCCTGGGCCACAGGGAGGCAGAGCTGGGCCAGCGCGGGGCAGCCGGCACGAGCCAGGGCCGGGCTGGGCCACCGGGAGCAGCGGGTCCTGCTCATCCCACCCCATCCCACCCCACCCCACCCCACCCCATCCCATCCCGTCCTGTCCCGTCCCATTCCCATTCCATCGTGTTCCACCCCTTCCAATTCTCTTCCATTCCCATTTCATCTTGTCCCACAACACCCTGCCCCATTCCATCCTGTCCTGTCCCATCCCACTCCCTTCCCATCCCATCCCACAACTTTCCTATCCCATCCCATCCCATTCCATCCTGGTTGGTGCCATCCCCTCTGGTCCCATCCCATTCCCATCCTGCACCATTCTCTCTTATTCTCTCCTATTCCCATTCCAGCTTGTCCCATCCCATCCACCCCATCCCACCCCATCCCATCCCATCCCACCCCATCCCATCCATCCCATCCCATCCCATCCCATCCCATCCCATCCCATCCCATCCCATCCCATCCCATCCCATCCCATCCCATCCCATCCCATCCATCCCATCCCATCCCATCCCACCCATCCCATCCCATCCCACCCATCCCATCCCACCCCATCCCACCCCATCCCACCCCATCCCATCCCATCTGGTCCCACCCCATCCCATCCATCCCATCCCACCCCACCCCATCCCATCCCACCCCATCCCATCCCACCCCATCCATCCCATCCCATCCCATCCCATCCCACCCCATCCCATCCCATCCCATCCCATCCCATCCCACCCCACCCCATCCCATCCCGTTCCCACGTGTGTAGTGCTGCACCAGCTCCCTGAGGCTGCCGAAGGGCGCGCGGGGGGAGATGTAGAAGCCGCCGCTGTCCAGGTTCCGGATCTTGTAGTGCTTCACCGTCTCTCCCTGCCTCTCGTCCAGGTCCCGCACGGACAGCGAGTACGAGCCTGGGGACAGGGACACCCGTGGGACCCCCGAGCCCTCCCGGGGACCCCCGAGCCCCAGGGACCCCTGGGCAGCACCTTTGGAGGTCTCGCTCTCGCGGATGAGGAAGGAGCCGTGGGTGTTGCCCGAGGCCAGGAGCTGCCGCTCGGCGTCCTTGCGGCTGATGTTCTTGAAGAACCACCTGGGGACACGGGGCAGGGTCAGGGCACGGGGGACCCGCCACTGGGGCTTCGTGGGATGCTGCAGGCTCCTTCCCAGAGCTCAGATCCCACCGGGACACGTCCATCCATCTGTCCATCCAACCATCCTTCATCCAACTCTCCATGGATCCATCCATCCATCCATCCCTGGATCCATCCATCCATCCATCCATCCATCCATCCATCATCCAACTCTCCATGGATCCATCCATCCATCCATCCATGGATCCATCCATCCATCCATCCATGGATCCATCCATCCAACCATCCCTGGATCCATCCATCCATCCATCCCTGGATCCATCCATCCAACCATCCATCTTCCAACTCTCCATGGATCCATCCATCCATCCATCCCTGGATCCATCCATTCATCCATCCATCATCCAACTCTCCATGGATCCATCCATCCATCCATCCCTGGATCCATCCATTCATCCATCCATCATCCAACTCTCCATGGATCCATCCATCCATCCATCCATCCATGGATCTATTCATCCATCATCCAATCCACGGATCCATCCAACCATCCGTTCCTCCCTCCATCCATCCATCCATCCATCCATCCATCCATCTATGGATTCGTCCATCCATCTCCATTCATCCATCCATCCATTATATCCATCCATCCATCCATCCATCCATCCATCCATCTCTCCATGGATCCCCCCATGGATCCCTCCATCCCCCCATCCATCCATCCATCCCTTCCTCCCTCCCTCCCTCCATCCATCCATGCAACCATCCATCCATCCATGGATCCATCCATCATCCATCCCTGGATCCATCCATCATCCACCCATCCACCCATCCCTCCATCCCTTTGTCTGTCCATCCATCCATAGATCTATCCCTTTGTCCATCCCTCCATCCCTCCCCACTCACGGCTCGGGCTCCAGGCTGTTCACCAAGGCCACGAAGTTGTGTGGGATCAGCCCCTCCTGGCCCGTGGTGAGCGACTGTGCCTTCCACCACTCACCATTCCTGCAGGGACACGGCTCGGTGAGACCCCCAGGCCCCCAGTGAGACCCCCAGGCCCCCAGTGAGACCCCCAGACCCCCAGTGAGACCCCCAGGCCCTCAGTGAGACCCCCAGGCCCCCAGTGAGACCCCCAGGCCCCCAGTGAGACCCCCAGGCCCTCAGTGAGACCCCCAGGCCCCCAGTGAGACCCCCAGGCCCCCACTGAGACCCCCAGGCCCTGCCCAGCCCCTCTGAGGCTCCTCACTCCTCCAGCACGCGCAGCTTCTCCCCCTTGCGCAGCCCCAGGTCCCCGTCATGCTTGGGCTCGTAGTTGTACAGGGCCACCACCAGCTTGTCTGTGGGGACAAGAGGAGGGACAGGGTGGCAGTGACCGGTCTGGGGGTGGCACAGCCCCCCCAGGCCGCAGCCATGCCTCACCTTGCATGGGGGAGCACGGAGGTGACGAGGACTCGTAGGACACCAGGGGGTCTCGGACCTCGGAGCCGTTGCGGATCGGCCTCTGCCAGGGGACAGGAGCCCCGTGAGCCCCCAGCTCGTGGGATTTGGGCACCTCTCACCTCTGGGGGTGCTTGGGCACCTCTGGGGGTGTTTGGGTGTGGGGATCGGGGTCTGTGAGCCCCTCCTCACCTGGCGCTTGCTGTCGGGCTCGATGGGGTAATTGCAGTGCTCGCAGATGTCGATGTTCTCGATCCAGTCCTCGTCGTAGTCCGAGCTGCAGCAGCAGCCCATGGTGGCTGTGGGGGACACGGGTGACACAGGGCAACCCCATTGCTGGATCTCCTCATGCTCCAGTGC
The DNA here is from genome assembly GCF_027477595.1 of Haemorhous mexicanus. Taxonomy (NCBI): domain Eukaryota; kingdom Metazoa; phylum Chordata; class Aves; order Passeriformes; family Fringillidae; genus Haemorhous; species Haemorhous mexicanus. Next base: position 5,077,977 of record NC_082367.1, read on the forward strand.
ATCCTCATTCCTGCATCTATCTATCCATCCATCCATCCATCCATCCATCCCCCATCCATCCCTCCATCCATCCATCATCCATCCATCCATCCATCCATCCATCCATCCATCCATCCATCCATCCATTCCCCATCCATCACCCATCCATCCATCCATCATCCATCCTTGATCCATCCATCCATCCATCCATCATCCATCCATCATCCATCCATCCATTCCCCATCCATCATCCATCCCCCATCCATCCATCCATTCCCCATCCATCATCCATCCATCCATCCATCCATCATCCATCCATTCCCCATCCATCATCCATCCCCCATCCATCCATCCATCATCCATCCATCCATCATCCATCCATCCATCCATCATCCATCCTTGATCCATCCATCCATTCTCCATCCATCATCCATCCATCCATCCATCCATCCATCCATCCATCCATCCATCCATCCATCCATCCATCCATCCATCCATCCCCCATCCATCCATCCATCATCCATCCATCCATCATCCATCCATCCATCCATCATCCATCCTTGATCCATCCATCCATCCATCCATCCCTCCCTCCATCCATCCATCATCCATCCATCCCTCATCCATCCATCATCCATCCCTCATCCATCCATCCATCCATCCATCCATCCATCCATCCATCCATCCCTCCATCCCTCCCTCCATCCATCCATCCCTCCCTCCATCCTGACTCTCTCACCGGCCGTTATTTCCTCCTGATTTATCCTGCCTTCGTTAATTAAAACCACTGAAGGCAATTAGTGCCAGCCTGAGGCTGCTCTGTGCCTCCTGTGCCAGCTCCTCCCCGCAGTGCAGCTCTGGGCCTGGTCCCTCTGTGCATAACAACCTCCTCATTAACATCCCATTAGCAATTAACACACTCCTGCAGCTCACCTTTAACGAGCCCTGGCTGGGCAAGCACTTCCCTGATCCCAAACCCATCTCCCAGCCCCGTGTGGGCACATCCAGACTCCTTTTCCTACAAATTCCCGTCCTCTGCCCACGCTCAGCCCCACCCCTGCATGGGGGATGTTCCTAAAGCCCCAGTCCTGCAAGGCTCAGCCACGGTGACACCGGTGTCCCCACAGTGCCACCGGGGAGCGGGCACCTTTGTCAGGAGCTCTGCAAACCCCACGGGCACCTCTGGGATTCCTGAGAGTGCTGAGAGTGGCACAAACCTGGGCACCTCTGGGTGAGAACACTGAGCGTGGCACAAACCCCATGGGCACCTCCGGGATTTCTGAGAGTGCTGAGAGGGCACAAACCCTGTGGGCACCTCTGGGTGAGAACACTGAGAGTGGCACAAACCTGGGCACTTCTGGGTGAGAACACTGAGCGTGGCACAAACCTGGGCACCTCCGGGATTCCTGAGAGTGCTGAGAGGGCACAAACCCTGTGGGCACTTCTGGGTGAGAACACTGAGAGTGGCACAAACCCTGCAGGCACCTCTGGGATTCCTGAGAATGCTGAGAGTGGCACAAACCCCGTGGGCACCTCTGGCCTTGCTGAGAGTGCTGAGAGGGCACAAACCCTGTGGGCACCTCTGGGTGAGAACACTGAGCATGGCACAAACCCTGTGGGCACCTCTGGCACCCCACAGGCACCTCTGGCATTCCCAAGAACACTGAGCATGGCACAAATCTGGGCATCTCTGGGATTCCTGAGAGTGCTGAGCGTGGCACAAGCCCCGTGGGCACCTCTGGAATTCCTGAGAGTGCTGAGCGTGGCACAAACTCTGTGGGCACCTCTGCCCTTCCCAAAAACACTGAGAGTGGCACAAACCCCGTGGGCACCTCTGGCCTTGCTAAGAATGATGAGCATGGCACAAATCTGGGCACCTCTGGGATTCCTGAGGGTGTTGAGCGTGGCACAAGCCCCGTGGGCACCTCTGCCCTTCCCAAAAACGCTGAGCATGGCACAACCCCGCCAGCAGCGCGTGGGCCCCCGGAAAAGTCTCTTCTGCAGAATCCCCCACGCCCACGGGGCCAGGATTTGTCCCCAGCCCTCATCCCAGGTGTGATTTCCGCAGGTTTTGTCACCACCAGCCAGCCCTGGTGTGTCACAGCCCCAGCTGTGCCCCCCTGACGTGGCAGCAAGTGCACGTGGTCCCTGTTCAGTGAGTCTGGGGTCCTCAGGGAGGGTTTGGGGTCCCTAAGGAGGGTTTGGGGTCCCCAGGGGGGGATTGGGGTCCTTAAGGAGGGTTTGGGGTCCCCAGGGAGGGTTTGGGCTGTCCAAGGTGGGTTTGGAGTCCTTAAGGAGGGTTTGGGGTCCCTAAGGAGAGTTTGGGGTCCCCAGGGGGGGATTGGGGTCCTTAAGGAGGGTTTGGGGTCCCTAAGAAGAGTTTGGAGTCCCCGAGGAGGGTTTGGGGTCCCTAAGGAGGGTTTGGGCTCCCTAAGGTGGGTTTGGGGTCCCCAAGGAGGGTTTGAGGTCCCCAAGGAGGGTTTGGGGTCCCCAAGGAGGGTTTGGGGTCCCCAGGGGGGGGTTTGGGGTCCCCAAGGAGGGTTTGGGGTCCCCAAGGAGGGTTTGAGGTCCCCAAGGAGGGTTTGAGGTCCTTAAGGAGGGTTTGGGGTCCCCAGGGAGGGTTTGGGGTCCCCAAGGAGGGTTTGAGGTCCTTAAGGAGGGTTTGGGGTCCCCAGGGGGGGGTTTGGGGTCCCCAGGGAAGGTTTGGGGTCCCCAGTGTTGCCAGTCCAACTCCCATCCTGCACTTCCAGGTTTGATTTTAGAGGAGCCACCCTCGGGCCCAGAGGTGGCAGGAGCACAGGGACTGTCCCACATGTCCCACAGCGCCAGAGGAGCAGGTGACAGCTGATTTGGGCCAGGGGGACACTCAGGACTGAGGTCCCCACACCCTCCAAGGCTGCTCTGGGCTCTCCAAACCCTCCCTGGTGCCTTCAGCTCCTGGTGACACATCTGGGGACACATTTTGGCACCCAGGAAGGGCTCTGGCCACGCTGCAGGCAGGGTGACGCTGCTCAAACACAAATTTCCTTTTGCTGACCCTTCCCTTACAACTCCCAGTGCCACCAAGACCTCCCACACCTCATCCAGGAGAGGAAAAAAACCAAAATTCACCAACATTTTCAGGGCTTTTCTGAGCAGGACCCAGCTCAAGGACCAGAACAGCAAAGCGCCAACATTTCTTAGCCAGAAATAAATCCCAAATCAGCTGGGGAATCCCAAATCAGCTGGGAAATCCCAAATCAGCTGGGAAATCCCAAATCCCTGAGGCCATGCAGGAGCTCCCAGAGCTCTTCAAACCCCCCAGCAGTGCCCAGAGCTGTTTTTTCCTCCCGGGCTGAGGAGGGAGGTGCTGCTATTGTGCCTTTTTTTTGTCTTCCAGCCCCAAGCCACAGCGTAATTTCCACCGAGCTGCAGCAGCAGCCGTTCCACCTGCACCAGGGCCACGAGAAAAAACAAAAAAAAAACCAAAAAAAGGATGTTTGAAGTTGGTTTTGTTTTTTTTTTTGGTGCAACCGAATTTCTTTGTGCCGAGGGGGCTGGCAGGGAGGTGCCCCCCGAGCGTGTTCAGTGCCTTTGCCAGGTGTGTGCCCCCTTTTTTGGGTTTTTTTTCTCTGGGTTTGGGTTCCCTGTCCTGTCCTGTGCTGTCCCTTCCGCTCACGTGGCCCTGCTGGTTTGTCACCAGGGTGAGGAGCTGAAATCCGAGCTGTCCCCTTGCCTGGTGTCACCCTGAGCCAGCTGTGAGCCAGCTGTGAGCCCTCTGGATGGGCACCCAGCGCTGGCATAGCCTGGCAGTGCCACCATGGACTGTGTCCCCAAGGGTGCCACTGCAGCAGGGAGGGGGTGGCACCGAGCCAGCACAAAAATGGGAATTTCTGGGCGCCTGAACCCCAAAAATGGGAATTTCTGAGCACCTGAACCCCAGATTGGGCACCAACCTTGCGAGACTGGCACCGAGCCGCTGCCTGTCCCTCGGGCACAGCCCTGGCGACAGAATTGTTTTGCCCTGGGGACAAAACTCCTGCTGTGCCCTGGAAATGGTGCTTTGGGGCGAGCCCTGCGAGGGCACCACCCCTGTCCCCCCCGGCAGGACCCCCAGGCGGGCGGGGGACACGGGGACAGCGCCTTTGTCCCCCCCGCGAGGCCCCAGAGGGATGGAGAGCCCAGCCCGGCTCCCCCATCCCCCCCGACCCCCCATTTCCATCCCTCCGAGGGGCGCTCGGAGAGCCCAGCTCGGACCCCCCCCACCCCACAGGTGCCCCCCAAAAACCCCCCTGGGGCTCCCCGGCTCTCACCTGGCGGCAGCGGGTGAGGAGCGGCTCTCACTGTGCCATGTCCCGCTGCGGCCGCGCCCGTCACATCCTCCTCATCCTCGGCAGCCCCAGCGGAGCCCCCCGAGATTTATGGGGTGCGGAGTGGAGCCCCCCGAGCCGGGTGGGGTGCGGAGAGGAGCCCCCCGAGATTTATGGGGTGCGGAGCGGAGCCCTCCGATCCTTTTGGGGGTGCAGAGCGGAGCCCCCCGATCCTTTTAGGGTGCAGAATAGAGCCCCCCGAGCTGGGTGGGTTCAAAGCGGAGCCCCCCAAGCCTTTTGGGGTGCAGAGCGGAGCCCCCCGAGCTTTATAGGGTGCGGAAAGGAGCCCCTCGAACCTTGCGGGGTGCAGAGCGGAGCCTCCGAGCCTTTTGGGGTGCAAAGAGGAGCGCCCCCGGATCTTTTGGGGCGCAAAGAGGAGCTCCCCGGATCTTTTGGGGCGCAAAGAGGAGCTCCCCGGATCTTTTGGGGTGCAAAGAGGAGCGCCCCCGGATCTTTTGGGGCGCAAAGAGGAGCTCCCCGGATCTTTTGGGGCGCAAAGAGGAGCTCCCCGGATCTTTTGGGGTGCAAAGAGGAGCCCCCCGAGCCTTTCGGGGTGCGGAGCGCAGCCCCCGGCCCGGCTGCGCCGCCGCCGTCCCCGCCTCGCCCCGGTTTCCGCCTGACGAGCAGAGGCGAGAGGAGCCCGTTCTCAGCTCGCCCCCGACCGCAAGAGCGAGTGACAAACCCCGATGGCTTCCTGCCACCGCCGGTCCCCCTGGCGAGGGGACGCTGAGAGCCCCGCGGGTGGCACCTGCTGCCAGCGCCCCTCTGTCCCCGCGCTGTCCCCTGGCCGCGCTCCGGGCCAGCCTGGCAGTGCCCTCGGTCCCCTCCTGGCACTGCCACCCTCCTCCGTGTGCCCCAAGGTCCCCCTGCGTGCTGTGGGACACGGCTCAGAGCCTCCCTTGGGCTGTCACCGCCGTGTCACCGCCGTGTCACCGCAGCCCTGGACGGCCCGAGAGCCGCGGTGACAAGGGCCGGAGTGGAGGGGACCCGCGGTGCCCCCCGGGGGTGGCAGCGCTGTTTTGGAGGCAGCTCCGAACCACAGCAGCATTGTGCTGGCTTCTTTGATCGAGCGGGAAGCCGCAGGCACAGGCAGGAAGCCCAGAGGTGACACAGGGGGGAGGATGTGGCAGCTCGGGGGGCACATTCGAGCTGTCCTCGCGTCCTGGGAGGGAGGAGAGGCCCCCGAAATGATCCCTGGCACAGCTTCACTGCCCTGGCACAGCTTCACTGCCCTGGCACTGCTTCACTCGGGGCTCTGTGAAAGTCACATCCCCAAGTGGCACCCGGAGGTGTCCCCTGCCACATCTGGAGGCACAGATAAGGAAAAGCCACCAGCTCTCAGCCTCACCCCCTTTTATTCCACCTCAGAGGGCTGCACCCCACATTTCCCACCCGGCTGAACCCCAACACCCCCAGGGCCAGGCCCCAAAACGCCCTGGGGGGATGGTGACACTCCCGTGCCCATGGGCATGGTGACATGGTGACATTCCCGTGCCCAGAAGGGATGGTGACACTCTCGGTGCCCATGGGGATGGTGACAGTCCCCTGTCCATGGGGATGGTGACAGTCCGGGATGGTGACATTCCCGTGACCCGGGGGGATGGTGACAGCCATGGGGATGGTGACATTCCCACGCCCTGGAGGTGGTGACACTCCTGTGCCCATGGGGGGATGGTGACACTCTCCTGACGCGGGCTAATGGTGACATTCCCGTGCCCGTGGTGATGGTGACATTGCCATGCCAAGGAGGTGATGGTGACATTCCTGTGCCCATGGGGATGGTGACATTCCCGTGCCCCGGTGGGATGGTGACACCTATGGGGATGGTGACAGTCCCCTGTCCACGGGGATGGTGACATTCCCGTGCCACCTCAGCGTGTCACCGCCCTGGCGGCAGCACGACCTGCCCCGAGTCCCGAGGGACGGCGGCGCCGCCGGGCGGGCTCAGCAGAGCGAGAAGCGGCGGGAGTTGATGTTCATGCGGGTGACGCCGATGTGCTTGAGCGGCGTGGAGAGCAGGAAGGCGGCCTTGGGGGGGATGGTGCACAGCAGATCCGAGTCTTCCTCGCAGCCCTCGAGGCCGAAGGTGGCGTCGTCCAGCATCTCCTTGTGCTGGTGGCAGGCCTGCTCCACCTTCAGCCGGTGCAGCCGCGCCCGCAGCCGCATCAGCTGCTGCGCCAGCCGCTGGTCCAGGGCCTGCATCTCCCGCTGCGGGGAGAGGGAACCGCGGGATCCGTGGGATGGATGCGGCCGTGGAGCCGTGGGATGGCTGCCCGGGCAGCGGGGATGGGGCTCGGCCGGGCCACAAACCCCGCGATCGCCCGGCCGTGCCAGGCTGGGCACGGCCACGGCTCAGATCGTGCCCCCTGTGCCACCCCCAGAGCGGCGGGAGAGGGTGACAAGGGGGTGACGCCCACAAGGCCACGACCCCGGCAGAGTGGCACCGCAGAGCCACGAAAAACCTCGGGAAAATCCCAGAGCACCCAGCAAGGTGGTCAGGAGAGCTCAGACCCCCCCAACCCTGCCCTGCCCGGTGGGGTCGGGCACGGTGTCCCCAGCCCGCTCCCTGTCCCCGTCCCACTCACCAGCTCCGTCCTGAGCCACTCCAGAGCCGCCTCCAGGGTGGCAAAGCCACAAAGGCCACCACGCTGCTGCTGCCGGGGCTGCGGGGGGCTCTGCTGTGCCCCGGGGGTGCCCCCGGGGGTGCCCCAGCGCTGCCCCCTCACCCGCGCCTCCCACTCCAGGTACGAGGGTCTGCGCGTCTGCAGCTTCAGCTTGGCCGCCAGCGCCTTCAGGCTCTCCAGGTTCTCCTGCTCCCAGGTGGGCTCCTCCTCGCCCAGCTCCTTGAATTTCAGCTGGCTGAAAGCCATGCTGGGACAAAGCAGAGCGGAGCCGAAACCCGCGCTGATCTCGGCGCCCTCGAGGCCTCCCCGCGAGTGGATGAAGCCCCCACCCTGCCCGCGACCCCCCACCCACTCCCTGCCCCAGCTGCGCCTGGTTCCCGGCTATTTATCCACCCCTCGAGGACAAACCCGATGGGCAGGAATTTCCTTATCCAGAGGAGTATTTTTGGCTTGTTGCGCTGTTTTTTTTGTTTTGTTTTGTTTTGTTTTGCTTTATTTTTTTTTTTCCCTTTTCTTTTCTTTTTTAACATCATTGTCTCCGCCTGGGAGGAGCCTCCCCGTTCCCGGACGGAGCCATCACCGGGCACGGAGGAGCGGGAATGATTTATCCCCGGCCTCAGCCGCCCCTCCCCGCTTCTTGGGGGGGCCCAAAAAAGCCCGAGGAAGGAAAAAGAAACGGGGAGGGGGTGCCCGGGGGGGGCAGCCGGGGTCCCGCACCCGGACGGGACCTTAATGTGGAGCCGCGTCCGGATCTGTCCCGTGCCACCTCCCCCCTGCCCGCAGGGCTCCAGGGGCAGCGGAGGTGCCTCAGGGGTCTCACCTGCGTCCCGCGGGGTCTCACCTGCCCACCCCCGTCCCCTCCAGCCCCCCCAGAGCAGCCCCCAAATCCCCCCCGTGCTCCCCCCGCGCCGCTCCCCAGTCCCGCTGTCCCCTCGCGTGTCACCTCCCACGGCCCCCCCGTGTCCCCTCGCTGTCGCAGCGCACGCAGTGACCCCCCCAGCCCCAGCCCCAGCCCCGGGCATCGCCGCCTCCCTCCGGGCCGGGCCGGGCCACCTTAACCCCGACATCCGCCGGCCGGGCCGGGCCGGGCCGGGCTGTGCGGGGACACCGCCACCCCCGCTTCCACCCCGAGGTGCCCGAACTCCCCCTCCCCACCCCCAAATCCCCTCCCTCGCACCCCTCGCTCCCCCGCTGGCACCCCGGGGTCCCCTCCTCGCACTCCCGGTGCCCCCCAGTCCCCTCCTTGCACCCTGAGACTCTTCCTTGTCCCCCAAGGTCCCCGGCTTGCACCCTAAAATTCCCGTTTGCACCCCAAAATAAACCTCTCCTTGTGGCCGGCAGGTCCCTGTTGGCACTCTGAGGTCCCCCGAGGTCCCTGCTTGCACCCTGCTTGTCCCCCGAGGTCCCGGCTTGTCCCCCCAGGTCCCGGCTTGTCCCCCCAGGTCCCCACTTGCCCCCCAGCCCGAGCAGGTAAGCAGAGGGGTGGCCGGGGCAGCAGCACCGCCACCCACCCACCCTCCTCCTCCTCCTCCTTCTCCTCCTCCTCCTTCTCCTCCTCTCCTGCCCCGTCCCCAGCCCCGGGGGTGGCTCTGGGGACAGCAGAGCCCGTGGGGACCCTGCCAGCCGGGCCGTGTCGGGGTCGGTAACGGGGTGCAGCCCAGCGGGGCGGGGAAGGACCGGGAGCTGCTCCCTGCGATCCCATTCCCCCCAAAATCTCCCCCGGCTCAGCCCCCTGTGCCTCAGTTTCCCCAGTGCCTGGCGGAGCCATGTGGCACTGCGGCGCGCTGGAGGTGACAGTGTCACCACGGAGAGGGGACAGCGCGCAGGGCGCCGCGTGACGCGCAGGGCAGGGGTTTCCAGGCGGGCCCAGAGCCGCAGGATTTCCCCTTTTTTCCCTTTCCTCCCTCCCCGGCCGGGCCCAGGCGGCGCCCATGGAGTTCTCGGAGCTGATCAAGACGGCGACAGTGGAGGACGTGCTGCTGTCGCGACAGGGGCTGCCCGCGGTGCGGGGCACGCTGTGCATCACCAGCCACCACCTGCTGCTCTCCTCCTGCCCCCGCGGCGAGCTGGAGCTCTGGCTGCTCATCCGCAACGTGGACGCCGTGGAGAAAAGGTGGGGTTGTCCCCGAGGCTGTCCCTGTCACCGTGCCTGAGCTGGAGGGTCCCCCCCTCTCCCCCGGGCACCCCCCGGGCACTGCCCTGCCCCACCCGGCCGTGTCCTTCCTCTTCCTCCCGGCCCCGCGGGGCAGAGCGGGCGTTGACTCCTCTCCTCCTCAGAGTGCAGAATTTAGGCTGGTACCAACCCCCCCGGAGTGGCGGCTCCCCGCGGGACACCAGGTTTGGCTTTTTTGCCTCCCTGCCACCACCCACCCGCCGCGCCGGCAGACCAGAGCCTCGAGTCCGGCACGGCCCCCGGGGGCAGAGGGCGGCTCGGTGCTGTCGCCGTGTGTCCCCCAGCCAGCCCTGACCCCCCTCCCGCAGGGTCGCCGGCTCCTCGGGCACCATCACGCTGCGCTGCAAGGACCTGCAGGTGCTGCAGCTGGAGATCCCGGGCATGGAGGAGTGTCTGAACATCGCCAGCTCCATCGAGGTGAGTCCCGGCCGGGAGGAAAAGGGTTGGAAAAGCGCGGCCGTGTTTGCTCTGGGTCCGGCATTGACTGGGTAAACAGGGAGCTGGCACACGGAGCTGGCACACGGAGCTGGCACACGGAGCTGGCACACGGAGCTGGCACACGGGGACAGTGCCAACCCCGGTGGCCCTGAGCAGCCCCGGTGCCCCGCCGCAGGCTCTCTCCTCGGTGGACTCGGTGATGATGCTGTACCCGTTCTTCCACCGCCCTCCGAGCCTGCGGCTGCAGCAGGGCTGGCACCTCCGTGTCCCCGAGCGCCACTTCCAGCGGGTCGCCTCGCAGGTCAGCCCGCCCGGGAGGGACCCGCCGCCTTCCCCGGGCTCTGCCGGCCCTGCCGCTGATGTCGCCTCTCCCGCAGACGAGCCAGTGGCGGCTGAGCACCGTGAACCGCGACTTCAGCGCCTGCCCCTCGTACCCGCCCGCCGTGATCGTGCCCGCGGCCGTGGCCGATGACACCGTGGCACGGGCGGCGCGGTTCCGGCAGGGCGGGCGCTTCCCCGTCCTCAGCTACTTCCACCCCAAAACCGGCACCGTGAGTCCGGGCAGCCCCTCTGCCCCCCCTACCCCCCCGGCCTCCCAGAAGGGGGGATTCCATCTGCAGAGGATCCCAGAATTGGGTCGGAAGGGATTTAAAGCCCACCCAGTGCCACCCCTGCCGTGGCAGGGACACCTCCACTGTCCCAGGTTGCTCCAAGCCCCGTCCAGCCTGGCCTTGGGCACTGCCAGGGATCCAGGGGCAGCCCCAGCTGCTCTGGGAAAGCCATTCCAGCCCCTCCCCACCCTCCCAGGGAACAATTCCTTCCCAACATCCCATCCATCGCTGCCCTCTGCCAGTGGGAAGCCATTCCCTGGGTCCTGTCCCCCAGTCCCTTTTCCCAAATCCCTCTCCAGCTCCCCTGGAGCTCTCTCCTCTCCAGGCTGACATTCCCAGCTGTGCCATCCCCCAGTCCCTTTTCCCAAATCCCTCTCCAGCTCTCCTGGAGTCCCTTCAGGCTCTCTGAGGTCACCCTGGAACCCTCTCTCCTCCAAGTGGACATTCCCTGTGTCCTGTCCCCCCATCCCTCATCCCAAATCCCTCTCCAGCTCTCCAGAGCCCTCTCCTCTCCAGGCTGACATTCCCCGTGTCCTGTCCCCCCATCCCTTATCCCAAATCCCTCTCCAGCTCTCCGGAGCCCTCTCCTCTCCAGGCTGACATTCCCAGCTGTGCCATCCCCCAGTCCCTTATCCCAAATCCCTCTCCAGCTCCCCTAGAGCCCTCTCCTCTCCAGGCTGACATTCCCTGTGTCCTGTCCCCCCATCCCTTATCCCAAATCCCTCTCCAGCTCTCCGGAGCCCTCTCCTCTCCAGGCTGACATTCCCCGTGTCCTGTCCCACAATCCCTTATCCCAAATCCCTCTCCAGCTCCCCTGGAGCCCTCTCCTCTCCAGGCTGACATTCCCTGTGTCCTGTCCCCCCATCCCTTATCCCAAATCCCTCTCCAGCTCCCCTAGAACCCTCTCTCCTCCAGGCTGACATTCCCCGTGTCCTGTCCCCCCATCCCTTATCCCAAATCCCTCTCCAGCTCCCCTAGAGCCCTCTCCTCTCCAGGCTGACATTCCCTGTGTCCTGTCCCCCCATCCCTTATCCCAAATCCCTCTCCAGCTCCCCGGAGCCCTCTCCTCTCCAGGCTGACATTCCCAGCCGTGTCCTGTCCCCCCATCCCTTATCCCAAATCCCTCTCCAGCTCCCCGGAGCCCTCTCCTCTCCAGGCTGACATTCCCCGTGTCCTGTCCCCCCATCCCTTATCCCAAATCCCTCTCCAGCTCTCCGGAGCTCTCTCCTCTCCAGGCTGACATTCCCAGCCGTGTCCCCTGTCCCCAGGCCCTGCTCCGCAGCAGCCAGCCCCTGACAGGACCCAACCGCCGGCGCTGTCGTGAGGACGAGCAGCTCCTGGGGACAATCCTGGGCGAGGGCGAGCGCGGCTTTGTCCTCGACACCCGCTCGGCGCAGGCGGCCAAGCAGGCGCGGATCAGCGGCGGCGGCACCGAGCCCAGGTCCGGCTACCCGCGCTGGAGGCGGCTGCACCGCGCCCTGGAGAGGTGAGGATGGCGCTGGCACAGCTCCGGCGACAATCCCGAGCCGGGATTTGCTCCCGGGCAGCTGAGGGGCCTCAGCTGCTCCCGCGGGGCCGCTCGGGGACGGGCGCTGGAGGAGGCTCAGCCAGAGCGGGAATGGTTTGGATTCAATGGCCAAACGCGGCCAGCGGGGTGAGGCTCGGGGGGGGTCACTGCTGTCATTGTCATTCTGTGAGTGTCCTTCCTCTGTTCTTTCGTATAGGCTGGTATAGAATTATACTATATAATATTAGATAAGACAATAATAAATATTAAATAATTAACATAATAAATATAATAATTATAATATGTAACATAATAAATTTAATATAAACGATAAACTAGAAACTAAAAACTATAATATAAAATATACAATATATACTATACAATATAATATATAAAGTATAATATAAAAATATAATAAATACAATAAATATAATATATATAAACAATAAATTATAAAATAAAAATATATAATATATAAAAATAAAAATATATACTATATATAAACTATAAAATAAAATAAAATATAAAATAAATAAAGTAGAAAATAATAAAGTAGAAAATAATAAAGTAGAAAATAATAAAGTAGAAAATAATAAAGTAGAAAATAATAAAGTAGAAAATAAAGTAGAAAATACAATAATAAATCAGCCTTCTGAGAGCACAGAGCCAGATTCTCAATTCCTCCTTCATCCTGGGGACCCTCACAAACACCACAGTGAGGGCAGGCTGGTGTCCCCTGTGTGACAGTGCCACCATGTCCCCCACACTTCTGTCCCCTCAGGGGCTGCCCACTGCAGGAGAGCTTCTCCCGGCTGGTGTCCCCTGTGTGACAGTGGCACCGTGTCCCCCAGGGGCCGCCCGCTGCAGGACAGTGTCCCCTGTGTGACAGTGGCACCGTGTCCCCCAGGGGCCGCCCGCTGCAGGACAGTGTCCCCTGTGTGACAGTGGCACCGTGTCCCCCAGGGGCCGCCCGCTGCAGGACAGCGTCCCCTGTGTGACAGTGGCACCGTGTCCCCCAGGGGCCGCCCGCTGCAGGACAGTTTCTCCCGGCTGGCGGAGGCGTGCGCGGAGCCCGCTGTGACCGTGGAGCGCTGGCTGGGCCGCCTGGACAGCAGCCGCTGGCTCAGCCACGTCAAGGCCGCCCTGAGCACGGCCTGCCTGGCTGCCCAGTGCCTGGACAGGTAAGGGGGGGCTGCACCTGGCCCACCTTGTCCCTTTGCGAGCCCCCGAAGTGACCCAGCCCCCGCAGGGAGGGCTGCACGGTGCTGGTGCACGGCGCCGAGGGCACGGACAGCACGCTGCTGGTGACGGCGCTGGCCCAGCTCATCCTGGACCCCGCCTGCCGCACCCTGGAGGGCTTCCAGGGGCTGCTGGAGCGGGAGTGGATCCAGGTGAGAGATCTGGCAGCAGGGTGGGGGTGCCAGCCTGGCTGGGCGCCTCACTCCGGGTCACCACGGGGGTCCCGCAGGCCGGGCACCCCTTCCAGGTGCGCTGCGCCCGCTCCGCCTCCTCCCACGCCCGGGGCAAGCAGGAGGCGCCGCTTTTCCTGCTCTTCCTGGACTGCGTGTGGCAGCTGAGCCGGCAGTTCCCCTTCTCGCTGGAGTTCGGGGAGCAGCTGCTGCTCACCCTCTTTGACAACGCCTACGCCTCGGCCTACGGCACCTTCCTGTGCAACAACGAGAGGGAGAGGTGGGTGTGGGGGACACGGGGACAAACCGCCCTGCCACGGCTCAGGTGACACCAAACCCCGCTGGGGACTGCCGTGTGTCCCCCCTGTGCCCCCCAGGAGCCTGTGTAAGGTGAAGGAAAGCACCCACTCGCTGTGGGCATGGCTGAACCAGCCTGAGGAGAGGCACAAGTACCTGAACCCCCTGTACTCACACAACCCCTTGGTGATCTGGCCCTCCGTGGAGCCCCAGAGCATCCAGCTGTGGCAGGGTGAGTGGGATCCTCCCAAAATGCACCCTCAGCTCCCAGCTGGGCTGGCTCAGGGGCAGCTGCCCTGCCTTCCCCTCTGTGACAGGGCTGAGCTCACCCCCAGCCCTTTCCCTGCCAGGTTTTTTCCTTCGTTGGATCCGTCCCTCCCAGCACCTGGAGGAGGCCTGGGGGGAGATCCGGAGGTTGGTGCAGGGAAACAGCTCCTCCCTCCAGGAGAGCACGGGGAAAAGGCCGAGCCAGCCCCTCCCTGAGCCCCCTGCTGGGACAGGGGACGGGAAAGTGGGGACAGCAGGGACAAGGTGACACTGGATCTTCCCGTGGAAGGGCTGTGCAGGACACGGACCCCGTGGGCAGCTCTGGGCCAGGGGACAGAGCTTTCCCAGCCTTCACCCTGAGCTCCTTTCAGTAAATCTCTCTCCCAGCTCTTGCCTGTGTCCTGCTCTTCCATAAGGAAGCTGCTCCTTCCCACAGGGATTGCAGCAGGGCTCGTGGATGGCTCTGGGGCTGAGGGGCAGCAGATCACACAGAAAAACCCAACAGATCACACAAAAAAACCCAACAGATCACACAAAAAAACCCAACAGATCACACAAAAAAACCCAACAGATCACACAGAAAAACCCAACAGATCACACAAAAAACCCTCCAATAGATCACACCAAGAATCCCTAAAAGATCACAGAAAAAACCCCAGCAGGACACACCAAACCAACACTTCCCCCCCTAAAATCCCAGAGGCTGCAGCCTCTGTCGTGCCAGCAGCTCCGAGCCTGGAGCCAGCCTGGGAATTCTGCCCTTGGGCCCAGTTTTGAGGAAGGAAAAAGGAAAAAAAGAGCCAGGAGGGTGGGAGGGTGAGGATCTGCAGCACGAGCTGCTGGGGCAGGAAATAACTGTTCCATGAGGGAGCTGGCTCGGGGTCAGCCCAGCAGACAAGCGCGTGCGTGGCAGCTGGAAAACAATTCCTGGCTGCTGCACTTGCAGCTTTTTCACACTTCAGGGCAGGGCCTGAGGCTGTGCAGCCTTGCTGGGAAGGAGTTCATGGAAGGGCAGAGGTCCCAGGAGGAGCAGCACTGCTCCATGGGTGTGGAACAAAGCACTGACAACGGAGCTGGGAAAACAAAGTCCTTGGGTTAATTTTGGTCCAGATGGGGAAAACCAACCTAAAAAAAACCCCACAGAGGTGCTTTTCCTTGTGTTTAGAAAAGATTTCTATTTATTTCCTCATTTTTTCCCCTCCCCTGGTTTATAAATATGCCCAGCAGGGCAGGCAGCCAACCCAGTTCCCTTCACTCTTGTCCCAGTAAAAGCCACTGCAATTCCCACTTCCCCAACTTCCCAAAATCGCTGCCAAGAACATCTTTAGGCCTTTCCTGCAGTCCTGTGGTGGAGCCCCTGGACTGGGCAAGGGGTTGGAGAAGGGAAAAGAAGAGGAGAGGAGAGGGAAATTCTCCTTCAGGCTTCAAACTCGAACTCGAAGTACTGGGGGTCGAAGTAATGGATGCGGACGTAGCCATCCTCACCCCCACTGCTGTAGCTGCAGGGAGGAAAGGCAAAGTCAGGAATGGCAAAGTCAGGAATGCTGCTGGCAGCCACAAAATGGGAAGTCTGGCCTCCCCACCCACTCCTGAAACTGATACAGGAACCATAAAGGGGGAAAAAAGATGAGTGATGTGGGGCAGGGTGTGAGTGACTCCCTGGGCTGGCTCAGAAGGGAGAATTCAGGGGCTGGTTCCATTCCCAGCACAGAAATCCCCTGAGTCTGCTCACATCCCAGTTAAAAAGTGGGATTGGGTGGACTGGGGACACTGCAAGATCCCCAGGGAGGCTCTCACCTCTTCCCATCAGGGTGGAAGGCCACGCTGTTGATGGGCCCAAAGTGCCCCTTGACTCTGCCAAACTCCTCCTCAAAAGCCAAGTGGAAGAACCTGGGGGGAGGAAGATTGAAGTTGTCACAAACCCAGAGGGGACAACACCACAGAATCCTCAAAAACAAAAGAAAAAAGCTCCAGGGTTTCTCCAGCACTGCCAGCTTCCCAAAGGAAAGGGAAGAGCAATCCCTGGGGTGTCAGGAGTGCTCTGGGGGAGGATTTTCCCTGCCAGAGGGAAAAGCACCAACCTGGCCTCGAATTTGCCAATTCTGGTGGAGGTTGTGGTCACATCCATGGCCTCCTGCCCTCCTCCCAGCACCACCTGCAGGGCAGAGAAACCAGAGAAATCACAAAATCACAGCCCTTCAGTGCCTCCCTCTGGATTTGGGGAACCCTGGCATCACTGAGGTTGGGAAAGATCTCCAAGATTGAGCCCAGCATTGAACTTGAAACCAGTTTAGAGCAGTGAGTGCCAGATCCAGAGGTTCCCTGGACACTTCCAGAGGTGGTGACTGCCTCCAGCACTTCCCACAAATCCCAGAGATCCCACAAATCCAGCAGCTGGCCTCCAACCCCCTGAGGAATTCCCACCTCCCTGAGGCATTCGATCAGAGCACACAAAACTTTGCTCCCAGTGCCAAAATTCCCCAGGCTCCTTCCTGGTTTTGGGCTGGACTGGGAACACCCAGGATGCAGGAACAGCAGGATCAGAGACAGCCTGAGGGAGCTCATCCTTACGTGGTCAAAGATGGGGGAAAGGGCAGCAGAATTCACCGGCCGCTCCGTCCGGAACGTCTTCAGGTGCTCCAGGGATGTGCAGTCAAAGAGCTACGAGGGGAAAAGGAGAAATTAATTAATTATCTCCAGCTGCTGGGCCTCACCTGCATGGATGCTCCCTCTGCAAGCTCAAATCCCAAAAACATTCCCCCAGAAAGGAAAACCTTCCACCTTCCAGAACCAAACCTGCAAATGTTCTACAGAAACACCCAAATATTTCATTTTCAATGCCTGGCTGCTCACTTAGCACCTCTCCTTCCTCACTGGACATTCCCAAGGAGCAAAACCCTCTGTGAGCAGAGATCCTGCCAGGAAACCTGCAGGACAAGCTCACCTTGGCTGTGTTGTCCTTGGAAGCAGTGATGAACATGGTCATGTCCCGGGAGGTCTGGATGTCGTTGATTTGCTTGGTGTGCTCCTTGATATTGGACAGCTGCTCCCCTGACTGAGGGGGAAAAGGAATTCTCAGGGAGCTGGGAAGGGATTCCCTGGTCAAAAATAACCTGGGATGGAATCCTGGAATACTCTGGGTGGAAATTTAGGGATGGATTCAGTTCCAGGTCTCTGCTCTGTGACAATTCCAGCCCGCTCAGGGCAGCTTCAGATTTTAACAGGGAGGGGAAGAGAAGTTTTCAGAGTTCTGGGAAGTGATTTCCTCATTTAAAACAACTTGGAAGAACATGGAATGGAATGCTGGAATGCTGTGGGTGGGAAGGGAATTTAGGAATGGATTCAGTTTCACACTCTGTGCTGAGGTGTCACTTCCAACCTTGCTTGGGGGAGCCTCAGATTTTAACAGAAGAGGGGAAGAGGGATTTTCAGGGAGCTGGGAAGGGATTCCCTCATTAAAAACACCTTGGGAGATCATGGAATGGAATCCTGGAAAAACATGGAACAAAGCCCTGGGATGCATTGGAAGGGAATTTAGGAATGGATTCAGTTCCACATCCCTGTGCTGTCACTTCCAGTCTCACTTGGGGCAGCCTCAGATTTTAAACAGGGGAGGGGAAGAGGAGTTTTCAGGGAGCTGGGAAGTGATTCCCTCATTAAAAACAACCTGGAATAGAAGAGATCATGGAATAAAATCCTGGGATGCTCTGGGCTGGAAGGGAATTTAGGAATGGATTCAGTCCCACGCTCAGCGCTGTGCCAATCCAGCCTCGCTCAGGGCAGCCCCATATTTCAGTGATCCCTGCTGAAGCTGCTGTTTGGAGCCCCCAGTCCCACCTCCCAGCCCTGATCCCCCTGGGAATGCTGGCCCAGGCCCTGACCTTGGCACTGAACTGGTTGAGCTCCCCGTTCTCGTGGCCAGCAATGATGAACTCCCCGAGCGGGCCCCACACGGCGCTGGTGATCTTGGAGTCACTGCAGGGAATCTTCATGTAGGGCTCGTTGTTCTCTGGGGGCAGGAGCACATCAGCCACCCACAGCCACCACCCACAGCCACCACCCAGCCTGGACCTGGGCTTCTCCAGCATTTCAAGGTGCATTCCTTGGGGGCTTTTATTATGGAGCTCAGATTTCCAGTGGCAGCATTTTGGGATCCCATAAGGAAGGGATGGATGAAGGAATTGAGTCCTTGCTCACCCCCCCAAGCACTCCCAGCCATCCAAAAGAGATTTTTTAGGGAAATTCAATTTCCAAGTGCAGGAATTCAGGGTGAACTCCCTGCTGCAGCATTCCCAAATTGGCTTTTCCCCATTCCTGATGCTCCTGAGGTAAAGGGGAGCTTTAAAATCCCCTACAAAATTGAGATTTATCCTTTTATGGCCCCTGCTCAGCTGGGATCTGGGCTTTGCCAGCATTTCAAGGTGGATTTTTAATTATGGAGCTCAGAATTCCAGGGGCAGCATTTTGGAATCCCATGAGGAAGGGGGAATGAAGGAATTGTGTCCTTGCTAATGTGATCCCCCCAGGCACTCCCAGCCATCCAAAAGAGATTTTTTAGGCAATCATCTCTGCCCCATCCCTAAAAATATTCCAGGCCAATGTGGGACAGGAGAAGGAATCCCTGCCCATGGGATTTTACCCCAAAACCCCCAGAGGGACCCCAGAGGGAGATCCCCTGGCCCCTCACCGATCTGGCTGGGGTCCCTGAGGTCGAAGAAGCTGACAAAGCACTGGTAGCCCATCTGCTTGTCCGTGGAGAACATGATGATGTTCCCCCCAAAGTCGAAGCCGCACGTCCTCACGGCCGAGCTGGTCTTCACCAGGGCCAGCTGCTTCCCTGGGGAGCACAGAGCAGGGGAACAGGGGGGCTCAGGGAGCTGGGAAGGGATTCCTCACCAAAAACAACATGGAATGGAATCCTGACATGCTTTTGGAATGGAATCC
The DNA here is from genome assembly GCF_027477595.1 of Haemorhous mexicanus. Taxonomy (NCBI): domain Eukaryota; kingdom Metazoa; phylum Chordata; class Aves; order Passeriformes; family Fringillidae; genus Haemorhous; species Haemorhous mexicanus. The sequence goes on from NC_082367.1 coordinate 5,096,575, forward strand.
TGACATGCTTTGGGTGGGAATTTGGGAATGGATTCAGCTCCAGGTCCCTGCTCTGTGTCAGTTCCAGCCTCGCTCAGGGGAGCCCCAGATTTTAACAAGAGAGGGGAAGAGGAATTTTCAGGGAGCTGGGAAATTATCTCCTCATTAAAAACACCTTGGGGGAGCATGGAATAAAATCCTGGAATGTTTTGGGTGGGAATTTAGGAGTGGATTCAGCTCCAGGTCCCTGCTCTGTGTCAGTTCCGGCCTTGCTCAGGGCAGCCCCAGATTTTAACAAGAGAGGGGAAGAGGAATTCTTAGGGAGCTGGGAAGGGATTCCCTCCTTCAAAACACTCATCCTCACTGGGAGCTGTTGGGATAGAATGGGACACTGGAATGGAACTCTGGAATGTTCTGGGTGGGAATTGAGGAATGGATTCAGCTCCAGGTCCCTGCTCTGTGTCAGTTCCAGCCTCGCTCAGGGGAGCCCCAGATTTTAACAAGAGAGGGGAAGAGGAATTTTCAGGGAGCTGGGAAATTATTTCCTCATTAAAAACACCTTGGGAGAGCATGGAATGGAATCCTGGAATGTTTTGGGTGGGAATTTTGGAATGGATTCAGCTCCAGGTCTCTGCTCTGTGTCAGTTCCGGCCTCGCTCAGGGGAGCCCCAGATTTTAACAAGAGAGGGGAAGAGGAATTTTCAGGGAGCTGGGAAATTATTTCCTCATTAAAAACACCTTGGGAGAGCATGGAATGGAATCCTGGAATGCTCTGGGTGGGAATTTAGGAGTGGATTCAGCTCCACGTCCCTGCTCTGTGTCAGTTCCGGCCTTGCTCAGGGCAGCCCCAGATTAAAAAAGGGAAGAGGGATTTTCAGGGAGCTGGGAAGGGATTCCCTCCTTCAAAACACCCATCCTCATTGGGAGAAGGTGCTGGGATAGAATGGAATCCTGGAATGCTCTGGGTGGGAATTTGGGAATGGATTCAGTTCCAGGTCTCTGCTCTGTGTCAATTCCAGCCTCACTTGGGGGAACCTGATTTTAACAGAGGAGAGGAAGAGGAGTTTTCCAAGAGCTGGGAAATTATTTCCTCATTAAAAACAGCCTGGGAGATCATGGAATAAAATCCTGGAATGCTTTGGGTGGAAAGGGAATTGAGGAATGGATTCAGTTCCATGTCCTGGTGCTGGTGACACTTCCAGCCTCACTCAGAGCGGCCTCAGAATTTAACAGGGGAGGGGAAGAGGGATTTTCAGGGAGCTGGGAAGGGATTCCCTCATTAAAAACAACATGGAATGGAATCCTGGAATGCTTTGGGTGGGAATTAAGGAATGGATTCAGTTCCAGGTCTCTGTGTCAGTTCCAGCCTTGCTCAGGGCAGCCCCAGATTTTAACAGGGCAGGGAGAGAGGCCCAGCAGGGTCCCCAGGCTCAGGACTGTCCCAGGGGTGTCCTCCAGGCCCAGGACTGTCCCAGGGGTGTCCCCCAGGCCCAGGACTGTCCCAGGGGTGTCCCCCAGGGGGATCTGGGGTGGCCTCACCTGTCTCACAGTCCCACAGGCGGCAGCTGTTGTCTGCAGAGCCGGTGAGGACATGCCTGGTGTCCCCTGCGCCACCATTAAGGGAAAATCAGCCCCAAATTCCACTGCCTGGGCACTCACAGAAGGTTCCTGAACCCAAAAAGGGATTTTTTTGAGGGCAAAATCTGCTCCAGGGAAGGCAACACGGAGCCCAAGTGTTCCCATGGCAAAATCCCATCTTTTTCCCAAGAAATTTAAAATAAAAGGTTCCATTTCTTGCATTTAAACCAAATTTCCACTCTTTTATCTCTGCTGCCTGTGGAAAACCTTCCCAAATAACCAGAGAAGCAGCAAAAGGCACAACAAACCCAGATATCCACGGGGATGTTATCCCAAATGGGAAAACACCCAAAAGATGGGAAAAGAAGAAGCAGCAGAGGAGTTTAAATGCTGCTCTTGGAGAGGAAAACGAGGAGCAGGCGGGAGGAAACACCGGGAATGATTCAGCCACCAAAACATGGAATAAAACCGGTTTGGGGATCAAAGGATACAGTCAGCATCCACACACCACACAGCTCCCGTGTGCCCGTTGTAGGTTCCCAACCTCTCGCCGTTCACCGAATACCAAACGTTGACAATCTACGAGGAGGAAAAAAAAAATTAAATAAAATTAAGGATGAATTAATGAAGGGTGAATTAGCGGGGGTGGGGAGCACTCACGGGATCCTTGGCCACGGTGAACAGCAGGTCTCCCTCGCGGTTGTACTTGATCTGAGTGATGGAGCGCTCATGGCCTTGCAGCAGGATGGGCTTCTGTAATTAATGATTAAATAATAAATGAGCGAGGGGAAGGTAATGAGGGTGAGGACGGGGGGGCGAGGGCGGTCCCCCGACCGAGGCTCCTCAGACGCGGGGGAGCGGCCAAAGAGCCCCGGACCGGGGGCGTGGAGCCGCTAAATCCTCGGTGGCCACCACAACTCGCGACCCCCGAGCCCGCGGCGATCCCGCTCTCACCATGGCGGCCACGCTGAGGCGTGAGGGGGCCGGCACTTCCGGGATGGCCGCGGCGCGCCGGAAATACGTCACGGTCTCCATGGCAACAAAAGTACTTCCGGCGAAAGCAGGAAGTGCTGCGGCGTCGCCATGGCGACCGCGGGTGAGAGGGGAGTGATGGCGGCAGGGAGGGTTTGTTTGGGAAGGGGGAAAACGTGGCTGGGAGGGCCTGAGGGGGTGCGAGGGCTCAGGGGGAGTGCGCGGAGGTTGGGGAGGGGGGCTCGGGCTGTGGCAGGACGGGAGCGTGGAGTGGGGAAGGAACTCGGGGATCAGCCGGTCCCGCGGGCAGGGACAGCGGGCACCGGCCCGGGCTGCTCCGAGAGCCGTCCGGCTGGGCCTTGGGCACTGCCCGGTGTTCCGCAGGGCAGGCGCTGGCCATGGCGGTGGTGGCCGCGCTGTGGGGAGGCACCGGGCCGTTCCTGAGGGCGGCAGCGGCGGGCATGGAGGAGCTGCGGGGCCGGGGCCGCCTGCGGCAGCTGCTGGCAGAGCTGCGCTTCCTCAGCCTCAACTGCCAGGTGAGAGCCCGCCGCTCATTCCCTGGGGTCCTTCCTGAAACTCCGGTATCCACATTCCCCATCCTCAGGGGGTTACTCCTGCAGAATTCCCAACTCTCCCAGGTGTCCTGGCTGATCCCCCCCCACCCTGGGCTGGCAGTGCCACCCCCCAGTGCCCCACGGGGGTGCCAGGGTGGGACCCTCAGCCAGCTCTGTGTCCCCCTGCAGTACCTGGTGCCCTTCCTGCTCAACCAGGCTGGATCTCTGCTCTTCTACCTCACCTTGGCCTCCACAGGTCAGCTCCTGCTGCTTTTTTTGGGGTGGTTTGGTGGGATTTTGTGGGTGCAAGCAGCTCCCTGGGAATAATCCCAAATAAAGCAAATTTCTGCACTTGGAACTTGCATTTCAGAGCTGTCCCTGGCAGTGCCACTCTGCAACTCCCTGGCTTTGGTTGTGACCTTGGTGACTGGGAAAATCCTGGGAGAGGACATTGGGGGGAAAAGTGAGTCCCACTTTGAGCATTTCCTCAAGAAATCAGCTGTTATTGGATTGAGATGATTTGATTTTTTAATGTATAACCTAATTTATAATCTGGTCTGAAGACACCAAACACCCCACAAGGCTTGGACTGGGTGAGAGCAGGGAATTGAAAAGGGAAAGAGAATTGAAACAGATTTTTGGGCAGATTTTTGATGAATTTAAAGCCAGAATTGGCTGTTTTAAGCTAAAAGGATTTAAATTTCCCTCAGGAGATGTTTAACCATGAATAAAATGCCCCCCATGGAAAAGGAGTGGCCCAAAAGCCCCCAGAATTCAACGTGCCCTGCTCAGGTGGTCAGGAAAGAGCAGGAAATGGGGACATTTCAGACTGCAGGGGCTGCAGGTTGTTTGAGGCAGATTCCCAGCTTTTTCCCATTTGTGGATTATGGATTTGTTCCTCCCCAGGAGCTGTGGCAGGAATGCTGCTCACCATGCTGGGGCTGTCCCTGTGCCTGGCTGGGGCCTGAGGCAGCAGCAGAGGCTGACCCAGGGCTCCTCCCGGGCCTGGGGGGGCTCCTGGCTCAGCCCCACCTGGGAAGGTGTTTTGGGATGGATCCCAAACAAAACCCATGGACTGCACTCCCAGGGTGGCCCCAGTGCAGGGACAGCAGCCAGGTTTGTGCCTTAAGGGGATTTTGGTGGCTCTTTGAAGACCACAGGGATTAAACTGGCTCGTCCAGCACTTGGGGGGTAAGAAAGGGTTAATAAATGATCCAGTGTGACCTCCTGACTGATGGATTTGTGATTAGCCCAAACCCTCCTGAGCACCCCTGAATCCTTCAACCAGCTCCTCACTGAGCCCAAACCCTTCTGCAAAGCCAAATCCAAACCCTTCCAGCCACCTCAAACCCTTCTGACAATCCCAAACCCTTCTGACAATTCCCAAACCCTTCTGACAATCCCAAACCCTCCTGAGCACCCCAAACCCTCCTGAGCACCCCTAAACCATTCAACCAGCTCCTCACTGAGCCCACACCTTTCTGCAAAGCCAAATCCAAACCCTTCCAGCCACCCCAAACCCTTCTGACAATCCCAAACTGTCCTGAGCACCCCTAAACCCTTCTGACAATTCCCAAACCCTTCTGACAATCCCAAACCCTTCTGAGCATCCCTAAATCCTTCAACCAGCTCCTCACTGAGCCCAAACCCTTCTGCCAAGCCCAAACCAAACCCTTCCAGCCACCCCAAACCCTTTTGACAATCCCAAACCCTTCCAGCCACCCCAAACCCTCCTGAGCACCCCAAACCCTCCTGAGCACCCCTAAACCCTTCTGACAATTCCCAAACCCTTCTGACAATCCCAAACCCTTCCAGCCACCCCAAACCCTCCTGAGCACCCCAAACCCTCCTGAGCACCCCTAAACCCTTCTGACAATTCCCAAACCCTTCTGACAATCCCAAACCCTTCTGAGCATCCCTAAATCCTTCAACCAGCTCCTCACTGAGCCTATACCCTTCTGCCAAACCCAACCCAAACCCTTCCAGCCACCCCAAACCCTTCTGACAATTCCCAAACCCTTCCAGCCACCCCAAACCCTCCTGAGCACCCCTAAACCCTTCAACCAGTTCCTCACTGAGCCCAAACCCTTCTGCCAAGCCCAAACCAAACCCTTCCAGCCACCCCAAACCCTTCTGACAATCCCAAACCCTTCCAGCCACCCCAAACCCTCCTGAGCACCCCAAACCCTCCTGAGCACCCCTAAACCCTTCTGACAATTCCCAAACCCTTCTGACAATCCCAAACCCTTCCAGCCACCCCAAACCCTCCTGAGCACCCCAAACCCTCCTGAGCACCCCTAAACCCTTCTGACAATTCCCAAACCCTTCTGACAATCCCAGACCCTCCTGAGCACCCCAAACCCTCCTGAGCACCCCTAAACCCTTCAACCAGTTCCTCACTGAGCCCAAACCCTTCTGCCAAGCCCACCCCAAACCCTCCTGCCCACCCCAAACCCTCCCTGCTGAGCCCAGCCCAGCTGCCATGGATGCAAAGGCTGCAGCAGGAAGTTGTGGCCACATCCAACACCCTGAGAGCAGCAGGAACCTCAGGGCTCTCTGATCCTGCAGGATTTATCCTCCAGGATCTGATCCTGGCACAGCAGGTTGCCACCAGGATTTCTGGATCAGCAGCTCGTGTCCCCACCCCTGCCCAGGTGCTGTCACCTCCCTGTCACGGTTTGGGAAGTCCCAAAGGTCCTGTCCTGTCCTGGGCACACCAGGAGAAACCAGGGAGCCAGGCAGGGAACAGGTTCAGCATCAGGAAAAGATTTTTTTATTCCCAAAAAAATAAAAAGAATTCCAGAGCAGAAGGATCCACATCTGCAGTGGGGTCGGGGTAGGGAAGCACAGCACCATGGGGGAAGTCCCTGAGGGACCTGGGGTGTCCCTTTCTGAGGGACCTGGGGTGTCCCCTGGGGTGTCCCTTTCTGAGGGACCTGGGGTGTCCCCTGGGGTGTCCCTTTCTGAGGGACCTGGGGTGTCCCTTTCTGAGGGACCTGGGGTGTCCCCTGGGGTGTCCCTTTCTGAGGGACCTGGAGTGTCCCCTGGGGTGTCCCTTTCTGAGGGACCTGGGGTGTCCCCTGGGGTGTCCCTTTCTGAGGGACCTGGGGTGTCCCTGAGCTGAAGAATTGACAAAGCACCAGGTCCTTTCCTGCCTCTGCCCCAGGAGGGAATCCCCAGAGGCAGAGGAAAGGCAGCAATGAGCTCATCCCAAGGATCAGGGGCTGGGCCTCCCACCCCACTCAGCACTCCAGGGCTCCCAAAAATCCCCTGGGACACCCTGGATAGGGCAGAGCACCCCAAACACACCTTCCCACGTGGAATCCCCACAGTTCTGTGGGAAGAGCTCCTTCCTGCAGCTCCAGCTCCACCCACAGCACCTGCTGGGAGTGACAATGCTCATGTCCCTCATGTCCCACCTGGATCCAGCTGGGCCACAGCAGGGATCTCCTGCCATGGGATGGGATGGATCCCTCCAGGACGCTCCCACGGCTGATGGTGTTCAGTCCTGCTCACACCAAACATCCACAGAAGGATTTTCTTCCATTTTTCTGGAGTGGAACATCCCCCAGCTGCCCCTGTGCCTTCAGGGCTGCTGCTGCTGCAGCTCCAGAGCTTCTCCACAGCAGGCCAGGAACTCAGGAATGCTGCTGGGATGGTCAGGAACACCCAGCTTCTGCCTCAGCAGCAGGAACTGCAGGGAGACACAGCCTGCTCTACTTTGCTTTCTATTTGCTTTGTATTTTCTATGCATTTCTTTATATTTTCTTTTCTATTTTCTATGAATTTTCTATGTATTTCTTTATATTTTCTTTTCTATTTTCTATCTTGTTACATTTTCTCTTTTATATGTCTTCGATATTTCTTTCTATTTTCTTTTTTCTTTAAATTTTCTTTTTGTTTTCTTTGATATTTCTTCACATTTTCTATTTTCTTTAATATTTTAGTTGATACTTCCTTTAATATTATATTTGATATTTCCCTTATATTTTCCTTGATATTTCTTTATATTTTCTTTGATATTTCTTTATTTTCTTTGATATTTTCTTTATATTTTCTATTATATTCCGTTATATTCTCTTTTATATTTCCTTTATATTTTCTTTGATATTCCTTTATTTTTTAAATATTTTTTTATATTTTCCTTTATATTTTCTTTGATATTCCTTTATTTTAAAAATATTTTCTATTTTCCTTTATATTTTCTTTGATATTCCTCTATTTTTAAAATATTTTCTTTTATATTTTCCTTTATATTTTCTTTGATATTCCTTTATTTTTAAAATATTTTCTTTTATATTTTCCTTTATATTTTCTTTGATATTCCTTTATTTTTAAAATATTTTCTTTTATATTTTCTTTGATATTTCCTTCAAATTTTCTTTGATATTCCTTTATATTTTCCCTCTTCCTTTATATCCCTTAATATTTCCTTTATATTCTTTGATATTTCTTTCTATTTCCTTTACATTTTCTTGCTTCCTTTATATCCCTTAATATTTCCTTTATATTTCATATTTCTTTCTATTTCCTTTATATTTTCTTAGCTATTCCTTTACATTTTCTGTGATATTTTCTTTGATATCCCTTCAGATTTTCCATTCCCTTCCCTGCAAGCCCCCCAGCCCCATCCCTCACGTGTTTCCTGCTGGCAATGGCCTGTTGGACCCCACAGCACCTCCAGCAGCAGCCGAGTCCTGTGGGCCTGCAGCTCCCAGCGGGGCAGCCCCTGCAGCTCCTCTGGGATTCCTGCCAAAAAAAGGGAAAAAAAACCAGACCTCAGCCCTGGGGGGTGCTGCTCCAGCATTCCCAAAACATCCCCAAAATATTTGGTGTTCCTCACCTGGGCTGGCTTCCAGCTCGCTGCTGTCACTGTCCCACTCCAGAGCTCCTTCCTCCTCTTCCTCAGGGCTTTCAGCAGCACCACACCCCAAATCAGGGCGGGTTTTGGGGTTTTTGGGGTTTTTGGCTGTCTGCTGGGGCAGGGGGGGTGAAGGGGGGATGTTCCCACCCCGCTCTGCTCTACCAGGATTCAGCTTCTCCCAGGTTTTTCTGGGAATGGTTTTGTTCTCTGCAGCACCACACCCCAAAGCTGGGCGGGTTTTGGGGTTTTTGGGGTTTGGGGTTGTCCCCCGGGGCAGGGGGGATGAGGGGGGGATGCTCCCACAGCTCCCACCCCGCTCTGCTCCACCAGGAATCAGTTTTTCCTGTTTTTTTCTTTTTTTGTTCTCTGCAGCCTCTCCTGGATCCAAGGGTTTCCCTGGAGAGGGCTGGAAAAGAGGGGGGAAAAAAAAGGAAAAGAGGGAAAAAAAATCCCAATGCAATGGGAGAGGGGGAAAAATATGAGAAAAATATTTTTAAATAATCAAGAAAGCATAAAGAAATATGAGAGGAATAGGAAGAAAGGATGAAGATTAATAGGAAGAAAATATAAAGAAAATAGAAAGAAAAAAAGGAATAAAAAGAAATATCAAAGAAATATAAAAAAAAAATTGAAATAAAATAAAATATATTTTATTCACCTGGGCAGGCCGGGCTGCACCTGGAGCGCCAAATCCTGTGGGGGCAGGGCCGGGAGCGTCCTGCGGGCAGGGTCACACGGTCAGCGCTGCCAAGGGGCCACAATCCCACTCCCGGGACGTTCCCGGTGCCGCTCCCGGTGCCCCGGTGCTCACGGACCTCGGGGCCGAAGCGCGGCCGGGGCAGAACGCGGCCGCTCCAGCGCAGCTGCCTCAGGTCGCCCTCGATCTCCAGCACCACGGCCTCGAACTCCTCCCGCACGCTCCGCAGCCGCCTCCGCAGCAGGAACCCCCTGGCACAGGCCTGGCACGGCCCGGGGGCAGCGCTGGAACCGGACCGAACCCAACCGGGCACCGGCACCCAGCCCGGGCGGCAGCGCCGGCTGCAGCATCGCCGCGCCCGGGGGTGCCCGCCCCGAGCTGCCCTCACGGGGGTGCCCTCACGGGGGTGCCCTCACGGAGCTGCCCTCACGGGGCTGCCCTCACGGGGGTGCCCGCCCCGAGCTGCCCTCACGGGGGTGCCCTCACGGGGGTGCCCTCATGGAGCTGCCCTCACGGAGCTGCCCTCACGGAGCTGCCCTCACGGGGGTGCCCGCCCGGGGGTGCCCTCACGGGGGTGCCCTCACGGAGCTGCCCTCACGGGGGTGCCCGCCCGGGGGTGCCCTCACGGAGCTGCCCTCACGGAGGTGACTTCACGGAGGTGCCCTCACGGGAGTGCCCGCCCGCCCGCCCGGGGGTGCCCTCACGGGGGTGCCCTCACGACCCGCTCCAGATGTGCCACCCCAGAGATCTCATCCCGAAGTGCCCCCCAAAGGCCTCACCCACCTTTCCCCTTCCCGACCCCGCTCCCCCGCCGGCCGCGCGTCCCCCCGGGCCCACTCCGCACCTGCAGCCGGGTCACGGAGCGCAGGAGCCGCCGCCGCCCCTCGGTCTCAGCCTCAGCCCCGGCCCGCGGGCCCGGCACGGCCGCCATGGCCCCGGCGCCGCCTGCTGACGTCATCGGGCTGCGACCGCCGCCGCCATGGCGGGGCCAGGGGCCCGGGCGGGCCCGCGCGGGGGTCCCGGGGGTGGCGGGGACGGGGACAGGGCCGGGGTCAGGGCCCCGCGTCCTCGGGGTCCGAGCTCTCGGCCAGGTGCAGCTTCTGTCTGAGAGCGGGTCAAGGGGAAGCGCCAGCACCGTCATTGTCACCAGTGTCACTGTCACCACTATGGCATTGCCACCCCTGCCACTGCCACCATCGTCACTGCCACCACTGTCACTGCCACCACTGTCATCACCATCACCACTGCCACCTTCATCACTGCCACCACTGCCACCCACCACCACCATCACTGCCACTGCCACCCCTGCTTCTGTCACCACTGTCACAGCCACTGTCACCACTGTCACTGCCACCCCTGCCACTGCCACTGCCACTGTCACCAGCCAAGGATACATGGAGCTGCTGAGCTCTTCCAGCTGTGGGAGCAAAGGCAGAGCTGAGGGAGCGGAGGGGACCCCGGGGTATGCCAGGCCTGGCAGGGGTGACAGGGGTGTCACAGGGTGTCACAGGGTGCCACTCACGTGTGCCAGCAGCTGGTCCAGGTTCCTGTCGGCCGCCGCCTTCTTCTGCTCCTCGGGGAGCTCCTCCACGCACACGTCCAGCCCGAAGTGCAGCCGCGCCAGCTTCTCCTGCATCTCCCGCACGTGCTCCAGCTGCTCGAAGGAGCATTCCTTCCCTGGGGGCACCCAGAACCTTCCAGAACATCCCTGGGGAGCATCCAGCACGGCCCCAGAGCACCTTCCCTGGGATCAATCCCAGCCCCCAGCCTGTCCCTGATCCGTGGATCCATTCCCCATCCCCCATCCGTCCGTCCATCCATCCATCCATCCATCCATCCATCCATCCATCCATCCATCCATCCATCCATCCATCCATCCATCCCTCCATCCATCCCCCAGCCCATTCCTTCCCTTGGATCCAACATTTTCCCCATCCCACCCCTTTCCAGTGGATCCTAAATTCCCCAGCCCCACAATTCCCCAGTCTGCTCCTTCCCTGTGCCCATCCCACCTCATTCCACCCCATGGATCCCATCTCATGGATCAAATCCCATCCCAAACCATCCCACCCCATCCCATGGATTGCTTCTCATCCATCCCACCACATCCCATGGATCCCATTCCACGAATCCCACCCCATCCCATTCCACGGATCCCATCCCATCCTAAACCATCCCATGGATCCCATCTCCTCCATCCCATCCCATGGATCCCATCTCCTCCATCCCATCCCATCCCACCCCATGGATCCCATCCCATGGATCAAATCCCATCCCACCCCATGGATCCAATGGATCCCACCCCATTCCACAGATCCCACCCCACCCCACGGATCCCCCCTCGCTCACCGAACGCCTGCAGCTTTCCCGAGTGGAAGTCGCTGAGGAGGCTGAGCAGCCCCCGCTCCATCTCGCACACGTCGGACACATCCGTGAGGAAGCTGTGCTGCAGCGGCGCCCCCCGGGAGCCCCCCGCGCCCGCCCGCGCCCGCTCCTTGCTGGCCCTGCCGGGGAACGCGGCGTTGGCACCGGCACCGCCCGCTCGGGGCCGCCCCGGTGCCCCCGGTGCCCCCGGGCCGCACTGACCGGCGGGGCCGCGGCCGCTGCCGGGGCGAGGGCAGCGCGGGCAGCGGCAGCGCGAAGGACGCGCTCTTGCTCGGGGGCAGCGGCCGCGGGGCCCCGGCGGGCGGCGGCTGGGCCAGGCAGCTCTGCGGGCTCCGCTTCTTCCTGCGCTCCTCCATGGCCGCGGCGGGGGCGGCGGCACCGGCACCGGCACCGGGACCAGGACCGGGACCGGGACCCGGCGTGCGGCGGACACGGCGCGTGGAGGCTCCTTCCCTGCACGGAGATGACGGGGAGAGGATGCGGCTGCCCGGGGCACGGCGGAGGGGCAGGGGGACCCCCGGGACAAGGGGACATAGCCAGGGGCACCGGGACCCCCGGGGACAGCGGAGCGGCAGGGGAACCTCCGGGACAAGGGGACACAGCCAGGGGCACCGGGACCCCCGCGTTAAGGAGTGACACCCACGGGCACCGTGAGCCGCCCCGGGGCTCGCTGGCGGCGGGAGGACCGGAGCAGGAGCTCTGTCCCCATTCCCGGGGGGCTTCGCTCCCTCCCCGCGCCCGGAGCATCCCCGCAGGAGCTCGGCCGGGGCCTGAACCGCGGCCGCAGCTCCGGCCGGGCCCCGCGTCTCGATAGGAAAGAGGATTTCGACCCCAAAACACCCCGGCGAGAGCGGGGCACATGGGGACCGTCACCCCTTTGTCCCGCCGAGCCCCCCCGAGCCACGGGCCCCGCGCGGTTCCGGGACGGGGCAGCTCCGGGGGCTGCGGAGCGCCTTTGTCCCCTTTGTCCCCTTTGTCCGCGACCTCCGGCCGGAGCGCCACGGCCGGGACTGACCTGAGCCAGGCCCGCTCCGGCCTCCGGGACCCGAGGGACGCCCCGATCCCACCGGACACCCCGAGCCTGCCGGACGCCCCCCGCCCGACGGACACCGTCCGCAGAGCCCGGGATTTGCATTTAAAGGGAAAGGGAACTTCCTCCGGACAGCGGCTGCCCGCAGGATCCCCGGAGCGGCCCCGGGATCAGCATCCCGCCGGGTCGGGAGCCGCTCCCCGAACCAGCGGAGCCCCCGGTGGCTCCCGCCACCCCCTCCCGCCCCCCCGGCCGCGGGCTTTACCCCGAGTCCCCTCCGGTGTCCCCGCAGCGCCGCGGGATCCGTCCCTGCTGGAGCAGCCGGGAAATCCAGCCCTGGCGCAGGGCCGGGATTAACAAATCCCGTCCCCCCCTTCCAGCCCGAGCGCGGCTGCTCCGGTTAATCCCGGCAGGATTTTTAACCCATCTTGGACATTTTGGAGCCGATGGGGGCACAAGGGACCGGCCGGGAGGGGGTGGGGGTTGGTACCCCCAGGGCCGGGACCCTCGGGGCTGGTGGCTCTCGGTGGCTGCAGCATCCCGGGGAGGGACATGCCCGGTCACACTGGGGACACCTGAGCAGGGACATCCCTCCCAGCCGGTTCCCAGGGAAAAGGAAGAGCAGAGCTCTGGGACACGGCAGGAGGAGTTTGTGGCGATTGGGAGTGGGGCTGCTCCCCAGGGAGCACAGCTGTGATCAGCAGGGGAGCCACGGAGTGCCCAGGTGTGCTGACAGGGAGCAGAGGGCACACAGGTGCCATGCATGAACGTGAGGGATGTAAAAACTTGGGTAAAGAACAACCAGGGGAGATGCTTGCAGCCTTCAGAGTGACATGATGTTACTCTGTAAGGGTTGAAGCCTTCTGAAATTGTACGGTGACACTCTGGGTATCGTGGCTGTCTCAGCTGTGACAGGACACGGGGAAGTTGTGTCCCACAGAGCCACCCTCCACATTTTTGGAGCCCAAAATCTCCACCCCGTGGTAAAGAAGAGAGACACCAGAGGCAGCAGCGAGGTTGGGAGTGTTTCTATTGGATACAGGATACACACGAGGAGGTTTCTGTACCTTAACAGGGAAACGACAGAAAAAAAAGGGGGTTTGGTGAATTTCTAAGGGGTTTTGCTTTTACTGCAGTCCAGATGTCAGCAGCAGCCCTCGCTCAGCCTGGCTGGGTTACATTCATGGACCATCCCAGAGGAACCATGCTGACAGCAAGGGGCTGGAAGACAAAGCCACCACAGCTCCAGGACTGTCCCAGTGATGTCCAGCACGGCTCTGTGGGGCCTCAGAGCCCGTCCATGCTGCCCTCCTCAGATCTGGATTCCCTGGAGGAAAAGGAGACGTGGAGGCAGGTCCTTCATGGAGGGAAGATGTGAGAGCAGCTGTGGTGCCAGAAGAGAATCCCAAAGGGATCCACTGGATCCATCCAGGGCGGGGAGCAGCTCCCAGCACAAGGAAGGCAATGCTGGGAGTGCAGTCTGTCACAAACAGAAGCTGCAGCGAGGTTCGAAGCGAGCCGAGTCTTCCAAAGGAACAGCGAAAAGACAAAGTCCTGACAAACCAGGGGAAATCCCAAAACCCGGTGCCAGCAGGTGCCACATCTGTCCCTAAACTCCCTCCCAGCACATCCAGGCCCCGTGGGGTGAGGCAGCACTGGGGAGATGCTCTTCCAAGCAGAGAGGGAACGGAGAGGTGGGGCTGGGATGGCACGGGCAGCCCCAGGCACAGTCCAGGAGCTGATCCCGGCTGGAACAGCAGCTCGAGGAGCACACACAGCTCTGAGGTTTGATCCTCCTGCAGTCCCAGCTCCGTGCATGCCTCCAGGGCTGGGGGCACCTCCCCAATCCCTGTGCACAACGATGCAAACACCTGGGAATGAGACCTTTGGGATAACTGTTTAATACACTTTGTGCACGTGTGCGTTCAGCAAAGAGGCAACTGTGAATTATAAGGCGGTTTTGAGATTGGCAGGGCCTGGGAAGAGCAAAAATTCCCAAGGGTGGGACCAGGCACCCCCTTTCCTGCTTCTCCTCGTCCCCATGGCAGACACAGAGCCCACGGAGAGCAGGAACGGCCTCTTGTGCCCTCAGCTCACACACGAGCTGCCACCAAGAGCCAGACCAGGAGCTCCCTCCTGCCTGGCAGGGGGAACAGGGAGAATCCACTGCTGGGAATGTTCTGGAATTCTCCCAGCTCTGCTGTCACTCCAGAGTGGAGTCCTTGTGATGGTGGAGGCGTGTCCCTTGTCCCTGTGCTGGGGCACAGATCTCCTGAGCCTGCAGTGCCCAGGTCCTTTAGTGAGAGGGACAATCAGCTGAGGCTCCGTATTTTCAATGTTCACACAGGCAGGGAGCTGGGCCCTTCTGCTTCTTATGGATATCCATAGATAAAATGTTGCCCTGCACATTTTTATATCTCTTATATATATATATGTATATATATATAAAATCTTAAAAAAGACCCTCCAAAAACCTAAACTAGGAAATCTCCCATCCCTAGGAGGGCTCTGTCCTGTCCCTTCCCACGTGTCCCAGGACAGGGAGAGTGGAATCTAAAGCAGCTCCCAAGTCACCCTCCCTCACCCCAGCTGCGTGCCCTGCCCGGGGCTCAGTCAGTGCCCTGCTCAGTCCCTGCTGCTCCCGTGCTCAGTTCTGCCAGGCTTCCTGTGGCACCCGGGCTCTGTGGGGCCTTTCCTGGGCTCAGGGAATCTGGAGCTGCCTCAGAGCTGTCCCGGGGTGGCTCCTTCAGGGGCTCCAGCAGCTCTGTGTGGGCACACAGGTCCTGCACCTTCTTGTTGAGGTCGTTGCGCTCCGTCTGCAGCGCCCGGCACAGCTTCTCCAGGCGCTGGATCTTCACCTGCAGCCCCTCCAGCTCCTTGTCCCGCAGGGTTTTCTGCAGGGAGAGAGGCACAGAGGGAGAGGTGAAACCCCAGAGGGATAGGAGAGACCAGGGACAGGTGTGGAACAGAGGGAAGGCAGGGTGAGGTGGGATATTGGGATGGAATTCCTCCCTGTGAGGATGTAAGGCCCTGGCACAGGGTGCCCAGAGCAGCTGTGGCTGCCCCTGGATCCCTGGAAGTGTCCAAGGCCAGGCTTGGAGAAACCTGGGACAGTGCAAGGTGTCCCTGCCCATGGCAGGGGGTGGGATGGGATGAACTTTAAGGTCCCTTCCAGCCCAAACCATTCCATGACTGATTCTGGGGAAACCAAGCAAACCTTCAGCACCCAAAGCACCAAGGAGCTTCCTCCTCCCTTTGCCCTCACAAAACACTGAGGCAGGACGTGTCCTGTCCCCATCCCACCCTCCCCAGCTGCTCCAGAGCCTCCCCTCACCTCCTCTGCCATCTCCAGGAGGGCCTTGTTGCTGCTCTCCCAGCGGGAGCGGTACATGGTGGTCTCCTTCTCCAGCTTCTTGATTTTCTTGGTCATCTACAGAATCACAGGAAGGACACAAATCGAGTCACAAAATGTCCTGGTCCCCACAGGGATCAAAAGAAATAAACCCCAGGGAGAGCAGTGCAGTGACATCCCACAGGTCCTCATGTGCCACCCCAAATTTTGGGCGTAGACCTAAAATTAACTGAAATTTGGAGCAGGGAGGAAAAAGCATCACCCACCTTCTCCATCTCCTGTTTGAACGTTGTGAACACTTCACTGCTTTTGGAAAGGGTGTTCTGGAACTCCTCAAACTTCTCTGTGTACAGAGCCAGCTGTGGGGAGAGACAGGGAGCTCATGGCAGCAATGCCTGGAGAGGGAGAGCCCAGCCAGGGGCTGAGCTGCTGCCCTGGGACAAGGACAAACAGCCGGAGCTGCTCTGCCAAAGGCAAATTCTGTCCCAGAAACACCCTCAGAGCAGAGTGTTCCACAAACTCCTGGCTGTGGCAGGCTGACCCCATGATCCCAGCACTGGGAAACAATCCCTGAACAAAGCTCACAAATCCAAACCCAGCAGGGATCCTGCCCCTCTGTTTTCCAGATGAAGGAACTTCGGGTTGTTCAGGGAAGGAGGGAAATCCCCAAACAAAACAAGCTGAGCAGGGAACTCACCTGCTGCTTGAGGTGGGTCTCCTGCTGCTTCATCAGCTCACACATCCTCTGTGATTCCACAGCTTCCTTCAGCAGCTGGGGAAGAGCAAAGCAGTTACCTGGGGATGCTCAGGAGAGGCACAAGGAGCTCCTGGACATGCCAAGATCTGGGATAACACCCAGGGACCCAAACCAAGACCCAAAAAGTGCCTCAATCAACTGCTCCAACACTTACAAAATCCTTCTCCCGCTGGTGCCTCTCCTCTGCCTCCTTCAGCATCTCCTGGGCCTGCTGCAGTTTGGCATCCACCAGCTGCTGCTGCAGCTCCTTGTGCTTGAACACCTTGTCAATGTGCTGCAGGGGGAACACCCAGCTCAGGGCACAGCCAGAGCTCCCTCCTCCCCTGAAGGGGCTCCCAGGGCTGACCTGGCAGAACCCAGAAAACTCCTCTGGCTGCCCTAAAGGGCTCCAGTCCCTCCCTGGGGGGGCTCAGAGTCAAAACCACCTGGGCCTTTGATTCAGCCTTTAGAAAAAACAATTACCACCTTTATATGAAGAACTACAAGCCACGAAAGCTTAAGTAGAATGATAGTGAATTTATCACAGGGTGAAAAATAGATTTTTGGGGCTTTTAGAATGGGGGTTCAGGAGGAATCTGGGCATGTCCAGCCTTTCTCCTTCTTCTTCTTCTTGGCCTCCACCTTCTGCTGTGATGGTGGCACTTTTGGATTGGTTTAGAGTGGAAGATTAGTGTCTAACACAGGTGACAGGGATTGGGAAGTTATTGTAAATATTGTCCATGTAGTTTTTAGTATAAAAAAACTATAAATAGTTTTTTTATACTAAAAACTATATGGACAATATTTACAATACTAAAAAATAAAATAGATAAAATACTAAAATAAATACTAACTATAAATAGTTTTTTTAGTATAAAAATAGTTTTTTTAGTATAAAAACACAAGCAGTGAGGCAAGCAGTGTGCCTGCCAGACAGACCTGTGGCGAGTCAGACAAATAATGTTATAAATAATAATCAACCTGGAGAAGGAGAACAAAAGAATCCTGACTCCTCCTCCAACTGCAAGCTCAGAAAAAGAAGTTTGTCCATATCTCAGAGGTTCTGGGGCTGACCCACCTCCTCCCTGAGCTCGTACTGCTCGATGAGCTTCTTGAGCCTCTCGGCCAGCTCCATGTTCTCCTGGCGCAGCTTCGAGTTGCGCTCGTTGTGCTGCTCCATCTGCAGCTGGATGTCGTTCAGGGTCACCTGGAAGTGAGAGGTCACCTCCTTCCTCTTCTCCTCCTCCTCCCTGGCACGCTGGACGCCCTCCTCCTGCGGCAGGGATGGGGCAGGTAAGGGAGGAGCTTCCCAAAATGATGGTCCCAACCCATCCGGCCTGCCATGATCCCTTCTATCCATCCCAAAATGATGTCCTTCTATCCATCAGGAAAACTTCCCTAAATGATGTTCCCAATGAATTCAGCCTCCCATTATTCCTTATTTTCATAAGAAAAACTTCCCAAAATGATGTTCCCAATGAATTCCGCCTCCCATGACTCCTCCTATCCCTCAGGAAAACTTCCCAAAATGATGCTCTTACATCCATGAGGAAAACTTCCCTAAATGATGTTCCCAATCCATCCAGCCTCCTGTTATTCCTTATTTCCAAGAGAAAAACTTCCCAAAATGATGTTCCCAACCAATTCAGCCTCCTGTTATTCCTTATTTCCATAAGAAAAACTTCCCAAAATAATGTCCTAATATCCATCAGGAAAACTTCCCAAAATGATGTTCCTAACCAATTCAGCCTCCTGTTACTCCTTATTTCCATAAGAAAAACTTCCCTAAATGATGTTCCCAACCCATCCAGCCTCCTGTTATTCCTTATTTCCAAGAGAAAAACTTCCCAAAATGATGTTCCCAACCAATTCAGCCTCCTGTTATTCCTTATATCCATAAGAAAAACTTCCCAAAATGATGTCCTAATATCCATCAGGAAAACTTCCCAAAATTATGTTCCCAACCCACCCAGCCTCCCATTGCTCCTTGTAAGAAAAACTTCCCTAAATGATGTTCCCAACCCATCCAACCTCCCATTATTCCTTCTATCCCTCAGGAAAACTTCCCAAAATTATGTTCCCAACCCATCCAGCCTCCTGTTATTCCTTCTATGCCTCAGGAAAACTTCCCTAAATGATGTTCCCAACCCACCCAGCCTCCTGTTATTCTTTATTTCCATAAGAAAAACTTCCCTAAATGATGTTCCTAACCCATCCAGCCTCCTGTTATTCCTTATATCCATAAGAAAAACTTCCCAAAATGATGTCCTTATATCCATCAGGAAAACTTCCCAAAATTATGTTCCCAACCCATCCAACCTCCCATTATTCCTTCTATCCCTCAGGAAAACTTCCCAAAGTGCTGCTCCCAATGAATTCAGCCTCCCATCCCTCAGGAAAGGACTCTGGGCCCTCTCCCTTCCCTCCCTTCAGGGGACAAACCCTGAACCATCAGCTGGGACACCGCAGGCAGCGATGGCTCCACACCCAAACCCAAACCCTGCCCTGAGCCCGAGGGGCACCCCTGGCCAGGCTGAGGGTGCCCAGGTGGCCCTGGGGGGCTCCAGGGGCACCTTGAGGGTGCGGTTGTGCCTCTGCAGCTCCCGGCACAGGCTCTCCAGCTTGCTGCGGGCCAGGATGGCCTTGCTGTGCTCGCTCTGCAGGTGATCCTTCTCCTGCACCAGCTGGCTCTGCTTCTTCTGCAGGATCCTCATCTGCTTCTGCGAGTTCCTGTGCTCCTCCAGCTGCCACAGGGGAGAGAGGCTGTGGGGGCAGCAGGGCAGAGGTGTCCCCCCCTGAGGGGTCACCACCTGCCCCTTGAGGGGACACCTGAGAGGACACCATCCACCCTCCTGAGGGGACACCTGAGGGGACACCATCTGCCCCTTGAGGGGACACCATCCACCCACCTGAGGGGACACCTGAGGGGACACCACCTGCCCCTTGAGGGGACACCTGAGGGGACACCATCCACCCTCCTGAGGGGACACCCGAGGGGACACCATCTGCCCCTTGAGGGGACACCTTCTCCCCCCTGACGGGACACCTTCTTCCCCTCTGAAGGGTCACCATCTGCCCCTTGAGGGGACACCTGAGGGGACACCATCCACCCTCCTGAGGGGACACCTGAGGGGACACCATCTGCCCCTTGAGGGGACACCATCCACCCTCCTGAGGGGACACCTGAGGGGACACCATTTGCCCCCCTGAGGGGACACCTGAGGGGACACCTGAGGGGACACCATCCACCCTCCTGATGGGACACCACCTGCCCCCTGAGGGGACACCTTCTTCCCCTCTGAAGGGTCACCATCTGCCCCTTGAGGAGACACCTGAGGGGACACCATCCTCCCTCCTGAGAGGACACCATCTGCCCCCCTGAGGGGACACCAGCTGGCTGTGCCACAAGGCCAGCAGGTTTGTGACACCTCTGGGCAGAGCAGTGACACAGAGCCCCGGGGTTTTTCTCCTTCCTCAATTCCCACCCTGCTGCAGCTGGAAGGAGCTCCACGCTCCCCCTGCACAGGGAAAAGCCACCCAAGGGCACTTTGGACAGGCACAGGCAGCCCCAAACCTCCTCCAGCTCCACATCCACGCTTGGAACTCCACCTTGGCTCTGGTTAAACCTGGGATCAGCTCTGTGTGGCTGACACTGAGCTCCTCTGGCACCCAGATGTGCCAAAATTCCTTCTGTCCACACTTCACCACCACCACCAGGCTGCACCCAGCACACCCACCCTGTGCTGGGCAGGGATCCAGCACTGCAGGGGTCCCAGGACACCACAAAGCTCCAGTGGGACCCTGGAATGTCCCTCTCAAAGGGCTCTCTGAGCTGCCACATCCTCCCCCAGCCCCAGGACTCACCAGCTCAGCGTATTTCTTGCACAGAGCTGCCAGCTTCTCCTCTGACGTGCTCAGGGTGTTCAGGGTCTGCATCAGCAAAGTGATTTCCTTGCCTGAAGAGACGTGGAATGGGAATGATGCAATAGATGGGATAAAAATGGCTTGACACAGAGCTCTGGCTTGGAAAGGTGGAAAAAGGAGGGGCTGAGCAGGTTCCCAGTGGATTCCCAGGATCTCCCCATGGTGGGAGAACTGGAGCAGTTGGATTTTGGAGGGGAAAATCATCCCTGGGCTGGCTGGAGCCAGCTGTGCCCAGCAGAAGAGAAACCCATGGAATTCAGAGGCTGCACTGGGTGCAGAACAGAACAGGAGGATGTTCCCAAACACATCCAAGGCTCTGCTCTGACTCCCCCCAGGATGATTAGTGTGGGATAAAATCCATTTATCCATGCACTGATATCCTCAGGAACAGCTGGAGGAGGGAATCCCTCACCTAAACCTTTGGGGAGCTGGGAATCCTTCACCTAAACCTCTGGGGAGCTGGGAATCCTTCCCCTAAACCTTTAGGGAGCTGGGAATCCTTCCCCTAAACCCTTGGGGAGCTGGGAATCCTTCCCCTAAACCCTTGGGGAGCTGGGAATCCTTCCCCTAAACCTTTGGGGAGCTGGGAATCCTTCCCCTAAACCCTTGGGGAGCTGGGAATCCTTCCCCTAAACCCTTGGGGAGCTGGGAATCCTTCCCCTAAACCCTTGGGGAGCTGGGAATCCTTCCCCTAAACCCTTGGGGAGCTGGGAATCCTTCCCCTAAACCCTTGGGGAGCTGGGAATCCTTCCCCTAAACCCTTGGGGAGCTGGGAATCCTTCCCCTAAACCCTTGGGGAGCTGGGAATCCTTCCCCTAAACCCTTGGGGAGCTGGGAATCCTTCCCCTAAACCCTTGGGGAGCTGGGAATCCTTCCCCTAAACCTTTGGGGAGCAGGGAATCCTTCCCTATAACCCTTGGGGAGCTGGGAATCCTTCCACTAAACCTTTAGGGAGCTGGGAATCCTTCCCCTAAACCTTGGGGAGCTGGGAATCCTTCCCCTAAACCTTTGGGGAGCAGGGAATCCTTCCCCTAAACCTTTGGGGAGCAGGGAATCCTTCCCCTAAATCCTTGGGGAGCTGAGAATCCTTCCCCTAAACCCCTGAGGAGCAGGGAATCCTTCCCCTAAACCCTTGGGGAGCAGGGAATCCTTCCCCTAAACCTTTGGGGAGCAGGGAATCCTTCCCCTAAACCTTTGGGGAGCTGGGAATCCTTCCCCTAAACCTTTGGGGAGCTGGGAATCCCTCACCTAAACTGTTGGGGAGCTGGGAATCCTTCCCCTAAACCTTTGGGGAGCTGGGAATCTCTCACCTAAACCGTTGGGGAGCTGGGAATCCTTCCCCTAAACCTTTGGGGAGCTGGGAATCCTTCACCTAAACCCTTGGGGAGCTGGGAATCCTTCCCCTAAACCCTTGGGGAGCTGGGAATCCTTCCCCTAAACCTTTGGGGAGCTGGGAATCCTTCCCCATAACCCTTGGGGAGCTGGGAATCCTTCCCCATAACCCTTGGGGAGCTGGGAATCCTTCCCCATAACCCTTGGGGAGCTGGGAATCCTTCACCTAAACCCTTGGGGAGCTGGGAATCCTTCCCCTAAACCCTTGGGGAGCTGGGAATCTCTCACCTAAACCTTTGGGGAGCTGGGAATCCTTCCCCTAAACCTTTGGGGAGCTGGGAATCCTTCCCCATAACCCTTGGGGAGCTGGGAATCTCTCACCTAAACCCTTGGGTAGCTGGGAATCTCTCACCTAAACCCTTGGGGAGCTGGGAATCTCTCACCTAAACCCTTGGGGAGCTGGGAATCTCTCACCTAAACCCTTGGGTAGCTGGGAATCTCTCACCTAAACCCTTGGGTAGCTGGGAATCTCTCACCTAAACCCTTGGGGAGCTGGGAATCTCTCACCTAAACCCTTGGGTAGCTGGGAATCTCTCACCTAAACCCTTGGGGAGCAGGAAATCTCTCACCTAAAGCCCTGGGGAGCTGAAAATCCCTCACCTAAACCCTTGGCTTTCTTCTTCTCCTGAGCTTTCTTCTGATCCCTGTCCCCAGCCTCCTCTCCAGGCCGGAACTCCTCGCTGCCCTTCGAGTTCTCCTTCTCGCCGTTGATCTCGGGGCCTCCTGGCTCCTGCTCCCCGTTCCTGGGGGAGTCACTGCGGCCCTTGTCGGGCTCCTCGGGGGCATCCCCGTGCCCCCCATCCTCCCCTGGGTTCTCCTGGCTGGCATCCACACAGTAGGTGCTCAGGATGTCCTCCAGCTGCCGGCTCAGCTCCTCCGAGACGTCGCGGGAGGATTTGGGATCCTCCTGAGTCAGGGGAGCTGGGAGGGGAAAGAAAGGAACATAAAAAAGAATTAATTGATTGATTCTCTTCCAGCCAGGTCTCATAAGCTGTTGGTGATGTATTTCACAGCCAAGATAGCTCAGCTGCCTTAGAAGGTATAAAATCAGCAGGGTGGATTCTGTGGGAGTGCTGGAAACCAAGCCCTGACATCTGTCAGGAAGGAGAATTCCCCCTCTCCCCTCTTTGGTTTTTTTTAAGGAAAGCAAGTTGTGTGTGAGCTTGGAGCTTTTTAGCATGATAATGGATTTGAAACCTGGGTAAGAGCAGCTGGGGATGGAGCAGGCAGAACATTCTGGCAGCAGGCAGGAGAGGGCAACTCCTCCAGGATGCACACTCACAGAAATTGGGGAAAAACCAGATTTGATAAAAGGCAAAACAACAAAACTCTTTACAGAGAAAAACCCAGCCAGGTGCAAGAGCTTCTTGCTCCTGGTAAAACTCCTCACAAAAGCCATTAGTTTCTTTGTTCTTGTCTTTTTCTAGTAAATTGCTCAGGCAATTTTTTGGCTCCTGTCCAACTGCCCATCCTTAAGTTTGAGGTGAAGTCTCCCAGGTCCTATGAGGTGTCTTTCCACCTAACTAAAGAGAGAAACTTCTGAGCCTATTTCCTTTTTAAGGGGACAAAAGATCATTTTGTCACTCCACCAAGGGGGCACATTCCCATAAATTGAGGTTTTCCCCTCCTCGGGAGGTTCTTCCTGGCTGGACTTGCAGGATAAGCTGCTTTGTTCCATTCCCAACAGCCTCTCCTTTGATCAGCAGAGCATGACCAAGCCCCTGACATCTGTCAAGAGGGAGAATTCCCCCCTCTCCCCTCTTTTTTTTTAAGGAAAGCAGGTTGTGTGTGAGCTCTTTTCCCCCCACAGAGGAATTGGCAGCTCCAGGGCTGGGCTTTTTAGCATGACAATGGATTTGAAATTTGGGTAAGAGCAGCTGGGGATGGAGCAGGCAGAACATCCTGGCAGCAGGCAGGAGAGGGCAGCTCCTCCAGGATGCACACACACAGAAATAGGGGAAAAAGCAGGATTTTCTGCTCTGGAAAACAACAATTTTCTGCCCAGGAAACCCAGGATTTTCTAGCCTAGAAAACCAGAATTTTCTGCCCTGGAAACCCAGGATTTTCTGGCCAGGAAAACGAGGATTTTCTAGCCTAGAAAACGAAGATTTTCTGCCCAGGAAAACCAGAATTTTCTGCCCAGGAAAACCAGGATTTTCTAGCCTAGAAAACCAGGATATCTGCCCAGGAAAACCAGGTTTTTCTGCTCTGGAAAACCACAATTTTCTGCCCAGGAAAACCAGGACTTTGTAGTCTAGAAAACCGGGATTCTCCGTCCCTACAAAGAGCTGGAATAAAAGCAGCTCCCTGGCTCTTCCCAGGCTCAAAGCTGCCCTCACACATCCCAGGGGATGCCATGGGCAGGGTCAGACCCCCCCCAAGTCCCCAGGGGTCCCCCACCTTCTGGGGGAGCTGCAGCCTCTGGTGAGTCTCCCTCTTCCAGCCCCATCCCGCTGCTCGTTCTGGAAGGACGTGGAGCTGCTTTGGTCTCCACTCCCTGGTTCTTCATCACAGCCTTTGCACCCTCTCAGGCTCTGCAGAGACAGAAGGGAGAGGTTTTGGGGACATCTGCAGGATTTTTGGAGTCATCAGCCCAGGCTGGCAAGGAAGGAGCCTGTTCTCAGCAGAAGCTCAGTGCTGAGGAAAGCATCTCTTGATTCCCAGTTTGTGTCAGGATAATTCCTGTTGGAATCTCCCTCTGGAGCAAGGCAGCACCTCCCAGCCCACAGATAACAGGATTTTCATCTCTGGGCACAACCCCCTCAGCCCTTTCTGCCCTTCCCAACTCTGGGATTTCACACCTGACCCAGAAATCAGAGCTGGCACAGCACAGAGGTCAATTCCTGCTGAATTCCGTGGCCAAGGAGAGCCTGAAATCCCAGCTCCACATCCCCTGAGGCGTCTGGATGTCCTCAGCCTTCCCATTACCACCCTAATCAGGAGCTGCGGGGGCTGCTCCTGCTGGTCCGGAGGGAAAAGGTCCCCGGTTATACCGGGACCGGCCCTGCCGGAGCTCCTGGAAGGAAAACCCGCGGGCAAAGCACCGGCAGAGCCCAGCCCGTGGCAGCACCCACGTGCGGGGTGTCCGGGGCAGCGCCTTTCACCGGCACCTGCCCCGCGCCCCGGGCGCTGCTTTTCCGCTGCTGCACCCGCGCAGCTCCGGGGCCGGAACCGGGGCACGGCAGCGAGAACCGGGGTTCGGGGTCGATAATAACCGGGGTCCGGGGGTGACCCGGCCCCGCAGCCCCCCGGGAGCCCCCGGCCCATGGCTCCCTCGGCACCGGCAGCCCCGGCCCGCCCAGCCCCGCTGTCCCGGCCCGTGGTGCCCCCGTTCCAGCGGGACCCGGCCCCCCCCAGCCCCGTTATGGCCCCGGGCGGGGCCCAGCCCCCGGTGCAGCCCCCAGTGCAGCCTCCGCCTCCCCCCTCCCCGTTAAAGCGGCCCCGCTCTGCCCCCTCCCCGCACCGCCGTGACGTCACGCGCGCACCCCGTGACGTCAGCGCCGGCGGTCTGACGCAGGTGTCGCCTCGCTCCTCAGCCAACGGGTGCGCAGGGCTCGGCGGGGGCCCGGCGCATCGGCGGGGCGCTGGGTGCCGGTGTCCGCCCGGTGCCGCTGCGGCGGCGGTTGTGGCGGTTCCGGCGGTACCGGCGCTGAGGGAGCGGCTCGGCCCGGGGCCTCCAACGGCCGCGCGTGCGCCCGCCCGCGCCGCCGCCCAATCAGCGGCCGCCGCGCGGGGGCTGCCGGGAAGCACCGGGGAGACGCGGCAAGCGCGGCGGGAGGCGCTGAGGAAACTACAGCTCCCAGCATCCTCCGCGAGAGAGCGGCCACAGGAACTACAGCTCCCAGAATGCTCAGCGCGAGGGTTGCCGTAGGAACTACAGCTCCCGGCCGGCTCTGTAGGGCTGGAATGAGAAGAGGATGAGGAAGGAAGAGGAGGAGGAAGAAGGGAAGGGGGAAGGAAACTGTATCCTACAACTACCGCCATGCCCCGCGCTTGGGGAAGAGAGGATGAGAAAGGGGAACTGTGGCCTACAATTCCCGGCATGCCTGGCGCATGGCTGCCCTGGGGACAACAATTCCCGCCCTGCTCCTCTGGAAATAAAAGGAGAAGAGGAGGAGGAGGAGGAGGAGGAGGAGGAGGAGGAGGAAGAAGGGAAGGGCGGGGGTAGGAGGGAAAGGGAAAAGTGTGGCCTACAACTCCCAGCATGCCCTGCACACACTCACCCAGGAGACTACAACTCCCAGCACGCCTCGCGCGCCCCCGCTATTACCGGGCACCGGGAGCTCCTCCCAAGGTCACCGATCCCCCCCGGTCCCCCAGCACAGCACAGCCGGACACCTGCACAGGTGCAGTTTATTCGATCCACAACAAGGGCTCGGCTCCCCCCGCACCCCAGCACCGGGGCTTTGCTCCTCTGCTTTGACTGAAATCGTGGCAAAGTGGCCCAAAAAGCGCCGCGGGGGCTCGGGGAGCTCCGTGATCACGGCGGGAGGAGCAGCGGGGCAGCCCCGAGCCCGGAGGTTTCCAGGTGTGCCTGCCTCACAGTGCTTATTTACAGCAATCACAGAAATTTCATATAGAGTTTTCTCTGTGGCCCAATGAGACAAATATCTCCCTATCTAGAATATAAAAAATACAGAGATTTGCCATTTTTGGAAGTAAAATGTGCATTTATCTGACTGTGAGCAGGAGGAAACCTGAAAACCTGGTGCTGCTGGAGCTCCCATCACTGCTGGCAGGTGGAGCCAAATCTTCCTCCACCCCAAACCACCCCAAGGCAGGAAAAACCCAGAATTCAGCCCATGTTTCTCATGGCAAATAAAGTATTTCAAGTAAAGATGAAGGTGGGTTTCAGCATTTCAGAGCTCTGAGATCAGTCAGTACAATGCAAACCAAACCTGTGCAACAGCAGCTGTGCTTCCTGCTCCAAAAAAATTCACCCCAGTTCCCATCTTTGGGCTCTTGTTGCTTTTTTTTTTGTTTTGTTTTGTTTTTAATCCTTGGAAATACCACTAGCAGTTCTTCAAAAAAAAAAAAAAAAACCAAACAAAAAATCTAGACAAAGGGAAGCAACAGAAAAAAAAACTTCCCAGCAGTGAGAGAACTTCTCATTTTTTCTGTCCATTTTCAGTATTTTTCATCAGGGAACTGATCCTGGCTTCACCAGGATTGTCCACCTGAAGGAGGAAGGCCAGGGCTAAATTTTGCTCTTGGCATATTAAAGAGTCTTTAATAAAGAGTAACATGTGCAAAAAAAAAAAAAAAGAAAAAAAAAAAAAGAAAATTTAAATAGATCAAGCCAGGTTTTGCAGAATTACTGTGGCCAGAACAGCTCCCTCCTCTCTGTGTCCTCACCCAACGAGGTAAAAACTGCACTGGGGAGACACCACCACAAAGAAGCCACCAAGAGGTGCCACCAGTCACCTCAGTGTCCTTCCTGCCTCCAAAGCCAAGCCAAGGTGAGCAGCAGCCCTGAGGAACCAGGAGCAGAAATTCCCCTTCTCCTCTCCGGTGTTTGCAGAGTTCTCCTAAACAGTGGGTGTCCAACCTTCCCAGCCAGGACCAGCAGCTGCTCTCCCAAACTTTCCAAAAAGTTTGTGGTGGGTTGTTTTTTTTGGGGGGGGGGGTTTTGTTGAGTTTTTGGGTTTTTTTTTCCCCCAGGATTATAGCTGGAATCCTTCCATGGGAGCCTCGGGTTGCTGGAAGATGTATTGCTGCTGGTTCTCGTCCACCTGGGGAGCCACGGCTGCGTCGTCCTCCACCCCAAAGTAGTGCTCAATCAAATCAAAGGCTTTCTGGTAGATCTCCTGGTTCTCATGGCTCTGGAGGAATTCTATCTTATCCAAACCTGTGGAGGAAATAAAATGGAATGGGATGAAAGAAAGAAATTCGCTCTCCAAAGAATTCTGTGAGCAGAATAAATCCACACCCAAACCTGTCGCTGTGATATTTTATGAAAAATCCTTTGGCTAAGATCTTTTTCTCCTGAGAAGCCTCAGAAATGAAATGTAAACAATAAAATCTGCTGCTGTGGAATGCAACAGGTGCAGCTTTGATTGGTTTCATGTGGTTGTTTTTAATTAATGGCCAATCAAAGTCCAGCAGTCTTGGACTCTAATCAATCACTAAATTTTATTATCATTCTTTCCTTTCCTTTCAAGCCTTCTGATGAAATCCTTTCTTCTATTCTTTTTGTATTAATATTTTGTATAATATCTTCTTTTGTTTTAATATATCATTTTCTTTTAATATAATATAGATAATGAAATAATCAATCAGCCTTCTGAAAGATGGAGTCAAGATTCTCATCTCTTCCCTCATCCTGGGACCCTTGCAAACACAACCACACAAAGCCAGCTGTGCCAAAGCCCTGGATCTCAGGGTTAGCTCATCCAGATGTGCTCCCAGCTGCAGGCTGATCCCAGATTCCAGTGGGGTTAGAAAGGAGGGATTTGGTAGCTGCAGGGGGTGGGGAGGAGCAGGTCCCAGGAGCCTCCAGCTGCCCCAGTTCAATGCAGTGAGCACAGGAAGCATCCATGCACTCTGCACCCTCAGGAATTCCAGGAATTCTCCTTCCAGGGAGAAATAGGACACTCAGAGTAATGAGAGGGCAAACAGACACTGCCAGCTCACAGGGAGCTTCAGACCAAAATAGGAACTTGTTCCTCCCTCAAAGCATCGAGAGCAGGACCAAAAAAAAAAAAATCCATCAGCACCAAATTAAGTCACTCCAGGGAAAAGCAAAGTCTCCCTGGATTTGCAGTGTGAAACTGGGTACACTCAGAGCAATTTTAGACCCAGAACTGTCACTTTTTACTTAGCTCAGCTCATTTCTGGTTCATATCCCCACCTGGTGCAAGCCATGATTTTCAGCTTGGACTCCAGGTCAGAGTTTTTACTTCCAAGTCTTTTTCTCATCACCCACCCAATGAGTTTGAAAAGAATTTGGAACAAATATTGGCTGGTTTGGAATACAATAACCCCTTGAACAGAGCAGAAAAGCACCCAAGAGCCCCCTGCAGTGCCCAAAGCCCCACCTACCATAGGCCTCCTCAATCAGGCTGCAGTAGGGGTTGATCCCAGTCCCACTCTGGTTGGCCTCCTGCTCTCCCAGCCTCAGGATGTTTTCCAGCCCGTTCAGTGCCACCAGAACAATCTTGGAGTCCATGACAGTCAGCAGGTCACACAGGGGTTTGATACAACCCAAATTCACCAGGTACCTGCAGGGAGAGAGCAGCACCAGCATCACTGCCTGCTCAGGAGCTGGGGAGCTCCATGGGAAAGCAAAGGAGATGAGTCCAACTAAAATGAGTAAATTTACCTCAAAATACACATTTACTGCTCTGCAAGGTTAATTTTGATCCATTTATTTGCACTGCATGCAACTCTATTTTCAGAATTTTTTTTTAAGGAAAGGAGCCGCTTCTGAAATCCAGGTGCTGCTCAAATTAGGTCAAGTCCACACTGGAATTTTATCTGTTTTAAATTTGGACATTTAGCCTCAACTACCCCTTCTGAAATCCAGGTGCTGCTCCAATTAAGTCAAGTGCACACTGGAATTTAACCTGTCATTAAATTTGGACATTTAGCCTCAACTACCCAAAGCCTCCACTACCTCAACTGCCACTTCTGAAATCCAGGTGCTGCTCCAATTAAGTCAAGTCCACACTGGAATTTTATCTGTCTTTAAATTTGGACATTTAGCCTCAATTACCCAAAGAGGGATGGAGAAAATTTGGGATGAAATTATCCTCATCCAGAAGGAAATCACAAATTACAGCCCAGCTCTGCCTGGCTCGGTTACTCTCCAGAATCTCTCCAAGCTCCTCCTTTGCCTGGGAATTCCCCTGAAGGCAAAGCTCCCAGGAAGTGAGGCAGGTGTGGGCCAGCAGGAGAGGCTCAGGAATACCTGATCTGCTCAGGGGTCCCTCCTGAGGTGGCGTTGGTGATGGCCCAGGCTGCCTCTTTCCTCGTGCGGAATTCCGCCTTCTGCAGGATCTCGATCAGCACCGGGAAAATGTTGGCATCAATCACTGCCTGGGAAGAGAGGGCAGGAGAGGCCTTGGCATTGGCAGCACTTCCCAAAAGGTTTCCTGACAGAAACCTCCCCTTCCATATCCCCATCCCAAGCTGAAGGGATTGCTGTGGTTTATTCCTCAGTCAAATCCTGCCAAAAGCAGATATTCCATAACCAGCACCCTGGAACTGAGCAATGCTCAGAGCTTGTGGAGGTCAGGGAAAGGATAATTAAACCTCAAGGAGCTCCAGCTCTTCCAAGAGCAATAGGGACAAATAGGAGCTGTATCTCCTCTAATTCCAGTGATCCAGTGGGGTTGAGTCCATGTGCTGCTGCCATTCCCATTTTTTAGCTCATTTGGCAGCAGATTTGCAAATGGCTGCAGAATGAGAGGAGTGAACCAATCCAGCCTCTAAGGGTCAGGGAAAGGGAAAAGCTGCAAATCCTTAATGCAGAGTTTGGAATCTGGGATCACTGCAGGCAGGCTGGGGAAGACTGTACCTGGATTTGTGCTCTGTTCCCTGCTGTGATGTTGGATATGGTCCAGCACGCCTCTTTCCTGATGGATTCCTTGGGACTGCTCAATAAATGGAGGAGGCAAGGCAGGGCTGAGCAGTTTAGAATCACCTTTGGGGGAAAAGGAAGGACAAGTGAGATCACCAGTGCCAGGCACTGCATTCCCTGCAGGGAATTCCTGTCCTCTCACCTGGGTCTGGATGTCATCCCCTGTCACGATGTTGCCAACTGCTCGCAGAGCTGGAGAGGCCACTTTGTAATCGTTGTGCCTGCAGGAAAAGTGGGCAAAGACAAACCCAGCTCCATCAGACCACTGGGATATTCACCATATTCCCTCCCCATGATCCTATCTGCAGGATTTCCTTAGGATTTCATCCCCTGCCACACAGAACACAGGGTAAGCTGAGCATAAAGCCACTGAAAACAAAGCTGCAGCACAGTTTGATCCTTTGCATCCTCAATCCATCTCCTTTTCCACAGAGATTTTGGAGAAACAAAGCAAGCTGATTTCTCCTAGCCACAGTTTTTTATTTCCCTCATGACCAGGCTTCCATTTGAAAGCAGACAACACTCTGCAATCATTAAGGAAATCTGGGAAAGGAGAGAGAAAGTTCTTCCCACTTGTCTGTGTAGTTGCTCCACACTCAAAAACTGGTTGAATTTCAGAAATTTATAGGGATAATGTTTGTTCTATCAATAAATTTGTAATTGTTGGGGCAGATGTTGAGACCAACACAGGTCATAGTGTAGAGCAGAACTGGAAAATCTTCAGCTCAGGAAGCCAAGCCAGCAAATTCCAGCTGTGAACCTGCTCCAGACCCTCCTGGGGCAGCTCAGGTGCCTGGATCCCGAGTGCACGGCAGGTTGGGTGACATTGAGATGGATTGTCACTCCTTCTCCTGACAGATACTCACATTAAGAGCTCCACCAGCCTCCTGCACACCCCTGAGTCCACCACAGCCTGGATCTTCTCGTTGGGACCATCGGACAGGTAGGACAGAGCCCAGCACGCGTCTGCCAGCAGGTCAGAGTCACTGTTGAACAACAATCGGGACAACACTGGCAGGCAGGGGGACACCTGCAACAACAGCCACCACCCAGGGTTAGTCAGCAGGCCAGGACCACCACACCTGCAGGCACACACCCCCTGCTCCTGCTCACTGCTCAGCTCAAGCCCTGCATGGCCACAGATCCCTTCCTGCCACCTCAGCTTGGTTGTTACACTTAATTTACACTGAGGAGTTACACTGGGAGCTCCTGTTAAAGAGTTCTGCTTCATTTCTGACTCTCAAAGTTCATCAGAGGCTTCTCAGCTTTGATATGTGAGGTTTCACTTAAATCAGCATGTTTTCACCTTTTTTTTTAAACATTTTTGTGTTGCCAGAGGAGGATGAGACACCTGCTTGTGCTCACTGCTCAGGTCAAGCCCTGCAGGGCCACAGATCCCTTCCTGCCACCTCAGCTTGGTTGTTACACTGAATTTACACTGAGGAGTTACACTGGGAGCTCCTGTTAAAGAGTTCTGCTCCATTTCTGACTCTCAAAGTTCATCAGAGGCTTCCCAGCTTTGATATGTGAGGTTTCACTTAAATCAGCATGTTTTCACTTTTTTTTTAAACATTTTTGTGTTGCCAGAGGAGGATGAGACACCTGCTTGTGCTCACTGCTCAGCTCAAGCCCTGCAGGGCCACAGATCCCTTCCTGCCACCTCAGCTTGGTTGTTACACTTAATTTACACTGAGGGGTTACACTGGGAGCTCCTGTTAAAGAGTTCTGCTCCATTTCTGACTCTCAAAGTTCATCAGAGGCTTCTCAGCTTTGATATGTGAGGTTTCACTTAAATCAGCATGTTTTCACCTTTTTTTTTAAACATTTTTGTGTTGCCAGAGGAGGATGAGACACCTGCTTGTGCTCACTGCTCAGGTCAAGCCCTGCATGGCCACAGATCCCTTCCTGCCACCTCAGCTTGGTTGCTACACTGAATTTACACTGAGGAGTTACACTGGGAGCTCCTGTTAAAGAGCTCTGCTCCATTTCTGACTCTCAAAGTTCATCAGAGGCTTCCCAGCTTTGATATGTGAGGTTTCAGTTAAATCAGCATGTTTTCACTTTTTTTTTAAACATTTTTGTGTTGCCAGAGGAGGATGAGACACCTGCTCCTGCTCACTGCTCAGCTCAAGCCCTGCATGGCCACAGATCCCTTCCTGCCACCTCAGCTTGGTTGCTACACTTAATTTACACTGAGGAGTTACACTAAGAGCTCCTGTTAAAGAGTTCTGCTCCATTTCTGACTCTCAAAGTTCATCAGAGGCTTCCCAGCTTTGATATGTGAGGTTTCACTTAAATCAGCATGTTTTCACCTTTTTTTTTTTAAACATTTTTGTGTTGCCAGAGGAGGATGAGACACCTGCTTGTGCTCACTGCTCAGCTCAAGCCCTGCATGGCCACAGATCCCTTCCTGCCACCTCAGCTTGGTTGTTACACTGAATTTACACTGAGGAGTTACACTAAGAGCTCCTGTTAAAGAGCTCTGCTCCATTTTTGACTCTCAAAGTTCATCAGAGGCTTCTCAGCTTTGATATGTGAGGTTTCACTTAAATCAGCATGTTTTCACCTTTTTTTTTAAACATTTTTGTGTTGCCAGAGGAGGATGAGACACCTGCTTGTGCTCACTGCTCAGGTCAAGCCCTGCATGGCCACAGATCCCTTCCTGCCACCTCAGCTTGGTTGCTACACTTAATTTACACTGAGGAGTTACACTGGGAGCTCCTGTTAAAGAGTTCTGCTTCATTTCTGACTCTCAAAGTTCATCAGAGGCTTCCCAGCTTTGATATGTGAGGTTTTACTTAAATCAGCATGTTTTCACTTTTTTTAAAACATTTTTGTGTTGCCAGAGGAGGATGAGACACCTGCTTGTGCTCACTGCTCAGGTCAAGCCCTGCAGGGCCACAGATCCCTTCCTGCCACCTCAGCTTGGTTGTTACACTTAATTTACACTGAGGAGTTACACTGGGAGCTCCTGTTAAAGAGCTCTGCTCCATTTCTGACTCTCAAAGTTCATCTCAGTTATTTATAAGTGGGTTTATATTTACACCCAATTCAGATTTCACCTCTCACCAGAGGCTCCTCAGCTTTGATATGTGAGGTTTCACTTAAATCAGCATGTTTTCACTTTTTTTTTAAACATTTTTGTGTTGCCAGAGGAGGATGAGACACCTGAAAAGGCAGCAGGACCTTTAGTTAGGGTACCTGGACAGGGAAAGGGAAGATACCACAGCTCACAGGAATTCTGACTTTTAGCATTTCCAGGTCTCAGAATAGCTGTGGGTCATAACTGAAGTGTCAAAATTCCAGAGTTCATAAGAAAATGGTTTAGAGAAACTTTCTAGGGAAGCCTGGGCCTGTCCCTTATTTGAGGGGTGCAGCAGAAAGATTGGGAAAAATTAAACACGCAGGAAAAACCTCACCTGTGCCTTCCTCGAGTTCAACAGCCCAAAAAAAACCAGCCAAAGCTCTGAAGTGGGTGTGTCCCCAAATCCTGGCTGCCAGCAGGGCATTGCTCCTCACCTTATCAAACTCAGGAGGAGGACTCTTCCCTCTGCACAGGTTTGACAAGGCCCAGACAGCGTTTCGTGTCATGGTCAGCCTGGTGGACGTGGTGAGGAGCCTGAAGAGAGAATCAGCAGGGATTATTGTCCTTGGTGTGGAAGCAGAGGGAACCCAAAGAGTTAAAACGAAACCACTGAGCTCCAGTTCAGCCCAGAAGGACACTCCCAGTTATCACCACGATCCAGGTGACACAAACTGCTCAGTCTGAGCTCAGAGTGAGTCCTGTGGGGTGAGGAGCCAGGCTGACACCAGGAGCAGCAAAATCAGCTACTTGGGACAAAACCTCACTTTTCCAGGCTGGGATGAAGATTAATTCTTGTCAGAGAATTAATTCTTGTCAGAGAACAAGAGCCCAGGCCTGACAGAACTCATCATCACCACGCTGAGGGAGGTGGTGTGAGAGACCTGATCCTGCTCCAATCCCAAAAAATCCACAGAGAGCAGGAGCTGAGGGACACCCTGTGACTCCAGAGCAGCATGGAGGAGTTTTATCCACAAAATCCCACTCAGAACCAGAGGTTTGATTCCCAGGGATCCCAACACTGCCAGGGAATCTGTAAGGAATGTTATCCACAAAATCCCACTCAGAACCAGAGGTTTGATTCCCAGGGAATCTGTCAGGAATATTATCCACAGAATCCCACTCCTCTGAAGCAGAGCTTTGATTCTCAAGGATCTCAAACTGCCAGGGATTCTGTAAGGAATATTATCCACAAAATCCCACTCCTCTGAGGCAGAGCTTTGTTTCTCAAGGATCTCACACTGCCAGGGAATCTGATAAGAATGTTATCCACAAAATCTCACTCCTTTGAGGCAGAAGTTTGATTCCCAGAGATCTCAGTGTGACAGGGACTCTGTAAGGAATGTTATCCACAGAATCCCACTCCTCTGAGGCAGAGCTTTGATTCTCAAGGATCTCACACTGCCAGGGAATCTGATAAGAATGTTATCCATAAAATCCCACTCCTCTGAGGCAGAGCTTTGATTCTCAAGGATCTCACACTGCCAGGGAATCTGATAAGAATGTTATCCACAAAATCTCACTCCTTTGAGGCAGAAGTTTGATTCCCAGAGATCTCAGTGTGACAGGGACTCTGTAAGGAATGTTATCCACAGAATCCCACTCCTCTGAAGCAGAGATTTGTTTCTCAAGGATCTCACACTGCCAGGGAATCTGATAAGAATGTTATCCATAAAATCCCACTCCTCTGAGGCAGAGCTTTGATTCTGAAGGATCTCACACTGCCAGGGAATCTGATAAGAATGTTATCCACAAAATCCCATTCCTCTGAAGCAGAGATTTGATTCTCCAGGATCTCATACTGCCAGGGAATCTGTCAGGAATGTTCTCCACACAATCCCACTCAGAACTAGAGGTTTGAGTCCCAGGGACTCTGTCAGGAATGTTCTCCACACAATCCCACTCCCCTGAAGCAGGTTGGATCCCCAGGCAATCTGGGCCCAGCTCCAACAGCACTCCCAGAACTGCTCGTGGCTACTCACATTAACAAGGGGGGAAGAATGGCACAGTTCAGGACATAATCTCTACACACAGAGCTGTCCCCAGCAATGTTCCCCAACGCCCAGACAGCCTGAAAGGAAACAGCAACAGCTTCAGCATTCATTTTCTGAGAGGGAGAGACAGGCAGTGTGCTGAGAAAGCAATTCTCCTGCAACTCCAGGCAGCAATCTGTGCTCTGCAGCCAGCTGGGATCACTCCATTTAAACCTTGCATTTTCAACAGGTGGCTCTCCCCAAAATCCCAGAGTGAGGAGGGATCCTTACCTGCTCCTGAACATCCTCAAAGTCAGAGTTTAGGAGCTCTATAAAGATGGGAACTGCCCCAGCCTCGATGACTATTTTGGTTTGTTGGGAGGTGCCCGAGGCGATGTTCGTCAGGGCCCACGCAGCCTCGAACTGGAAGGAGGGAGAAAAGGAATAAAACCAGCCTGATCCAGCAAAATAAAGGAATAAAACCAGCCTGATCCAGCAAAATAAAGAAAAAAACCAGCCTGATCCAGAAAAATAAAGGAATGAAATCAGCCTGATCCAGAAAAATAAAGAAATAAAACCAGCCTGATCCAGCAAAATAAAGGAATAAAACCAGCCTGATCCAGAAAAATAAAGAAATAAAACCAGCCTGACTCAGCAAAATAAAGGAATAAAACCAGCCTGATCCAGCAAAATAAAGGAATAAAACCAGCCTGATCCAGAAAAATAAAGAAATAAAACCAGCCTGACTCAGCAAAATAAAGGAATAAAACCAGCCTGATCCAGAAAAATAAAGGAATAAAACCAGCCTGATCCAGAAAAATAAAGGAATGAAATCAGCCTGATCCAGAAAAATAAAGGAATGAAATCAGCCTGATCCAGAAAAATAAAGGAATAAAATCAGCCTGATCCAGAAAAATAAAGGAATGAAATCAGCCTGATCCAGAAAAAATAAAGTAATAAAACCAGCCTGATCCAGAAAAATAAAGGAATAAAACCAGCCTGACTCAGAAAAATAAAGGAATAAAATCAGCCTGATCCAGAAAAATAAAGTAATAAAACCAGCCTGATCCAGAAAAATAAAGGAATAAAACCAGCCTGACTCAGAAAAATAAAGGAATAAAATCAGCCTGATCCAGAAAAATAAAGGAATAAAATCAGCCTGATCCAGCAAAATAAAGGAATAAAATCAGCCTGATCCAGAAAAATAAAGAAATAAAACCAGCCTGAACCAGAAAAATAAAGAAATAAAACCAGCCTGATCCCGAAAAATAAAGGAATAAAATCAGCCTGAACCAGAAAAATAAAGAAATAAAACCAGCCTGACTCAGAAAAATAAAGGAATAAAATCAGCCTGACTCAGAAAAATAAAGGAATAAAATCAGCCTGATTCAGAAAAATAAAGGAATAAAACCAGCCTGATCCAGCAAAATAAAGGAATAAAATCAGCCTGATCCAGCAAAATAAAGAACTAAAATCAGCCTGATCCAGCAAAATAAAGGAATAAAATCAGCCTGATCCAGAAAAAAATAAAGGAATAAAACCAGCCTGACTCAGAAAAATAAAGGAATAAAACCAGCCTGATCCAGAAAAATAAAGGAATAAAATCAGCCTGATCCAGAAAAATAAAGGAATAAAACCAGCCTGATCCAGCAAAATAAAGAAATAAAATCAGCCTGATTCAGAAAAAGAAAGGAATAAAATCAGCTGAATTAGGTGATTTTTGCCAGAATTAATTTTTTTTTTTTTTGCCTGAATTAAATTATTTTTCCAAGAATTTAATTCAGAGCAATTTTCAATTTAATTTTTTTTGCCTGAGCATTACAGACTCGTTTTGTCTTCTCCCATAGATCACATAACCTGCATTTTTGGGGTTCAAAATATCATTTTCCCCTCACAGCACCTGTGGGTTCACAGGATAAACAGCTCCACACCCTGAAGAATTGATAACAGAATCTCCTTTACCTGTAATGTGCAATTTTCACTTCTTTTCAGGAACTCCACGAACCTCTCCACCACTCCCTGAGTGTTTATCACCTCGTCTATTGGAGGATTTGGCTCTGAAACAGCAAGGCAGTGGCAGGGAGTGAACAGACCCCGTGCAGGGGGGTAACAAGCCTGAAGTATTAATTAAATTATCTCAAATTGGGCTGAACTCATCAGGGCAGCTTGGCAGAATCATTTTCTGTGCAAATCACACAACTGGCAATCATCAGCCATACAAGAGATGATCACATTTCTCAATTATGGATATTTTTTCCCCCCAACCTGCAAAGCTTTTGTGCACAAACCCTGTAAAAGACAGGCTCTGTTGGTTATTTTTACCTTTGGAGAGTAATTTCCTGAATTTCTGAGTGGTTGCTAGCTGTAGGTCGGGGTCATCTGAGAAAAGCATCTCCACCATCTCTCCTGTGATCAATCCCTCCTGAAAAGAGGCAGAGGAAACAGAAATGGTTTCATTTCAGACTGAGACATCACATCCTACAATTTGGGCTTAGCCACAACTCCAAAGATTCAAACCTGGGGATCCCAGCACAGCAGAAATCCCCCAGTTCCCATTTGCAATGCTGGGGGGGATGGGATGAAAGGGAAAGAGGGGATAAAATGGAATAAAAGGACACTGGAGGAGGATTTTGAGGATTTTGAAGGTGGGAATAACCCTTGATAAACCAGAGTGAGCAGTGGGATGGGGATTTCCTGGCATGGGCTGAGCTTTGCAGGGCTCATGGCTCCATTGGTGTCCCTCTGGATCCCTCAGGAATAAATTTCCCCTCAGGAATAAATCTCCTCTCTGCATTTTAGCCAAGGGTTTGTGGCTGTTCCTGCTGCCTGTACCAACTTACACAAACATTCTTGAAAGTCAGGGAATAAAACCATTGGAGTTTGGCAGTTCCATGGAATCCCAGGAGGGTTTGGGTTGGAAGGAGCTGAAAAATCACCCAGCTCCAGTTCCTGTCCAAGGGCAGGGACACCTTCCACTACCCCAGGGTGCTCCAACCCCCATCCAGTCTGGGATAATTCCAGGGATGGGGCAGCCACAGCTTCTCTGGGAATCTCTGCAGGGCCTCAAAGCATGAAATTAAATTAATTAAATCTGTCTGAAGGCACCTTACCCCACCCGTTGTGGAAGTGACATAGGAATCCACCAGGAGACTGTCAAACATGGAGTCATCTTCATTGATCAGCTCCACATTCCTTCTTTTGAAGAGCTGGTGGGGACCAGACACAGGGATTGTTATTAGACAGGAGCCATCAACAGGCTCCACAACTCGATATTCTTGTTCCTCAACCAAGATCCCTCCTGGACTGCAGGAACCTGAGTAAAAAGGGGTCATTGATAGCAGCTCTGCACTCCCAGGGTTGGTCTGGCACAAACACTAAGTGCTAATTCTTGCTCTCAGATATGCAAATGTCCCAATCACTGAGCCACCAGGGAAGGCAAATGCAGATTTTGACCAAAATCAGGAAAAATGGGCAAAAAAGTAGCTTGGATAAGGTGCTAATAAAGGAAATATTTAGTTCCAGATGTATCACTTGGGAATCACCTCGTGCTTCCAAAAAAGAAATACACCCAGGGTCAAGGCCATACTTTCACTTGCTCCTCCTGTTTCTCCAGGAAATAATCCCATTCACTAATTATATCTTAAAAAAAAAAACTCCACCAGCTTTAAAATCAAAGATCTATGAACAACAAAACAAACAAACAAAAAAATCTTGAGTAGCCCAAGAACAAAATTATTGGGAAGCTCTCCATGTGAGCTGAGTCCAGAGGGAAAAAAAAAAGAAAAATGCAAGATATCAGAACAGAAAAAATGACTGCAAACAAAGTTTAATGCACAGAACCTTGAAGGTTCCAGCAGTTAAGGCTGACAGAGACTGATCCAGGTGAGTTACCTGCTGCAAGATTTCAGTCAAAATAGGAAAAATTACTGCAAACAAACTTTAATGCACAAATCCTTGAAGGTTCCAGCACTTAGGGTGACCCAGCCTGCCCAGGTGAGTTACCTGCTGCAAGATCTCAGTCAGAGCAGGAAAAATGACTGCAAACAAAGTTGAAGCACAGCTCCTTGCAGGCTGCAGCAGTCTGGGCTGTGTCAGGGCTGCCCCAGCCTGCCCAGGTGAGTTACCTGCTGCAAGATCTCAGTCAGAGCAGAAAGAATGACTGCACACAAATTTTACTGCACAGATCCTTGAAGATTCCAGCACTTAGGGTGACCCAGCCTGCTCAGGTGAGTTACCTGCTGCAAGATCTCAGTCAGAGCAGGAAAAATGACTGCAAACAAACTTTAATGCACAAATCCTTGAAGATTCCAGCAGTCTGGGCTGTGTCAGGGCTGCCCCAGCCTGCCAAGGTGAGTTACCTGCTGCAAGATCTCAGTCAAAATAGGAGAAATTACTGCACACAAATTTTAGTGCACAGATCCTTGAAGGTTCCAGCACTTAGGGTGACCCAACCTGCTCAGGTGAGTTACCTGCTGCAAGATTTCAGTCAGAGCAGGAAAAATGACTGCACACAAATTTTACTGCACAGCTCCTTGCAGGCTGCAGCAGTCTGGGCTGTGTCAGGGCTGCCCCAGCCTGCTCAGGTGAGTTACCTGCTGCAAGATCTCAGTCAGAACAGAAAGAATGACTGCACACAAATTTTACTGCACAGATCCTTGAAGGTTCCAGCACTTAGGGTGACCCAGCCTGCTCAGGTGAGTTACCTGCTGCAAGATCTCAGTCAGAGCAGGAAAAATGACTGCACACAAAGTTGAAGCACAGCTCCTTGCAGGCTGCAGCAGTCTGGGCTGTGCCAGGGCTGCCCCAGCCTGCTCAGGTGAGTTACCTGCTGCAAGATCTCAGTCAGAGCAGGAAAAATGACTGCACACAAAGTTTAAAGCACAGCTCCTTGCAGGCTGCAGCAGTCTGGGCTGTGTCAGGGCTGACATAGCCTGCTCAGGTG
This sequence comes from Haemorhous mexicanus, assembly GCF_027477595.1. Taxonomy (NCBI): domain Eukaryota; kingdom Metazoa; phylum Chordata; class Aves; order Passeriformes; family Fringillidae; genus Haemorhous; species Haemorhous mexicanus. The sequence goes on from NC_082367.1 coordinate 5,136,616, forward strand.
AGTTACCTGCTGCAAGATCTCAGTCAGAACAGAAAGAATGACTGCACACAAATTTTACTGTACAGATCCTTGAAGATTCCAGCAGTCTGGGCTGCCCCAGCCTGCTCAGGTGAGTTACCTGCTGCAAGATCTCAGTCAGAACAGAAAGAATGACTGCAAACAAAGTTTAAAGCACAGCTCCTTGCAGGCTGCAGCAGTCTGGGCTGTGTCAGGGCTGCCCCAGCCTGCCCAGGTGAGTTACCTGCTGCTCCCGTTTCTGCTTGCGCAGCTGGATCCCCTCCTCCTCTCTCCTCCTGCGCATCTCCTCGGGGTTCAGGGCTTTGTTCTTGTAGCTCTTCATTCGATAGTTTTCTGTGGAAACAGGAGCAGTTCTGGAATTCTGCCTCAGGGCTCCTGCCACTGCCTCTGGGGGTCCTTCCCACGGCAGAAGCAGAGGGAACCCCTTTATTTGCCCTTGGTTTTCAGCAGCAGTTCCGAGCTCCCTGCTATCAGCACAGCATTTTGATTCCCAGAGAGCACAACCCCAGCAGGGTGAGGGAATGGAGTTTGGAACAGCACCAGAGCAGAGCTGCAGGTGAGGGACAGGCCCTGTGTGTCCCACCAGGTGTTCAGGACCTGACCTACTTCTGCCAAATGCAGCAATTCCAACCTCATTCCTCCTGAGTTTCCCTCCCAGTCTGTTTTTCCTCTCTCCCAGTCAGGGAAGGGACACTCCAGGTTTTGGCACAGCTGAAGGCAGCCAGGGCCAAGCTGTAACTGAGGATGGCAACCCCTGAGTGCCCCAGCTGCCATGGCAGGAACTGCCCAAACTCTCCCATTTCTGACATTATTTGCACATTTGTGCCTTTCTCAGGATCAACCTCAGAGGCTCAACTAGCCTTGAACCAAGTTATTCCTTCAGAACTCATTTGAAAACCAATATTTTTTGTTTTTTCCCAGCTGCTAGGAGGAAGTTTGCAGTTTTATCTCCTCCTTATTTCAAGCCTGAGGCACCCTCAGCCCTGTGGCTCACAGAAAGTTTCAGTCCCACTTATCAACAACCTCCAGCCACTCTGGAGCCCTTCCAAGATCAACTGGAGAAGTGTCAGACACAAAAGTCCACAGCCAACCCAAGAAAAAACATCTACTAAATACAAATATTCAGCTTTTCATTACTAAGGAGAGAGAAGACAGCAAGGAAAAAAAAATATTTAAACAGGAGAGGAAATAAAATACTTTCAGTTCTTTGATTTCCCAAAACCAGCTAAAAAGACACCAAAAAAGAGAGAAATCTACAGACTTTAGGGGTTTAGAGCTGACCATACAACAGGCAGGTGTCAATTTGCATTCAGAAGATGTATTTAAGCACCACTGCTCTGTTTTTATTTGTATTTCCACCCCACTGTGCCTCATGCAGCCACAGGGAAGAGTAAGAGCTGACAGCTTAGTTCTCCAAACAAATTAAGGATCTTAATCCTCCTTTTGGAGAGCAAAGCCTCCAATTAAAAGGTGGTTTTGAAGAGGAGGAAGGAGAAGTGGGGATGCCCAGGATCACCAGCAGCCCCATAAATAGCCAAGGGACACATGACAGCTCAGCTGCCTCCAAACTCAGCTGTGCCAGGAGCAGCCAGACCCAGGACACTCAGCACCTTGTCCTCTGAGGGATTTTTTAGTCCCAGAGCACCCATAACTCCCATCCTGCAGGAAACCCCAAAAAGAACTCTTCAGGGCTGCTTGCCACAAAATCCCCTGTTTTTTCTCCCACAGTTTATTCCTGCAGATGATTCCCATTGATTTTTTTTTTTTTTTTTCTCCCCCCAGCCCATCATCTCTGGCAGGAGAATGCTGATTTGGGACATTCCAGCCCGTTTCCATGGCAACTTTAGGGTTTTATAGGGTGGGAGAAATGCAGGATCAGGAGCTCCCAGGGAGCTCTGGACTGCAGCAGGAGCAAACCCATGGAATGAAACACAGCAGGACAAATTCTGAGTTTGGAATGTTTCAGCAGCAAACATCACCTGTGGTAACTCTGATCTCCAGTTCCACCTGTGGGATATCCCCAAATCCATTCATCAGGGTCTGGGAGCACTGGGCTCTCAGGAATGGGGGAGGAATCCTCTGCTCCTCAGGAAGAGACTCCAGCCACAGATTTTCACTTTATTCTGCACAGATTTGCCTTTACAGAAGTGCCAGTGGGCACTGAACTCAGAGATTTCACCCAAGAAAACAACAAATCTTCCAAGATTAATTCAATTTTAAGACGTTCTGATCCAGCTTGGATAAAACATCCCTTCTGCTTTGGGAATCCCACAGTTCCCCAGCTTGGAGCTGCCTGGATTAGTGAACTTCATTCATAGCTCCAGCAAAAAATAAAAATAAATTTTAAAAAATCAGTGTAAGGATGAAACTGAACTGAACACCTTCCCAATTTCCTGTGCAAAGGAGCTGGAAGAAATTTGGCCTCTCTTGCCTTCACTGAGGGTAAAAAATTCCTCCAGCTGTCAAAGAATTACAAGCCCAAGCTGCCTCACTCATAAACTGGAGGATGAGAAGGTATTTCCCATTTTAAAGACAGGAAAAACGGGGTGAAGGTTTGACTTGGAAGGCTCAGCAGGGCACTGAAATCCCTGTAAATGAAACTGTAACTCCAGATTCCTACTCTAACAGCTCCTGGATGCTCTGGGTGGGGAATCCAAGCCTGCCTCTTTTAAATTTAATTTAATTCAAGACCAGGAACATTTGCTTCCAAGGTTTCCTCCAGCTGCTGCTGGAGCCCTGGGAGCTGAGTCACTGCAGGACTTGTGCTGCTGAGTCAGGGCCAAGGCACTGCCAGCCCTGACAGGGCTCTTCTGGAGCCAAAATGTCCCTTCCCACAGGGAATGTTCCCCAGGGAACCTTCCAAAGGTGGCTCTGAGCACACAGCAGGGCTCGCAGCTGCTCCCTGGAAATAAATACACTTGAGGAACTCCAGCAGCACTAATCTGCCAATTAGTGCCCCATGGGGACATTCCCAGCTGGCAGGTGACCTCCAAAGGCCCTTTCCACCCAAGTTTTCCCTGGGATGGGATAAAGCTGGTGATTTACAATTTAAACTACTCTAAATTAGACAAATTGCAGCAAAATAAATGCTGAGTTTCACCTCATTCCTCATATTTCTCCAATTCCCTGAAATCCCAGAGGATCCTGCCATCCCTTCCTACCATCATTAACATCTCCAGAGGATTCTTCTAGAATGAAAAATGTGTCCAGGACAACTTTATTAAGTGAATTGAAACCCTAGAAAAAGGAGACTAAATCATCTGTACTACTTAAATACAAATCAAATGAAGAACTACATCAAAGCAGTTGAATTAATGTTAAAAGAACAGCTCTGAGCTGCTAGCAGAAATCAGTCAAAACCACTTTTTTTTTACTGTCACCAACAGTTTTGCAGTGAATTAACAGAAAAAAAACAAAAGGAAAAAAATTCACTTTGCTCGCTCAGAAGACCCAGCAAATGAAGATAAAAATCCTGTCAAATAATCCCAACTCTGGCTGTGCCCACAACCCTGGAATTCCCCCAGCTGCAGCCAGACCCTGGCAAAGCAGCAGAATTCTGCTGTGCTGACCCTGGGGCGGGTCTGGCTCGTTCTCCGGGGGGTCCTGGGGGTGTTTGGCAGTGTCCTGAGCAGGCTGGCCCTGCCGCTGTCGCTGTCCCCGCTCCGGGACGGGCTGTGCCGGTAAATCCCCGATCCCCGCGGCTCTCTGGGAGGTGATATCACCCTGGAATGTGCAGCGCTGCGAGGGGGAAGGGACAGGCAGAAAGTTCTCTTTGGGGGAAGTTCAGCGGCAGGCAGAGTTTGCTGCTCGTTGCAGCAGGGTTAAAACAAGATTAGGAATCGTTTTGGAATGTCCCTGCTCTGCTGGAAAAAGGACTCAGCACTGCTCAGTGCAGGTCTCAAAGCTTCCCACTCCTGACTGGATCTTTTCATCCCAAAATTTGAGGGGTTTAAGTTCTCTTCCAGCTGGTTTAGACATTCAGATTTCCTTTAAAAATGGATTGATTGAGCACAAGTGTCAGCTGAGAACAGTCCCTAAAACAAGGAAAAACTTCAACTCCATCCACTCAAACTCGACCCAGCAGAGCTCCAGATTAAAACCAACCAGAGATAATTACAGAGGAATATGAAATTGCAGTAAATCCATCCCTTCCAACGTGTGCTTTGCCTCAGAAACAACCAGGACTGTGTGATTTGCTAAGCAGATTTACCTGGAGCTCAGCAGGACTGAAAGCCTGAAGGAATCAGGACTTTCACTCTTGCAGGATTTTAATGATCAAACTCTCCCCCTTGACAAAGTTCATGTTTGCTTTGCTGAACCAAAGCAAACAAAGAAAATCAGCCAATGAACTGTTAAATTCATCAGGGGGTTTCACTGAGAATTGAGCATTCACACTGCACTAAAAAAGGCATTTCAAGTGTCACTGGGGACAACTTCCAACAGTGTCATTAACTTCAAATAATAAAAAAACAGCCCTAGCTTGTTTAAAAATAATAAAGTTACATGAGGATAATTCAAATAAGGGGGATAGTAAACTCATAGAGGGGTGGGAAGAAGGAGAAGCTCCTGTGCACAAAGTTCTCAACTCCACATCAAACTGTCCCAGGAATTTCCAGACATTTTTCTCCTCAGAGCTGCCAGTCCAGGTTTTACATCTGAAGCCATAAATTAATTTCCCCAAGCTGTCCAGGGCTGGGAGGTGCAGCAGCCACACACAGATGTGGTCACTGACTTCTCCTGGAGCACCTCAGGAGGGTTTGGAGGGGGCAGAAAAGTTCCTGGTGAAATCATGACCAACAAGATCATCTAAAAATGATCACAGAGCATTTTTGAAGCTTCCCTGGTTTGGAAGGAGCTAAAAATTCATCCAGTGCCACCTCTGCCATGAGCAGGGACACCTTCCACTGTCCCAGGCTGCTCCAAGCCCTGTCCAACCTGGCCTGGGATAATTCCAGCCACAGCTTCTCTGGGAAATCCATCCCAGCCCCTCACAAGGATGAATTTCTTCCCAATATTCAACTTAAACTTGCCACTTTAAAGCCATTCAGCTTCTGAAGCAGCTCTGGTTAAGAGACAACATTGTAGGTGGAAAATGGAAACATTTGAATCTTTATTTCCACAAGATCCTCACTCAATTTTGAAGGAAAACACAGCTGCTACAGGCTTGGCTTTTCCACCTCATCCTTCCAAATCTCGTCTTCCTACAGGAATCCTCAAAAAAATATAAATAAATAAAATAAAATCCACCTTTCCTCCTACATCAGGCACATCAAACCAAAAAGCTGCTGGAATTAAAACACTTTTTGAAGGAGAAACACTGAGCAGGGATTTATTTGCAGGGGACAGAGACCTGCCTGTAACAGATGCCATTCCTTGCCAGAGGTGTGGTGTTCCCCACGGTGGCACAGGGACACCCCTGGTGACACAGGGACACCCATGGTGGCACTGAGGGCTCAGGCTGCATTTTTAATAAAAGTTTCCAGCACCCCAAGTCCTGCTGTGCTATCAGAACCCAGGAGAGGTTTGTGGGGTTCTCCCCTAAACCCTGAGCTCTGGGGGAGCTCAGAACTGAACTCCAGCAGTTGGGGGAGAATTTAAATGGAGTAGGGCCCCAAATACCCCAAAGTGACAGCAGTGACACCCCAAAACCTGGGGTATCTCAGCCTGACACCCCCAAACCCGGGCTCTTACAGCCCTGACACCCCCAAACCTGGGCCCTTGGTGCCCTGGCACCCCCAAACCCGCGATATCTCACTCTGACACCCCCAAGCCTGGGCACTACAGCCCTGGCACCCTCAAACCCGGGGTATCCCACCCTGAACACCCCCAAACCCGGGATATCCCACCCTGAACACCCCCAAACCCGGGATATCCCACCCTGAACACCCCCAAACCCGGGGTACCTCACCCTGAGCACCCCCAAACCCGGGGTATCCCACCCTGGCAACTCCAAACCCGGGGCACCCCACCCTGAACATCCCCAAACCCGGGATATCCCACCCTGAACACCCCCAAACCCGGGATATCCCACCCTGAACATCCCCAAACCCGGGGTATCCCACCCTGGCAACCCCCAAACCCGGGGTATCCCACCCTGAACACCCCCAAACCCGGGGTATCCCACCCTGGCAACCCCCAAACCCGGGGTATCCCACCCTGAACACCCCCAAACCCGGGGTATTCCTCCTGAACACCCCCAAACCCGGGGTATTCCTCCTGAACACCCCCAAACCCGGGGTATCCCACCCTGAACACCCCCAAACCCGGGGTATTCCTCCTGAACACCCCCAAACCCGGGGTATCCCACCCTGAACACCCCCAAACCCGGGATATCCCACCCTGAGCACCCCCAAACCCGGGGTATCCCACCCTGAACACCCCCATACCCGGGGTATCCCACCCTGAACATCCCCAAACCCGGGATATCCCACCCTGAACACCCCCAAACCCGGGATATCCCACCCTGGCACCTTCCGCAGCTCCCGCCCCACCCGGAGCTCCCCAAAGGCGCTGCTGGCGCGGCCCGAAGCGGTCACAACACCCGGGCCACCCTCACCGAGAGCCCCCGAAGACCCCCCCGCCCCCAGGAGCGGCCCCGGGATGACTCAGCGGCCGCGCCGGCCCCGCCGCCCTCAGCCCCGGGAGCGCCCGGGACGCCGGTGAGAGGCGAGGGCGGCGGCAGCGCGGGGCGGACGGGCTGTGCGCGCTGCCCGGCCTCGGGGCGGCTTCTCCAGCTCCACCCCATCCCCTCGGCCGTGCCCGGAGCTCCCTGGGCCGCTCCCGCCCCTCAGGGCCCTCACCCATCGCGGCGGCTGCGGCGACGGCTCCGGTGGTGGCGGCGGCGGCCAAAATATGGCGGCAGCGGGCGGGGCGCGGGCCGGACGGCGGCCGAGCGGGGCCAAACTTGTGCGCGCGGAGAGAGGCGGGGCGCGGCCGCGGCGTTCGGGCGCCCCCAGCGAGCGGGGGTGGAACTGCAGGGGCGGTCGCGTCCGGTCACTCGTGTCCGGTCACCTCTGTCCGGTCACTCGTGTCCCCTCACTCGGGTTCTGTCACTCGTGTCCTGTCACCTCTGTCCGGTCACTCGTGTCCCCTCACTCGGGTTCTGTCACTTGGGTTCTGTCATTCAGGTTCTGTCATTTGTGTCCTGTCACCTCTGTCCTGGCACTTGGATTCCGTCATTCGGGTTCTGGCACTCGTGTCCCATCACTCAGGTTCTGTCCCCTCTGTCCTGTCACTCGTGTCCCGTTCCCTTGGCTGCAAGAAGGGGAAGGAGCTGCTGCAGCCCAGCACTGCCCCAGGGAGATCCCTGAGGAGCCCTTGGGACCAAACCCCGCGATGCCAGCAGCCCCTGAACCCTGGAATGTCCCCACTGGAGGGACTGGGAGGTGTTTGTCACCCACCCAGGCTCGTGGGTGCTGTGCCAGGCAGAGACGAGCTCTGGGGCACACTGGGTGGTTTTATGGGGTCACTCAGAGCCCTGAAAAGTGGGGGACAGAGCTTGAGGACTGGCTGATTTTATGGGGTCACTCAGAGCTTGAGGAGCCTGGGGCAGCGGGAGCTCCTTTCCCTCTCCTGAGGAAAATGGGAGGAAAGGAAAATTGTGTCATCGCCACCCCAGAGGAAATGAGAACACGGCAGAGACTCTGAGAACTCCTTTAATTGCTGTTAACTGCAAGTCTGTAAAAGGTTTGGAGAAAGTCGTTGTTACAAAACTACCAGCTGTTAGAATTGTTCCTGGTTTGTCACCCCAGCTAGAAAAGGCTCAGGGAGATGCGGAATAGTTCGAGAACAGAGAATATTGCACAACCAACCCAAGGGTTAATTCCACTAAAGAAGGAAAGAAAGTGACACAGATGCTGCACCCTCGAGCTCTGCTGTGGGACCAGCTGGGGCTCACCCCAGCCCCAGGTCCCCACTGGTGTCCCCTGTGTCCCCTGCCCACCACAATCCGAGCCAGGGCAAGGAGAGGCTCTGCTGGACCCAGGGCTTCGGCAGGACAGGGATGCTCCCACCAGGAGTCACCCTAAAGAAGGAAAACCCAACCCCAAACCCCCAAATCTTCCAAGTGCACCTCGTTTAGTTCTGTCCAAACCCAGCAGGAAACCCCCAACCCTGGAAGGGGCAGGACAAAGCAGAAAGTGTCACCCAAAGGCCAGGGAGAGCACTGTCCCCTCGGGATAACTGTGCATGAGCAGCATCTCGTGTTGTGACAGGGAAACTGCCCCAAAAAGGGGCAGGGGGGCTGAAAGAAGGGAAGCAAGCAGTGACAGGGGCTGAAGTGAAGGAACCCAAGTGAGCACAGCAAAGCTCAGGGTGGCTGCGGGGCCTGGCATGGGTAGGACAGAGCTCAGATGGGGACACACAGCCTCAGCCAGCAGGGACCCCCCAATTTGGGAGCCCCTCTCTCCCCAGGCTGGCCAAGCTGAGGTTGAAGTGGTCTTTGGGCCAGGTTGGACCTTTGCAAGGGCTGAAGTGGCCACCAACACAGGGGTTCTGCTCAAAGCTGACCCAAACCACTGCCAGCCCAGCAGGGCTCAGAGTAAGAGCAAGCCACGAGGATTTTGCCTGGAGAATTTAACTAGAAAGACACAAAACCCAGTGCAGGAAGGTGGGGCAGCTGCAAAGAGGGGGAGCAGCAGGCCTGGGCTCCTCTAGGAACTGCTGGAAACTGGAGTTTCCATGAGAAAAAGCTTCCAAGACAAAAAGCCAGGCAGAAGCTCAGGGTTTGGCAGGGGGTTTGGCTCCTTCCAGGGTCAAAGCCACGAGCCAAGTGCCTTTTTGTGCAGCACCTCCAGCCCTCAGCCCCCCCTGGGTGGGAATTGCAGAGCAGTGAGCAGAGCAGGCACAGCCACGTCCAGGAGCCTCTCAGCTGAGGGTTACACGTGCACACACAAGCAGGGAAGGAGCCAGCTGGCAGGCTGGCAGCAGCCAGCACACCTGGCAGGGCTCTGAGTGCCCAGCTGGCCCCAGGGACCCTCACTCTGCCTCCTCCCAACACGGCAGGGTCAGTTTTGGCTTGGCCAGTCTCTAGGACCTGTGGAGAAGTCGGGCTCCTGTGTGCCAGGGACCTCCTGCTTCCTCCTCCTGGATCTGAAGGGGTCACTGGTGTGGCCCCCAGGTTTTTGCAGGAATGGGAACTCCTCCAGGCTGGAGGTGCAACCCCCAGCACAGTCACACACAAAGGAACAGCCGGTCCGAGCTTGGATTCACACTGGATGGTGGAAATGAGCCTGTGACACACACTGCAAGCAGCTGCTTTATTCCCAGTCTTCCCACTCTTCATCTTCCAGCTGCAAACAAGAGGAAATCCATTGCTGAGCTGTTTCTGAGCTGGTTTCAACTGTTTGTTTCTGTAACTCAACAGCTCCTCCTGCCCAGGGCACCGGAGGTATCCTCACACTCCCACACCTTCCCAAGAGGGATTTGCCTGCTCTGTTCCCCTTGGGAAAGCTTCACACTCACCCCAGCAGCACCCCCTGCTCATGCAGCACCACCCCAAGTGTCACCATGGTATTTTCTGAAAAATCCTCTTTGCCCAGGACTTTCTCCTGGGAAGCTGAGAAGCCTCAGAGAGGAATGAGAACAAAAATGATCTGATTGCTGCTTTGGGATGTGGCTTGGACACTGTTTACCAACAGGTGAATGTTTGATTGGTTCCATGGGAATTGTTTTTAATTAATGACCAATCACCATCAGCTGTGTCAGACTCTGAGTCAGTCACAGGTTTTTATTAGTTCTTGGTAAAGTTTCTGATGTCTCCTTTCTCTTTCTTTTGTATAGTTTTAGTATAGAACTCTTCATATAATAAATAAATAAATCAGCCTTCTGAGACCTTGGAGTCAGAGTCTCATCTCTCACCTCATCCTGGGGACCCTCACAAACACCACACCCTGAGGGGCTGGTGATGCTTTAGGGGAGCAGCTTTGCCTCCCCTGACTCACCTCCCCAGACATTTCCACCTTGGACAGAGCCAGCTGCACCTCCTCCTCTGTCATGTCCAGATCAAAGTCCTTTTCCCAGTCCTCGCTGATATCCGTGCTGGAGCCTGGAAGCACAAATGTCCCCACTGAGCCACCAGAGCTGGCCCCAAAGCCCTGGAGTTCCCAGGGCTCAGAGCTACCATGGCCTGCCTGAAGAGGGAAAGCCTCCACATTCCCAGGAACTGAGATGGGATGGGCTGAGCCTGCTCCCCTCACAGCCAGGGCTGGTGCAGAACCAGTGGGAGAGGTGGATGCTGAAAGATTTTCTCCTCTGGCCTGGGAGAACTGGGATGTGTCATGTTCCAGCCACACAGCAAATGCAGGAGATAAGGAATGACAGGAAGGACTGTCACTGTCCCAGCAGGGACACTCCCAGGGATGACAGGCAGAGGGAAGGAATCACCACATCCCCTCCACAGAGCACAGCCTTTCCTGGCAGCCAGGACCAAGGGCTTGTTCTGCTCAGCCAGCAGACCTTTGATTTCCTTCCCTCTCCTCTCCCTCAGCACCATAAACCCAGAGCCCTCCCCCAGGAGCTGCCCCTCCCAGGGGCTCCCAGCCCCACACAAACCTTTCTTGCCGTTGTTGGAGGGGGTGGATTTGCCACTGTCCGAGTTGAGCTCGAAGACTCTCAGATCTGTGGGCCCTTCCTCTCTCAGAGTCTCTGTCCTGCCCTGGCCTTTGCTCTGCAGCTCTCTGAGCTCTGCTCCAGCTGCCAGCTCCGAGGATGCTGCTGATTGCAGGGCAGGTGCAGAAGGCTGAGCAGCTTCTGGGGGCTTTGGCAGGGAGCTCTGCTCTTCCAAGGTGGCCTCCACCAGCCTCTGGGAGAGGTCCACGGCTGGAGCTGCAGTCTGTAGCTGGGTGGCAGGCACAGGGGCAGGGTTTGCAATCTGAGTCACAAGGGACACGCTCTCGCTGCTCTCCGAGGGGCTCTGCTCCACTGGCACCAGCTCTGGGGGCAGCACAGCCCAGCTCTCCCCAGAGGGAACCTTGGCAGCAGCAGGGGGGCTTCCCTCTGAGGTGGGTTCTTTCTGTGCTGCTCCTGGAAATGTGATGTTTGCACAAGGCAGGGGGGACATGCCCAAGAACTCCTCTGTAGGGAGGCAGAAGAGAAGTGAGAGATGTTTCAGCAAGGGCAGCAGCAGCTGGGCTGGGAGCTGGATTTCACAGAATCACAGAATGGCCTGAGCTGGGAGGGACCCACAGGGATCCAACCCCTGGTCCTGTACAACATCCCAACAATCCCACCCTGGGCATCCCTGAGAGCCTTGTCCTGGAGCTGTGCCAGCTTTGGGGCCGTGCCCATTCCCTGGGGAGCCTGGGCAGTGCCCAGCACCCTCAGGGGAAAGAACATTTCCTGAGATCCAACCTCAACCACTCTGACACAGCTCATCCCCTCAGATCCCCCCACTGGTCACAGAGCACAGATCAGAGCTGCCCCTTCACTGCCCACTGTGATCTGTGGCAGTGAGGAGGAGCCACCACCCCATGAAAGCCCCAAACTCTGTCCCACCTTCATCTTCCTCCCAGCCTGGCTCCTCTTGGTGCATGCTCTGCTCTGCTCGCTGCTTCAGAGCCTCCCTCCGGGCTTCATCCTGCAGGAATCCAACACCAGCAGCTGCTCACATGCCCAGCCCCTTTCCTCCCCCAGGCATTTCAGCTTCACTGACTCCAAGGGTCAGCCCAGACCCCTGTTTGCCCAGGAAAAGCCCCCCAGGGCCCCCCCAGCCTGACCCACCTGCTCCAGGCGGTGCAGTTTGTAGAAGTAGCGCTGCCAGAACTCCAAGTGGGAAACAGCCACAGGGACCTGAGAAAAGGAGCAGGGAGAGGGATGAGCCCCTCAGAGGGAGAGCTGTGCCCCTCTCTCCTCCCAAAGCTCACAGCTCCCATTTTATTGCAACCATTTTTCCACAGTTTCCATTCCAGCTGCAGGGCACAAACAGCTCAGGGCTTTCCTGCAGCATTCCCCACGTCAGGAACTGCCCAGGCAGGGCCTCACCATTTTGGTGTAGAGTGCCCTGATGGAAGGGCTGGTGGCCAGCAGCTCTGCAATCTCCCCTTTCTTCTCCTCCAGGCTGAACTGAGCCAGCCAGGCCTCCAGCAGCTCAGCAGGGCCTGTTTGGGACAAGCACAGGGATAACAATCCTGGAGTTTGGGGAGGTTTCACTGGAGAGATGCTGGGGCAAAGGAGGAGGGAGACACAGGGCTCAGAACTCCTCTGCCAGCTCAAGGCCATGTGGCACTAATTAAACCAGGCTAGTAAATTCAGCCTAGGCTGGTCCTTGAGGTAAGAGCCAGATCTGCTCTTCAGCAGCCACGCCAGCCCTGCTGGCCAAAGGCTTCAGGGGATTCCAGCTGGCCCCCAAACCCCCCAGGGGAGCACCCCGGAGCCCCTGACCCCCCCATACCATCGGGCTCGTTGCAGTAGGTGGCTGGGTCGGACTGGAGGCTGTAGAGACGAGCCTGGAGGAGACACACGGGGACAGCTGTGAGGGGAGGGACAGGAGCAGGGCCAGGGGACAGGGCTCAGGGTGCCACACTGACCTTGGCACTGTCGTAGGGCTCGGTGGTACCTGAGGGTGTTGCCATCAGGGTGATCACGTCACAGTCAATGGTCTTGTCTGGAGAGGGAGCGAAGGTGTCCGAGATGACCCCCAGGAAGTCAGACAGGCCCTTCCTCACCTTCTCCGTGGCACCTGAGCCTTCTGCCCTCTTCAAGGGAAAAGGCAGCACAGTGTCAGTAACACCCCAGGATCTCTGGGCAGGATCTGTCCCTTCAGGAAAGGGCTGGGCTGGAAGGGTGAGGTGGGAGGCAGCTGCCTCGGGGGGAACTGAGCTGAGGCTTTGTGGGAGAAGCACAGCCAGGTTTGGGGCTGGCTGGTCTGGGGTGGGGCTGTCCCAGAGCAGCTGTGCAGGGCTGAGGCTCACAGCTCATGTGGAGAGCCCGTGTCACCCTACAGTGACACTGCCAGTGTCCCCCTGCTCAGCACGGTGGAGAGGGAACCACAGGGACCTCCCTGTGCCCCACGAGGGAGTGACAGGACAAGGCAGAATGGCTTGAAGCTGAAGGAAGGTGGGGTTAGATGGGATATTGGGAAGGAATCCTTCCCTGTGAGGGCGCTGGGATGGAATTCCCAGAGAAGCTGTGGCTGTCCCATGCCTGGAATTACCCCAGGCTGGGTTGGACAAGGCTTGGAGCAGCCTGGGATGGTGGAAGGTGTCCCTGCCATGGCAGGGGTGGCACTGGGTGGTGCTGAGGCTCTCCCAGCCCCTACTCACTGCCAGCTTGTCCTTGACCACGCTGGCCGTGGCGGCGATGGTGCAGGCGGTGTCGTGCTGCACCACCTGGGTGAACTCAGCCAGGTCCCTCTTCATGAACTCCAAAGCCTCTGTGGACTGCAAGGAGACAGCAGATGGATTCTCCAGGCTTTTGCTTCCCCAGCAAAGCTGGGATTGCTCCCAGCACGTTACAAAAACTCAGGTGTGAGAGTTTAGCCTGGCTGAGCCCTCACCCCAACCTGAGCAATTGCCTAAGACCAGAATAACCTGAACAACAACAGCATCTGCTCTGCCCAAAACACATTCCAGGAGGTTCTGAAGCCAAAACTAGCAAAAAACACCGGCTGGGAGAAGCCTGGCTTTAAGTTTTGTGTATAATTAACACAAGCAATGCTGTCACAGCAGGAAGTTACACACCACAAAGCCATGCTGGGAGCACAACCCCCCTGCTCAGGGGGTGACCTCCACACCACAGAGCCCAGCATGACCCAGCGCTCGCTCGGCCAGAAGATCCCCAGCAAACCCATCCCAATCCCGCTTTGGGGACACCCTCCCGGGCTGCGGAGGAGCTCCCGGGGCCGGCCCGCAGCCCCGCCCTCCCGCTCCCGGCGGCTCCCGGCAGTTCCCACCGGTTCCCACCTTCTCCTTGACGGCCTGGTAGCTCTGCTGGAGCCAGCTCCGCCACCAGCCGCCATCCTCCCTGCGCGGGACAGGCACGGCGTCAGCGCACGGCCACACACACAGAGCCCGAGCCCAAACCAGGATCCCAGACCCTGATCCCAAACCCCAACCCCAGATCCAGAACCAGATCCAGATCCTATATTATGTTCCCAGGCCCCTGATCCCGACCCTATACATAGATCCCAGACCCCAGATCCCGACTCCAAACCCAGATCCAGACCCCAGACCCAGATTCCATCCCCAGACCCAGATTCCATCCCCAGATCCCGACTCCAAATCCAAATTCAGACCCCAACCCCCGATTCTATCCCCAGGCCCTGATCCTGGATGCCAACCCCAGATCCCAACCCCAGATCCAGACCCCAAGTTCCAACCCTCGGTTCCAACCCTCGATTCCAACCCCAGATTCCATCCCCAGATCCCGGTCCCAGCTCCCACCCCCCAGACCCCGGTCCCGGCCCGGCCCCGCTGCCCGGTCCCCTCTCGCCGCCCCCCGTGCCCACGGGGTCCCTGTCCCGTCCCCGTCCCCTCCCGGTCCCGCCGCACCCCGGCCGTGCCCCGCTCACCCCTCCGCCATCTTGGCGGTGTGACGTCACCAATATTTACCGACCCCTCACCCCGCAGGCCCCGCCCCGGAGCCGTGCCCCTCTGACGTCACTTCCTGTCCCGCCCCGGGGGCGCGGCCCGCGTACGGCGGCCGGGCGGGACCGGGAGCGGGGCCGGGCGGAGGTGAGCGGTGGGTACCGAGCGCTCCCCGGGACGGGCGGGGACGCGTTCCGGGGCATCCCGGTATCGGGCAGGGCGGTGCGGACAGCAGGGAGGGCTCCCGGTACCGGGCGGGACGGTCCTTGGCGCGCCGGGCGATGCCGCCACCGGGAGGTCGGTCCTTGGCGCGGCGGGGGATCCCGGGACCGGGCAGGGTGGCCCTTGGCGCTCTAGGGGATGCCGGTACTGAGAAGGACGGTCCTTTGTGTTCCGGGACATCCGGTGGGTACCGGGCAGGACGGACCCCCGGTACCGGGCGGGACGGTCCTTGGCGGGGTGCGGGACCCCCGGTACCGGGCGGGACGGTCCTTGGAGCAGGGAGGGATTGCGGTAAAGAGCAGGTGGTGATGGCGCGGTGGGCTATCCCGGTACCGTGGCGTTCTAGGGGATGCTGGTACCGGCACCTTGGGGGGATGCGGGACTCCTGGTACCGGGCCCGAACGGAGACGCGGTACCGGGCGGGAAGGGGTGTGGAATCCCCGGTACCGAGCGGGACGCTCCTTGGAGGAGTGCGGAACCCTCAGTACCGGGCGGGACGGACACCAGGGACCGGGCAGGGCAATCCTTGGCGGTGTCTCCGCCTGTCCCGGTGTCCCCGCAGCGCTGGGAGGGGATGGCAGTGCCGGTGTCCCGCTGTCCCGCTGTCCCCTGTCCCGGTGCTGACGCTCGCTCTGTCCCCGCACAGCCATGGAGGTGCAGTCCTACTACACCAAGCTGCTGGGGGAGCTGAACGAGCAGCGCAAGCGGGATTTCTTCTGCGACTGCAGCATCATCGTGGAGGGCAGGATCTTCAAAGCGCACAAGAACATCCTGTTCGCCAACAGCGGCTACTTCCGAGCGCTGCTCATCCACTACATCCAGGACAGCGGGCGCCACAGCACGGCCTCGCTCGACATCGTCACCTCCGAGGCTTTCTCCATCATCCTGGATTTCCTCTACTCGGGGAAGCTGGACCTGTGTGGGGACAATGTCATCGAGGTGATGTCCGCCGCCAGCTACCTGCAGATGACCGACGTGGTCAACTTCTGCAAGAGCTACATCAGGTCCTCGCTGGACATCTGCAGGAAGATGGAGAGGGAGGCCGTGGTGTTCTACCAGGCCGACAGCGGCAGCTCGGCCAGGGAGGGCCCCTCGGTGGGCTCCAAGGGCTCCGCTGCCCCCGCGTCCTCCCTGCAGGAGAAGGTTCCGGAATGCCGGCGGGACCCTCCCTGCGGGGACTGCGGCGGCTGCCACCCTCTGGAGCTGGTGGCCGGGGACCCTCTGAGCGGCGATGGCTGCAGGAGGGTGGAACCCAAGGTGGAGTTTGACCCCGACGAGGCGGAGGCGCCGTTCCCCGCGCCCGCGGCGGCGCTGGAGCCCATGGAAGAGGGGCAGCCCCTGGAGCTGGCCTGCAATAATTTGCACATGAAGCAGTTCCTGGAGGCTCTGCTGCGCAACAGCTCGGCCCCGAGGAAGGAGGACGTGGTGCATCACTTGGTCCGGGGATTTGGGGGTAGGGCTGAGGATGCTGGAGTGGCCGTGAGCTCCATGGTGGACATTCACAGCGACTGGTATGGTGAGGACGCAGGTGAGAGGACTCGGGGGTGCAGGCTGTGCAGGGCATGAGGGAACAGCTTTGTTGGGCTCCTTTTGTTATTCTTGTCCGAGAATATTTTGCTGAATTTCTGGCACGGTGAAATAAACTCTTGTTGTGCACTTTGAAAGCAGCTGTACTTGTTTGTTTGGTGCAGCCCGTGGCAGGTGAGTATTGCTGACTGCTCCCAAATCACCCCCAGACTCCACTTGGGGTGATTCTTCTTTCATAAACAAACTCACTGGGACCTCGTTGAATGTTTTTAAAAAGGATTTTTCCCTCCTGATGGTCATAGAACAATCCAACAGGAGCTGAGCTGCCACAGGAGGGATCTGCTGCAGGACCTGGTGCAGCAGGAGGAGCTCATCCCATCCCAGCTCCTGCTGCTCTGTTTGCAACTTCAGAGGGCAGGAATCAGTTTTATCCAACACTGAGGGATTCCTGCAAGTCCTTTAGGAGCACTGAAAGCTTTCAGCTCTGTGGTGTGGCATAAAAATCTGTGGTATGGCATAAAAATGAGGCTTTTTTCACTTCCCAGCTGCCCCGAGCCCAGCACCAGCTGGAATATCTCAGGAATATTTCCTGGCAGCGCTCTCAGGCACCTGGAGAAGAAGAAAATCATGCCCACATGCATTTGTCCTGATGTGGACAATAAAGATTTGGGCATTTTATCTGGTTTTTCATAAGTGCCTGCTCCAAACAGCCTTGTGAGGACAGGAGGTGGCTCTGACAGACTGTGAGTGCCACAGGTGCTGAGGATGTGACAAATGCCACAGGGCTGGCACTGACTGTAGCCAGCAAATTTATTTTCCTGTCATTTCCAGCTCAAGCTGCCTTTGTGGCTTTAAAGCCAATAAAAGTGACAAATCCTCTCAAGCAGGGCACTGATAAAATCACAACTGCAGGTTTACTCTCAGGGCAGGGCTGTCACCACTCACACTGCTGCTTTTTGATGTGTGCCAAGGCAAGAACATCCAACACACAAATTTCACTCCTCTTTTTCCTCTCTCAACATCTCCAGGCTGTTCATGAGTCATTAAAAGGGAAATGCTTCCAGAGTTTGATAGGGAACATCAGGAGTCCTGACAGAAATGTTGGAGAGAGATGGGGTTTGAGTAGGAGGGAGGGAAAAGAAACCAAACCTTCCATTCCTTCTGTTTCTGTGCTAAACCAGGACTTGGTAGCAGTGAGGAGAGTGGGAGTTTCTCAGCTTTCAGTGGTGCTGCTGCCTCAGCTTCTTCACAAGGCACCAGGAATGAGAAACACAAACTCCTGATAAAAGAATGGTGCACTCAGGTTAAGAGATGAGATAAATATCACTTTTTTTTCAAGTTTCCACCTCTGTTCCAGTCAGAGGAGACTGGAGGGAGAACTGGCACCTGCAGAGCCCTGGAAGCAAGGCAGGACTAAGAACTGGGTTTAAATGAAGCTCTAAATGCCCAGCAGGGATTTGCAATCCCTTGGGAAGCTCCAAGGCTCTCACTCACATCGTTAATACCAGACACACCTTTTTTGATAGTGGGTTGGATCAACCTTAATACAAAGGGTGCTCTGCAGCCTCACCTGCTTGACACACCTGAATCAGGGCCTGGAACAGGGAAAATTAATCCTTTGGCATCACATCTCCACCTTTCTGCTGGAAGGGAAGCTGGTGCTGAAAAACTTGGCAATGCCCACCTTTCTGTAAAATGGGATCTTCAAATTTAATTCTGTTCTTGCACCTGACTCCATAAATCGTGTATTACTTGTGGTTTGGTTTTTGGAACAGTAAAATATTGTCAGGAAATATATTGGAGTCCTTCACCTCGTTTTTCCCAACAGGGAGGGAGTAGAAACAGGGTCATATTTTCATAGCTAAATATGAACATGTCTAAAATGTGCTGTTTCTACCTGCAGTTTGTGTTTAAGGTTTTAGCTTCTGATGCTGTTTAATGCTAAGAGTCATATTTTCATAGCTAAATATGAAAGAACATGGCCAAAATGTGCAATTTCTGCCTGCAGTTTGTGTTTAAGGTTTTAGTTTCTGATGCTAATGGTTTAATAATTTAAAAAAAAGGAAGTGGCTGAGATGGAGCAGAGACCCCACTTGACTAGAAGCAGATTTTTGGTACTTAACTAAAAAGCTTCCTAAAATAAAATGAATGTTTTGCTGTCTTGAACAACAGACAGGCTGATTTTCCAGGGCACTGCAGCTGCATGAATCCTGCAAGGGCCCAGCCGAGGAAGCCCAGGTGAGCAGAGCCCGGGGAGATGCAGACGCAGCTCCCACCTCGGATTTGCAGCGAGCAGCGCGAGGAGCCCGAGCCGCAGCTCAGCAGGTGCCCGAGCTCACGCCCTGTGTGTTCTTGTCCCCAAGGTGACGTGCTGGTGGTGCCCATCAAGCTGCACAAGTGCCCGTTCTGCCCCTACACGGCCAAGCAGAAGGGGATCCTGAAGCGCCACATCCGCTCGCACACCGGGGAGCGGCCGTACCCCTGCGAGACCTGCGGCAAGCGCTTCACCCGCCAGGAGCACCTGCGCAGCCACGCCCTCAGCGTGAGTGCCCCGCCACGCCCAGCTCACCTGCACGGCTCCTCAAGGGCTACAGGGCAGCAGAGGCTCAGGCTGCTGCCTCGGGTTTTGGCTTGTCGGGTCTTTAGTGGGTGGCTCTGGGGGTTGGATTAGGGGATGGTTGTTGAAATTGCAAGGCGACCCCAAATCTGGGAGGTGATTGGCATCTGACTCCAGGGCTTCAGAATGCTGAGCACTGGCCCTATTAAAACTGTATTATGTGACATTCCAGCTATGTTAAAGAGAGATACTACACTATACTGCACTGTACTGTACTGTACTATGCTGCACTATAGGCTATACCATTCTATCCTATACTGGATACTATTCTATACCATACCATTCTATTCTATACTACACCACACTATGCTATATTATTTCATACTATTCTATACCATACCATACCATACTATACTATTACTATACTATACTAAACTGTTACTATACTATTACTATACAATACTATTTAACACTATACTATTCTATACTATGCTACACTACACTATATATTCTACACTAAATTTTCTATTCTATTCTATTCTATTCTATTCTATTCTATTCTATTCTATTCTATTCTATTCCATTCCATTCCATTCCATTCCATTCCATTCCATTCCATTCCATTCCACACTAGATACTATTCTATACCATAGTATTCTATTCTAGACTATACTACACTATGATATACTATTTTATACTATTCTATACCATACCATACCACACCATTCTATTACTATACTATTACTATTTTTATACTATACTGTTCTATACTATGCTGCACTATACTACACTACACTATATACTATTCTATACCATATTATTCTATTCTATATTACACTATGCTATACTATTTTATACTATTCTGTACTATACCATACCATACCATACCATACCACACCATTCTATTACTATACTATTACTATTTTTATACTATACTGTTCTATACTGTGCTACACTATACTACATTACACTATATACTATTCTATACCATATTATTCTATTCTATATTACACTATGCTATACTATTTTATACTATTCTATGCTATTCTATACTATACCATACCATATCATACCACACCATTCTATTACTATACTATTACTATTTTATACTATACTATTCTATACTATGCTACACTATACTACACTACACTATATACTATACCATTCCATTCTATTCCATTCTATACTACACTATATATTATTTTATACTATACCATACTATTCTATTCTATACTACACTATGCTATACTATTTTATACTATTCTATACCATACCATACCATATCATTCTATTACTATACTATTACTATTTTATACTATACTATTCTATACTATATTTTATACTATTCTATGCTATTCTATACCATACCATTCTATTACTATACTATTACTATTTTATACTATACCATACTATTCTATTCTATACCATTCTACACTACACTATATGCTATTCTATAATATATTACACTACACTACACTATATTTTATTCTATTCTAATCTATTCTATTCTATTCTATTCTATTCTATTCTATTCTATTCTATACTATACTATATTACACTACACTACACTATATGCTATTCTATACCATTCTATAATATACTATCTACTATACTATTCTATATCATACTTGCTACTCACTACTGAAAAGCTCGTGACAGTCAGGACACAGCTGTGAGTGACTGACCAAGGAAACAAAACAATCCTCAGCAGAGTGCAAATGACCAAATTCCTTCAGGTAAATAATCCTCCATTGCATTCCACGTGTGCACAAACACGGGAGAGAAGAGTTGGTTTGAGAAGAATTGGTTTGAGAATCTTTCTTTTCTCAGCTTCTCTCTGTTCAGAGGGCAGGTGAATACCACAGATGGGGAGCTCTCTGCACAGAGCAGGAGACAAAACAATTCCTCCTCCAGCTGGGGACCAAGGACAACTGATCCAAATCTCAGCCCGAGAGCACAAACAGCGTGGGCTGGAGAAGGATGGGACTTCTTGGGCTGTAATTGGATAATTAACTCCAATATGCAAATGGAGCAGAACTGATTAAAATGTGAGATCTCATGACCAAGCTCTCTTTTGCTTCCATCCTGGAGCATCCAGGCAGAGCCAGGACTGTGGCTGAGGCACTGCCAGGGTGTGGCACTTCAATAAATCTCTTTATTCCACTTAACCCCATCCAGCCTCTGTTCCAGCTCCTCAAGGCATCACCACAGCACTGGGGTGCTTGGTAAACTGCCAGAGGCGTGCAGTTAGCTTAAAATCATTTTCTTGTATGCTTTTTCATCACATTAGTGAAATGCATATTGATGAGGATTATAGATATTCTAACATTCCTGTGAGTTTACATGTTCAAAAGAATTATTGTCTTACTGCTCATAATAAGATAAGTGGAAATTATGCTAAACAGCCTTCTAGATTTCACAGATTAAAGCTGTGTTCATGTTCTAGCTGTTAGCAGAAGTGAGTACTGACAACCTATTCAGCTACCACAGCTAAGAGAGCTTCTTTACCTTGATATGAACACATCTAATTAGCACTGTACACTGATTAATTAGTGCTCACCAGGTCAAGGCCTGCACAGGCTCCATCCAGCAGTGAAACAGCCCACTGCCATGTCAGATTTATTTGTGACAGATGTTTCTCCTCTCACAAGTGTTTGATATTTCTCCTGGACTGGACAATAAGGATTTGGGTGTTCTCCCAAGCTGTTAGGTTAGATTTTGGGAAGGAATTCTGCCCTGTGAGGGTGGTCAGGTTGTGAATTCCCCTTTCTTGGAAGCATCCCAGGCCAGGCTGGATGGGGCTTGGGACTGTGGAAGGTGTCCATGGTCTGGACAAGCTCTGAGTGCCTTCAAACCCAAACCATTCCATGATTCCTACACCTGGGCAACCCAAGTTTTTTTGTGGCAGAATCACAATGGGGATTCCACTCCCTGTTGAGTCAATCTCTCCAAAGTATCAAATTGCCTTTTCCCCCCAAGTTTCCTCCAACAAGCCCATCATCTGCAAGGGCTGCAGGAGAACCTTCACCAACAGCCTGTCCCAGGGGCGTTTTATCTTCCCAATCTGTTAGGTTAGATTCTGGGAAGGAATTCTGCCCTCTGAGGGTGGTGAAGATGTGGATTCCTCATTCCTGGAATTGTCCCAGGCCAGGCTGGATGGGGCTTGGAGCAGCCTGGAATTGTGGAAGGTGTCCATGGGCTGGACAAGCTCTAAGTGCCTTCCAACCCAAACCATTCCATGATTCTTACACTTGGGTAACCCAAATTTTTTGAGGCAGAATCACGATGAAGATTCCACTCCCTTTCAGCTGAAGTGTGGCTGTTTCCCTTTTGAGGCAATCTCTCCAAAGCATCAAATTGCCTTTTTCCCCCAAGTTTGCTGTTTTCCCTGCAGGTCCATCGCTCCAACAAGCCCATCATCTGCAAGGGCTGCAGGAGAACCTTCACCAACAGCCTGTCCCAGGGGCTGCGGCGCTTCGGGCTCTGTGACAGCTGCACCTGTGTCACCACCACCCACGAGGACTCCCTGCCCATCAACCTCAGCCTGGTGGAAACGGCCTCAGAAGGGCAGGAGAAAGGAGATGCTGACAATGATTGGCCCATCTATGTGGAGTCTGGAGAGGAAAATGACCCAGCTGAGGAGGACGATGGCGATGACAAGCAGGAAATCCACCGGAGTTTGTCGGACAGAGAGACTTTGATGTAGCAGTGAGAGGAGAGGGGGAGCACTGAGAGGTTCCCTGGCAGTGTCTGTGACAGAAAACTGCATCAGTGACACTGTGCTGGTTTTTATGATTCTGGGTTTTAATTCAATGGGGAGGAGAACTGGATTTTTTGATACTTTTTAAGTTTTCAGTGCCGTGCACCAGAAATCTGTGAAGAATCTTCAGTCTGGGCCTTGCAAAGGTTGGACTTGAGCAGTTTCTCTGCCTGCTGGTTTTGGGTTTGCAGGTGGAACACCTCTGGGTTGTTTTGGGAACAGGTTTTTTCAAATTATGAGTCATGGTCCTTAATCCCTGATCTGAAAGGGACACCACCTTTTTCTCTGAAGATGCCATAAAATGTGGTTTACATCTCTTACCTTGGGACTTTTCCAAGCTAATCTGTGATCCTTCTGTCTTAGGACAGAGTTATGTAAATTAACAACCATAAATGTTTGCTGAGACTGGATTTGACCTGGAAACCATGGCAGAAAAACCAGGATAACAAAAAAAAAACCAAACCAAAACAAAACAAAACAAAAAAAACAAAACCAACACACAAAAATATGCTGCTGCTGAAAGGATAGACAGGAAGAATCTATTTTACATAATTAATTGCAGGAATTTAGAGATCAAGCTTTTCTTTCTGAATTTTTACTGCATCTTCCTCTCCTGAGAGTTCAGGCTGTAGATCTTCAGCTTTAATGTCACTCAGAATTCAGTAGTCTTGGCTTAAATATGAAGCACAGATAATGGTGTTTGAGTGGCCAGGACCAAGAGAAACCCCAAATTCTTTCCAGCTTTTTACACTAGGAGTTAAAAGCTGTCAGGCAGGTTCCTTGGGAATT
Organism: Haemorhous mexicanus; assembly: GCF_027477595.1. Lineage (NCBI taxonomy): Eukaryota > Metazoa > Chordata > Aves > Passeriformes > Fringillidae > Haemorhous > Haemorhous mexicanus. The sequence goes on from NC_082367.1 coordinate 5,160,011, forward strand.
CTGGCTGTGGCAGATGGAATAACCAGACCCACACCTGGTGTAGCTGAGGAGCAGTGAAATATCTGAACCATGCTATAAAACAGCTCTGGATGCCCTCTTGGAATCCTTTTCTTCCTCTTTTCCTGTCATTTCTTTTTGAATTCAGGGATCCTCTCGTGATTTATGTTTGGTGATTTTATCCAATATTTATTTTCTTAAAAATCCTCCACTGTGGACCTCCTGTTTCTTTGCTGGGGCAGCTAAAGCTTTGCAAAGGAGGTGAGATTCTGTCACCTTTCCAGCAGCAAGTTTTTCAGAGCTATCAAAACTCAGGCTGGGAAGCTTTAGAAGAAAACCCAGCACCACCAGAGAGCCTGTTTGCTTAGGGGTGACCTCCTGTTCCCTGACAAAGGGACAAAACTGAACTATACTGTGAAATAAGACTGTTAATGCTTCTTCACTCTGCTCTTCCCAAGTGTTTCACAAAAAGGCAAATTTGAAGAGTCTTTTTGGCTGGAGCAGAATTTTTTTTAAGACAGATTTGGCTGACAAAGAGTGAGCAGTTCCTCCCACTTAGTGCTGTTTCCTGAGGGTTTTGGTGTAAAGATTTTCTACTTGGCAAACCTAAAAAACCCAAGAGCCTTCTGACTGAACCAGGGTTTGTTCTGCATACCTCGTGCTTTTCTTGTACTCCTTGAAAAAGAACAATTCAGCTTCTCCCTCTGCTTCATCCAGCAGTGAAACTGCCCCACTGTCAGGTCAGATTTATTTGTGAGAGGTGATCCTGCTCTCACAAGTGCAGCCAAGGCTTCATTGCCACGCCAGGCAGGATGAGGAAAGAAGAAATAAAGTTCTTATTAAAGAATTCACTTTACTGGTGGCTGCTGCAAAGAGCAGAAGGTGAAGAGACTTCTGGGGTGCTCTGGTCCAAATTGTTGATGAGTGTCACCATGTAATGTGCTGGGTTTGTTTTCTGTCCCTTAATTTGGGTGAGTTTCTGTCATCCCTGTTCCAGGTCAGCTGGAAATTGGAGTTTGTTTGAGCTGGAGCACAGGACAAGACCTTTCCAGACTTCCCTGCTCTGGAGCCCCTGGTTCAGTCAATCTGAGTGAAGGGACATGGAAGGGACAGCTCGTGGAGGTGCCACTTCTGGAGTGGAGCTCCTCTGAAAACCCTGCTGTGCTTTGGGCTCCTTGCTGCTCATGAAAGCCTGAGCAAAATGTGGGGTTTGTAAATCTGGCTGGAATGTTTGGAAAAGCACCTTCCAGCCTGCCAGGGCTTGTCTTTTGGACTGCTGGATTTTTGGTGAGTCCACCCAAACCCACAGGGTGATAGAGGTGATCAAGGAGGGACTTTCTGCCTTGAGAGCCATGGATAAATCTGATTTTTTTTTGGGAGACTGGCTGATGGAAGTGGGGCAGGAATGTAAATAGGGATCCAATTAATATTTAGTGACCAGCTCTGGTCATGAAGATTCCACCTCATTGTAAATATTGGTAGAAGCCACTGGACCTGGAGTAGCAGCTGAGCTGCTTCTGGCTCGTGCTCCACAAGGCTGGGAAGTTCCTGGTGTGGCTGAACTCTGCTGACTGAGCCTGTGGAGACACTTGGAGCAGGGGAAAATGAACCCTTTGGAAGCTGCAGGAATGGCTGCAGAGACCTTTTCCTTCTGTCTTTGGTCTTAGAGGTTGTCCTTGTGTGTTTGTGCCTAGAGAATGGAGCTGTCAGGGGGCCGGGGCGGGCGGGGGGAGGCTTTTCCACAGGGAAACTTCCACCAAACTCGGTGGTTCCTCTTCAATTTGTCATTTTGTGCTGCTTTGTTTTGTTTTTCCGTGGAGTCTTTTCAGCCTTTGGATGTAGAAGAGGATGGAGTTGATTTATCCACATGCTTGTGATAAAGGGTGTTCATGTAAATCCGTTTGCTTGTGCTTCCCACTGCCTTTTCTGGATGTTTTTTCCTGAAATCTTCCATTTGTAGATCCAGCCTCTACAAGCTTTGAGAAAATGATGTTGGCTGTTTAAAAAAAAAAAAACAAAAACAAACCTTCCTGTGGTGCTTGATGAAGAATCAAACCTCATGTTTTTAGGGGAGTTATTTCTAACAGAATCTCTTTCTCAAAGGTTTTTAAAGGCCGTGAAGATGACCTATCTTAAAACTTAGCTGGTTGTACTTGACTTTGTTTAGGAATCCACATTTTCATGTATTTTTGCACAGAAATGCACTGTATTTCACTGAAGGAATACATGCTGCACTGGTGTTTGTGGTGCATTTAACCTCTTGGTGCAAAGCCCTTGTAAATCTTCCAGATGTGGTCGTTGCATTTCCTGATGTTTTGTAAGAGTTTCATAACTGAAGTCCTTTAGTCCAGTAACAATGACAAATTCTTATAAACTGACCCTTATTTGTGGAAGTGACTGAACTATATTTGTGGATCTTGGAGCATTCTGGAGTTTTTTGATTGTCTAGAAAATAAAACTCTCTGAGAGGGTTGCTTTGATTTTTTTTTTACCCTTCAAATGTTGACTGAGTAAACCTGAGAGCGTCTAGATTGAGGCTCACGTTTCAATTTCTGGCATTAAAATGAAATCATTAATATTTCCATTTGATTAATTTGATTTAAAAATCAACATATCAATTTTTGGGGACAGCTAGTTTGCAAGAAAAATCAGGTTTTTGGAAGGAAAGGACTAAAAGGATTCTGTTCACTTAAACCCCAGCCAAGTGAGATTTTAAAAAAATATTTTATTTTATCAACACTGGCTTGCTTTTTTTAACAGTCTTTGTAGTTTTATGTTAATTCATCTTTTAAAACTTCTCATTTTTCTTGCTGGGAAGCAGACACTGATCCCAGCTAGGAGGAGATGCACGTGGGGAGCACAACATCCCAAATATCCTTTCCAGAAAATTTTAAATTATATTGAACATTTGACAAAAAAATCTCGCTGCAAGTAGACAATTCTTCCTTTTTTCCTTTCCCATGAAAGATGTGAGACACTGAAGAGCTCAGAGGGGATGAGGGTGGTTATCTCCACCTGGGTGAAGAGGATTTTTTTGAAAAGGAGGAGGAGAGCAGGGGTCAGAGGGTGTCAGAGAAGTCGGGAATGCTTTGGGGAGGATTGTTTGGGTCCAGCCCTAAGCCATCAAAGTGAGCTGTAGGCAGATGTGGGACATTTGGGTGTTCCTGGAACTGGGTAAGATAAGAGCTTAACGAGGCTTTAATTGTCCTGCTGGAACAGGATTGGGATTTGGGATCCACCAAATCTCTGCTTTTATCAGACCTTGCTGCCAGAGGGAAGATTCCTCCCTGGACTCGGAGTTTAGGACAGGACATTGTGATTTCCTGCTCGTTTTGGAAAAGGAAGAGATCCCCTGGCACTCCCTGGATTTGTCCTCAGAGATTTGAACACGAAGGTGGAGCTCCAGCCCTGGGTGATTCAGCTCTCCTGCTTGGCTCCTTGGGAAAGCTGAGGACAGGAACGGTGACACAAAAGAAGAAAACCCAAATCCAAGCTGGCTGTGATCACATGACAATTGTAATCTCATTCCTAATTAATTTTCGGCTTTGAACAGTTCCTTAAGTTGTTCTAGTGCAGGCTTTTGAGTTTTCCTTGGTGAAAAATATCCCTGGATAATCAAAGTGAGAAGATCACTGAAGGCTGTGATTCAGGAGGAATATTTATTTTGAGGAGAACTGAAATCTTTTAATTGGTGCCACTGTTAATTAAACTATTAGAATATATTACACGATACCAGTATATATTATTACTGTTAATCCTATTTGGTCACCAAACCCAAGGAGAAATGTATGTTCATTTTTCTATGAGCAAGAAAAATGTAATTTTTTTAGTGTGATTATTCTCTGAAGAGCAGACTTTGCACTCTGCAGCTCCTTCACCTCCTTCACACAGCTGCCAAGCACATTCCCTCTGCATAAACCCTCCAAACTGCATCTCAAGTGGAACTTTCACAGCTGAAATGAGCTCTACAATTTAGAAACACAACGTGAAAAAAACCCCTCTCTGATGTCTGGGATTGTTTGGGATGTGCACAACAGGATGGAATCAGCCCCAAGGATGAGCAAACCAAAGTTTGTTCTGTGGCTGCTCCTGGATCCACAGCACAGCAGTGAGCAGGAGGTGCTCTGAGGAAAGCACTTGTAGCACCTTTAAAAATTCTAATTAAGCTACTCCAGATAACACTGAAATTTCCCCCCATATTTTTTAAATTCTCCTGCCTGTTCCTGGCAGAAGGAGAACCCTGGAGCTCCTGTTGACATTGATACAAAGCCCCACTGACAGGAGTGAAAGCACCACCCAGGCAAGTCAAACAGAACAAATACCTCCAGATAATTCTTTTCCAAGGGAAGCTTTCAGCTGATGAAATCATTTGGGCAGAAATGTGGAAAAAAATATGTAGAATGTTGAGCAACAAGGTGTCCCTGCCCATGGTCTTTAAGGTCCCTTCCAGCCCAAACCATCCTGGGATTCTGTGATTCCATGTCAAATAAAAAGAGCTGCTACTTCCTTGGCTTGACAGGCAAAAATAAACTTTAAAGGAATGACTTTAAATGGTATTAAAACCTGCTACTACAAATAAATGTTCTGGTTCATATATTAAACAATCTGTTTAGTTGGTTGTGTTCTTCATTTCTCAGTGGTGAGAGCTGTGAGCAGCTGGGGTGAATTCCAGTTGTTTCATGTTCAAGAATGTTTAATTTAGAATCTCACAGAAGCAGAATGGGTCTCATGAAGATTTCAAGATCATGGCCTGGGTTTGAAAGGAGAATCTACAAAACTAAGAAAAATTATGAAAAATGGGGAATTAAGCTGGAAAAGAATATTATTATATATACATTTACATATATATACACAATATGAATGGATATAAATTGGAGATGAATAAATGAGTATGAATTAGTGGGACAATGATTTTAAAGATCAAAGGAAAGTCTTTGGATTGCTATCTTTAGATAATGTCTTCAGTCAGTTTTGCTACACTGGGAAAGAAAGATAAATTGCTTCAAGGTGGAATGTCTGAAGTTGGAGAAGGGAAGGCCAAAAATGCCACAAAAGGCTCGGTTAAGGAAGAACGGTTTCCATGGGAAAATAAATATTTATGAAAAATAACTGGGGCGTCAAAATCACAGGAAAGACCCTGGTGGTAAGAAGAGGAAGGAGAAAGATACTAAACTTCGAGGGAGAGAAGGTGAGAGGTTCAGGTTTCGCTTTCAGCCATGCCTTCTTCAGAAGATAACAGCTACCAACAGAGAAAAGAAGATGTCACATCTCCTTTGGAGGATGCTGCAAGAGAAAGGAGAAGGATTTGGGTCATCGAGGCCCCTGCTATAGATAAAGGTGTGAAAAGGAGGCATCTAGGGCATCCCATCCCCTCCCGGGCAGCATGTGGGTGTGGGAAGCGGCGAGCGGCGGCGGCCGCGGGGCGCTGGGGCCGAGGCAGGCGCTGGGCTGCGGCTGCAGTCGGTGCGTTGCCCCTTTAATTGTGTCCCCAGCCCTCGGGCGTCTCTGTCCAACGCCCACGTCAGCAAATACCTTTTGTTTCTCTCCCGTTCGGGCTCGCAGGGCTCGGGGCTGCGGGAGCGGCGGCGCGTCGCCTGGAGGCACGGCGAGCCCCGAGGCGGAGCCGGGGATCCCGCAGCCACCGCCCGCTCCCCCCGGCTCGGCGGCAGCCGCCCGCAGCACCCCGCCGGTGAGTGGCGGCTCCCCACGCCGGTAGGCCGGGCAGGGCGCTGGGTTTGGGGCGGAACGGGCCCCGCAGCCAGCCCGGTTGCGAGGAGGGCGCGGGGCTCCGCAGCGGCCGCGGGCGCCTCGGGCCGATCGGTGCTGCTCGGTGCCGCCCGGGGCCGCCCGGGGCCGCTCGGTGCCGGCGCTGCCGCGTCCCCGGCGGGCGCCATTTGCAGCCCCGGGCGCGGACACAAAGGGGCTGCGCGGGGCGGGCGGCGGCAGCGGGGGCGCTGCAGGCGGAGGGGGCCGCGGGCGGCGGGGCGGGAGCGGCACCGGGCGCTGGGCACCGGGCACCGGGCGGGGACACGGGGGGCTCTGGCGGAGCCGCGGCGCCGTTTCCGCGGGCGGCTGCGGGCGGCGCGCCCGGCCCGGGGCGGTCCGTGCGGGCGGAGGGCAGCGCGCAGCCGGCCGGGACAGGCGGGCGCTGCGGTCCCCGCGGCGGGAACGGGACCGGGACCGGGAGGCGCCTCCGCGCTGGCGGAGCGGCTCCGGCGCCGTCGGGCGTCCCGGGCTGCCGGGGAGCGACCGGCCGGGCGGGTGAGTGACGGCGGCCGCGGCCAATGCCGGGGGGGCCGGGGCGCTGCCGCCGATCTCGCTCCCGGAGCTCCCCGGGCGGCGGGAGCGGGGCGAGGCGGAATCGCCGGTTCGAGGCACGGCCGCGGTCGCAGCCGCAGCTGCTCTTGGCTCCTCGTCTTCCCGGAGCTGCCTGAAGGCTGCGCAGCTCCAGCGGGCGGCACGGGTCCAGCCCCGCATCCTGGGCATGGGGATGCTCCCGGCTGGAGCACACCCGTCTGTGCCAAATAACGCGGTCTTGGCTTTGTCATCCCTCTTGTTCTGTTGGAAAATGAATCCACGGTTGAGCGTATCGTGGTTTAAATGTATTTGTAGATTTAAAGAAATGCTATTATTTGTAATGATAGCCATAAAATTGGGTCTGACATGTTTGGCTGAGTTACACAGCACTGAAGTCAAGATTTATTATTAATAATTTTCTTCATTTTTTTAGAGCAACGTTTCATTTCACCTTTTCTGGGATGGAGATTTCTTCTCACCAGTTTCACCTCTTGCAGCAACTAAATGAGCAGCGCAGGCAGGACTTGTTCTGTGACTGCAACATCCTGGTGGAGGGCAAGGTCTTCAAAGCCCATCGCAATGTGCTGTTTGCCAGCAGCGGCTACTTCAAAATGCTCCTTTCACAGAGCTCGAAGGAGACGAGCCAGTCCACCACAGCCACTTTCCAGGCCTTTTCTCCTGACACCTTCACAGTTATCCTAGATTTTGTGTATTCAGGCAAACTATCCCTCACTGGTCAGAATGTGATCGAAGTCATGTCAGCCGCCAGCTACCTGCAGATGACCGATGTGATCAGCGTGTGTAAAACCTTCATCAAGTCGTCGCTGGACATCAGTGAGAAGGAGAAGGATCGCTACTTCAGCCTGTCAGACAAGGATGTGAGTTCCAACGGCGTGGAGCGATCCTGTGCGTACAGCGGAGGGTGGAGGGCGGAGAGCAGCCCCCCGCATTCCCACTCCAGCCCAGACCCCGGGACTTGTATGATGGGTGGCAACGCTTGGAGCAATTTCAACTATTACCCCAGCTCTCAAAGAAATGCCCAGCAGCAGCAGCTGTCCAAACACGAGCAGAGGCAGGATTCCATCAAGAAATCCCGGCACCTGGGGCTGCAGCAGCCCTCGGACATCCCCCACTATAAATCCAGCAAGCTGGAGGACAGGGCTGCCGAGCCCGCCGGCCACGCCGCGCCGCCCGAGGAGCAAGTTCACATCGACCCTGAGGTGGAACAGAGCCCTCACGTGGGCTACCAGTTCAGCCAGGGGGCTGAGGTGATGCCCAGGGGCTTGGCTGTGTCCCAGCAGGAGCATGAGTCACCCCGCTCCTCCAGTAAATCCAAGTCCTCCAAAGCTGAGGAGCAGTACGGGAGCATGCCCTCCATCCTGGGAGTGATGGGGAACTGGGCTGAAGGTGAGTGGGCTTGAGACACCTGAGAATCCTCTCTCCTGCCTCTGAGAAAATAGGTCTTGCTCAATAGTAAAGCACAATTGCCAAAAAGACAGCTGTGTTGTCCAGAAATGTATGTTTGGAAAGTTTAACTCATTATCTTGAAATAATTTTGAGTTCTTGAAGTACCTGGGGTATTAAATTTAAAAATAAATATAAGTTGGGATATTTTTAAACTCATTTTCATAAAATCACAGAGTGATTTGGGTTGGAGTGGACTTTAAATCTCATTTTGCTGCACTCCCTGCCATGGGCAGGGACACCTCCCACTGTCCCAGGTTGCTCCAAGCCCTGTCCAGGCTGGCTTGACCAGGTCTGTGTTGATACAGCCAATGGTCCACTCCTCCTTTGTTGCACTCCTGTGTAATCTACAGGCAAACACAAAACCTTTGTGCTCCAAACAACCCTTGAATATTATTTTAACAAAAGTGATGTGCCATTCTTCTCATAAAACACCTTTTCCTAGAGCATGACGTGACACGATTTTGATTTGTTTGGAATGCCGTTATTTTCTGACAGATGACCTGGCCAGGATGAGGTTCAAGTGTCCATTCTGCAGCCACGTGGTGAAGAGAAAAGCTGACCTGAAGCGTCACCTTCGCTGTCACACGGGAGAGAGGCCCTACCCCTGCGAGGCGTGTGGGAAGAGATTCAGCAGGCTGGATCACCTCAGCAGCCATTTTCGAACTGTGAGTATTTTTAGCAACTGCATGATTTATTTAACGTGTAAATCTGGCTAATTAAACACAGTGTGAGTGTATCTGGTTGATCTAATGACTCCTGTAAAGAAGAGGGGAATAGAAAATTAATTTGGTTTGGTTGCAGTCGAATTGAAGGATAATTTGCAGGAAAGGGGAGGAATTTGTTGGCTAATTGATGGCTTGCAGAGGTTCTGCTCTCTGCAGCCTGTGAGAGCTCCGGTGGGCAATTACCCAGTGCAGTTCAGTGTTTGATGTCTCTCAAATTGAGGCAATGCTGTCTGTGGTATTTTCTGAGTCCCCCATCGTTGGGAGGAAATGATAAATCTGACTCCACATTCTTAGAAGGCTAATTTTTTATTTTATGTTACTATATTATATTAAAGAATACTGTACTAAAGAATAGAGAAAGGATACAGACAGAAGGCTTAACAAGACAATAATGAAAAACTCGTGACTCTCTCCTCAGAGTCTGACAATCAGACAAGTTGGTAAACAATGTCCAAACCACATTCCAAAGCAGCAAAACACAGGAGAAGCAGATCAGATAATTATTGTTTTCATTCCTCTCTGAGGCTTCTCAGCTTCCTAGGAGAAAAATCCTGGCGAAGGGATTTTTCAGGAAATAGGATGGTGAGAGTCTGTTGCTGTAGAGCAGGACATGGCACAGAGTCAGACACACATCAGAAGGGTGAACGAGAGAGATTTATTCCAGCAACATGTTGCCTTTATAGTTTTTCAAGATATTTACATTTACTTAACAGACACATTCACTGCCCATTGGTTATAAGAAAGAAACAAAGTTCTCAATAGGTGAACAAGGAGCCACATCATTCTGTGAGCCAGCTGAAGTCTGTATCTTTTAACTTCCTCTCTTCCATCATGTCATGGGGGTAGCCTTGGTGTCTTCCTCGAGAGAGATACAGGGCTTTCCTTATCTTCAGGAAGCCTTTGCTGGCTCACAAGAGCAGCACAAAGTGCCTTTCCTACAACAGTCATCTCCCAAAAACCCCATTTGTGGATGCTTAACAACTCCATCCTGCGAGATGGATCTTTCCCTCTGTAACAGGGTCTGCTCCTCGGGTTTCCCTCTGGCACAGAAGCTTTAAGGCAATGGTGAAGGAAAGGAGTTGGTTCTGATGGAGGGTTTGGATCCAGAGCTTTATTCTGGCCCACAGGCCTCTGAACCCAGCAACAGCTCCAACAGAACTCCTGACTGTGTGGTTTGCTTGCCCTTTTACCCAGGGGAGAGGGGGAGGGAAGGAACATGGGGACCACCGACCAGGTACAGGAGGGGAAGGGACAAAGGACACCTGGATGGTCCAACAGCCTTGGTGTCTTCCTCGAGAGAGATACAGGGCTTTCCTTATCTTCAGGAAGCCTTTGCTGGCTCACAAGAGCAGCACAAAATGCCTTTCCTACAACAGTCATCTGTCACTATAGGACACGAAAGAACACAAGTGCACACCGCTGCTCTCAAGGTGAAGAAAAAAAAGGGCAGTTTATTTCCTGACTCCAACATTTGTAGTTTTCCAGAAGTGACAGTGGGTTGGAGGGTGACAGTGCCACCTCTCCAATGACACTGGACAAACCAACAGTCCATCAGATTTCTCCTCCTCCATAAAAGAATGCAAAACAATCAGTTATTTACAGAAAGCGTGTGAGAAAGCTCGCTTAAAAAAATCTTAAAAAATCAGGGCGACAGTCCCAAAAACACCATTTGTGGATGTTGAAGATGTTTAACAACTCCATCCCTTCTGCTTTGCCCAGATCCACCAGGCGTGCAAGCCCATCTGCAGGAAGTGCAAGAGGCACGTGACGGAGCTGACGGGCCAGGTGGTGCAGGAGGGCACCCGGCGCTACAGACTGTGCAACGAGTGCCTGGCCGAGGCTGGCATCGACAGCATCCGCATTGACTTGGAGGCTGAGGCTCCCCTGGAGTTCCCCCAGGATGGGGACAAGGATTCCAGGTGGCACTACGGGGAGGACAACAGGTCTGACGTGGAGATTGTGGAGGATGGCTCCAGCGACTTGGTCATCCAGCAAGTGGATGACAGCGAGGATGAAGCGGAGGAGAAGGAAGTGAAACCGAATATTAGGTAGTTGGAAGAGAAGGATTGGGAATTCTGTGGAAGAGGGAGGATGTACTGTGAGCAAAGGCCCTCTGCCAGCTGATCCTACAGAGACACGTGGTTGAACAGGTCCAGACTTGCATGTATTTATGGACACGTCATTGAGGCCATGCTGGTTGGGTAGCAGAACCCCCGTGTGGTGTTTGGTTCAAAAGAATCCATCCTGAAATTATGGATGAGCAAGGAAACTGCAGTATTACATGGATAATTTTTATAGCAGGCAATGGGGCATGTCTCAAAGCCTCTTGCTAGGAGGTCTAGATACATTTTAAAAGTCACAGATTATTGTAAATTGCCCATTTTTTACACTTGTAGAGAGGTGGGGTTTATATCACTGGGCTGAAAACAAAGTATAAAACCCTCCACACCAGCCAACCTCTCTTTGAGTGTTCAGAAGTAAAGAGAATCTTCCATGAAATTTCATTAAATCTTCCTGTTATGATAAGGAAAACAGCAGCTAATTAAGAAAGAACATTTGAAATGTTTTGGCACTTTTGTCTGGAAAAGGATTTCTGTAAAATTTATTAGGATGAGCTGAATCTTTAGTAGATCATATGTTCAAGACTTATTTCTTTCAAATAAGCACATAAATGCTTAACACATCAGAGACAAACTAATTAAAAATTTGGATCATTAATTGATGGCAGTAGATGTTTTAGTCTCAAAATTAGGATCTCGCACTGGGCTGCTCTAATAAGCACCATTAAAATACTCTTTTTTTATATTTGGGAACCTCTCAAAAGTGCCCAGACATGGTGGGATTGTTGGGGTGCAGGGCCAGCACTTGGATTTGGATGATCCTTGTGGGTCCCCTCCAGCTCAGGATATTGAATTCCGTGCACCTTTTCCAGTTTGTACCAGTAAAACCAAGATGTACTGGAAGTTCTAGACACCACATTTGTGTCATTTCACCCACAATTAGGCTGCAGAGATGAGTAATGATGAAGAAATTTTACTTCTCTAACAAAAGAAGCTTGGTTTTGCTGCTTGGTGAGTTTTTTCTCAACAGGAGAGGAGCAGGAGATGCTCCTGTGGTCCTGCATTCCTTGGACACACCTGAGTGTTATTCCAGTTCTTGGGATCATGGAACTCAATGGCTGTAGACTTAGAAAATTATATCTATTTTTTTTTTCTTTTTTACAGCTTTGTAAGCATGTTTGGCTGAACCCCGGGGTTTCTTACACAACAATCCCACATACATATATATAAATATATATGTATATGTATATATACTATATAACCCTTCCCAGGGACAGCTAAAAAGTCTCTGTTTTATTTTTAGTTGTGTAAAAACTGTATAACTTTCTTCTATCATCATGACCAGAGAGTGCAGACTTTTCATTCCAGGCTGCAGGTGACCAACAAATGACAACTTGAGGATTTCATGCTAAATTCAGTGTAAGCATTAATCACCCTCCACTGCATGGGAAGCATCCCAAGGACACAAGAAATGGTGTTTTTTTGTTCCTACAAACATTATAATTTATTGGCTTAGGTTTGGGGAGGGGGTGACTTTAAAATCTTTGTGATGACCCAGATGAAAACATCTTAAACAAGACTTACACTCGATTTTATGGGACACGTGGTCAGCAGCCCAAAAATGGACTTGATGTGAAAACAGACATTTAATTTCTTGGAGCTTTTAAACTCCTAAAATGCCTGTTATTAAATGGCTTAGAAATATTCCTGAGCAACCTGGACTAAATCAAATGCAGAGAACAAGAAATATTTCAAAGATTATGGAGGAACTTTGCTCAAATTTCATAGATGTTTCCCTTTCCCTTTCCATTAAACAGTTTGACAACAAATCCCAGGTATCAGTGCCTGCTGTCCCAGGGTGAAAACGTGGCTGGAATTGGGCTGGGTTTGTCTGGGGATGGATGAAGGGGAGGGGAAAATAAAAAGTGTTCTCTCCAGGCCTGAAATCTTAACTGCCAGCTGCAAAGGTCAGACTATTAAGTGTTTCTTAATAGTGGGGGTGTTTTTAGAAGCAAAGGGATTTTTGGATCAATACTCAATTTAATTAGAGATCATAAATCTAACAATAGTGAGGAGCAGATGCTTCAGAAGTGGCTCTAAATGGGCACATGGAACAATCTATCCACAGGAAGACTTTTACTTTTTAAACACAGATTAATTGTTAATTTGCTGGGCAAATAAGGGCTTTTTTTTTTTTTTCTGGATTTATATGTTGTTATTCTCATTAGTATAACTAGATATCTGTAGTAATTTTTAAAGTATCATATTAAGCTTGGAGGTTTAGCTCAAGGCCGTGATTCCCACAGGTCAACAATGTTTTTCTGGTTTTTAAAAGTTAGCATTTTTACATTTGTTGTCTTAATTTTGGTCACTGTTTCCTTTTTGTATTGCAAGACAAGATAAATGTTAAGTGCCTTCTGTTTTCCACATCCTTCATTTTACACTCATGTATTTTCCTTGGATTTTTTTTTCCTCTAAATGAAAATATTTTTCTTTTTGTCTCCTTCCATTGCCTCTGATTGTCTTCATATTTCTGTGAGGATCACTTGCCCCTCATCAGCACAAGGAACTTTTCCTTTCAAGGAGGAAAGTAAAGACCACACAGGGATGTTCCCACTGAATTTATTGATTTCCTTGTATTTCTTTCATCTTTGTGTCTCTTAGGGACAGGGTTTAGTGCTGGATTTGATCTTAGGGGGTCTTTTCCAAGAATTCTGTGATTATTTTTGCTTGGTTTGTGTTTACTTTGTATTCACAAAACCACAGTTGAGAGTGAAGACAAAGTTCATCATCCTCTGATCTATGTCTCTTTTAATTATCCTTATTTTCTGACAATATCTTCCCATCCTTTCAAAGGCTGAAATGCTGAATTTAAAAATTCCCTCTTCTCCTTTTCAGGTGTTTCTTACAGAATTCTCTCTGCCCCAAAAAACCTGACTTGTGTGATGCTTGATTAGTTCTTTCACATAATTTCCCATCTTTTTTTTTTTTTTAATTGCCATTAAATTACATAAACATCCATATTTGCAATCCAAAAAATGTCACTTGTCCTTATCTTAAAGGTTAAACAGTCGGGGAGCCTCACTTAAAAAAAAAAATAATCCCAAAGACTGACTTCAGAATGAATCTCCCTTTCCAACCTTTTGTAATTTGGATTCTATTCCAGTTTTAAAGAACTGACATAAGAAAAAAAACCCCAAAAATATGGTTTTAGGGTGGCTTTGAAAAACCTGAAAGCCCACAGATCTCTCAGAGGGCTGACTCTGACTGCTACAGGTATCCTTGCCTCACTCCTGGCTCTGCAGATTGTTCCATCCTCCAAGATTTTGGAATCCATCTCAAGTTATCAGTGATAAGGGGAAAAAAACCCACAAAAGACTCTGTTGGATATAAAATGATGGAATTTACATTTCTTCCCTGAAGCATCACTGTCAGAGTTATCCCATTACAGAGCCATGCCAATGTCTACCTTTCTTCTATTTTAGTTTCTGTTGGTTGGAGGCAACAAGTGCAAAAATGAAATAGTAGAAAAAACATCTCCAATTCTGCCCAAAAGATTGAGTTTTGAAGAAAAGGATGTTCTAATCCTCCAGCCCTTGCCTTGCAGGATTTTTCCATTAGGTACAAATCAGTGCCAACACTCTTGAGTGATGGGTGTAAGTTGATAAGCTACTAAGAAAATCTTATAATATCATTTAGTTAAATATTTTCTATACTGTTTAATTTAAAACCTTTCTACATTGGAGGCGTAACCTTTCATCCTATTTAACTCATGAAATGCAAAAAGGAGGCTTATTCGGTGCATCAAGAATTTTAAACAGAGCAAGAACACAGAACGAGAGATTTTGTAAGGAAAATTGGGAGGAGTGGCTGGAAAGAGCCTTCCCTATCTTGGCTTAGCTGCTGGAATAAATTAAACACTACTGAAGATCTCACCCGACGCTTTCTGTGGAAATGGGAAGTGTTCTTTGCCAGGTTCTTGCAGCCTGTTCTGAGGAATGGACTGCACCGATGACTGCAGAGCTTCCTTCTCAAAATTATTCCATGAGCTCCAGGAATAAGACCGAAAGAATCTCATCTAACAGGCACGAATTTGAAAGTGTCTTCTCTTCTAACAGGCACCCTGATTCCATTTTGCACCCCGAAGGGAAAACAGGACAATCCGTGTATCGCACTTCTACGTGCAGCGCTTTGCTTTGGGATTACCCTCATTGTTCGAATACAAAAATCCCGTTATAAAAATGCTGCGATATCGAGTTAATATCATTAATCCTACACCGCGGAGCTCCGGATCTTTGCCATTCACCATTCAGGTGGCGCCTTCCCTCCACGCACACACAAAGGTAGCGAACAACAAAGCCCCGTGCGAGCGGGGCAGCGGCTCGGAGCAGCATGTGGGTGTGGGAAGCGGCGAGCGGCGGCGGCCGCGGGGCGCTGGGGCCGAGGCAGGCGCTGGGCTGCGGCTGCAGTCGGTGCGTTGCCCCTTTAATTGTGTCCCCAGCCCTCGGGCGTCTCTGTCCAACGCCCACGTCAGCAAATACCTTTTGTTTCTCTCCCGTTCGGGCTCGCAGGGCTCGGGGCTGCGGGAGCGGCGGCGCGTCGCCTGGAGGCACGGCGAGCCCCGAGGCGGAGCCGGGGATCCCGCAGCCACCGCCCGCTCCCCCCGGCTCGGCGGCAGCCGCCCGCAGCACCCAGCCGGTGAGTGGCCGTTCTGCTTTGCGCTGATGGGAAGCACCGGGCGGGCGTCGGGGCTGACGGCGGCTGCGAGCGGGCGGCGGCGAGGAGGGCGCGGGGCTCCGCAGCGGCCGCGGGCGCCTCGGGCCGCCCGGAGCCGCTCGGTGCCGGCGCTGCCGCGTCCCCGGCGGGCGCCATTTGCAGCCCCGGGCGCGGACACAAAGGGGCTGCGCGGGGCGGGCGGCGGCGAGAGGGGGCGGCGGAGCGGGGGCGCTGCCGGCGGAGGCGAGAGGGAGCGGCGGGACGGAACGGGAGCGGGACCGGCCGGGGTAACCACGGGCACCCGGCGGCGGGCGGGGACACGGGGGGCTCTGGCGGAGCGGCAGCCGCGACTCCGTTCCCCGGTACGCCCGGCCCGGGGCGGTCCGTGCGGGCGGAGGGCAGCGCGCAGCCGGCCGGGACAGGCGGGCGCTGCGGTCCCCGCGGCGGGAACGGGACCGGGAGGCGCCTCCGCGCTGGCGGAGCGGCTCCGGCGCCGTCGGGCGTCCCGGGCTGCCGGGGAGCGAGCGGCCAATTCGGCCGGGCGGGCGGGTGAGTGACGGCGGCCGCGGCCAATGCCCGGGGGCTCGGGTCGGGAGGGCGGCGACCCCGGGGCGCTGCCGTCGCATTCGAGCGGTCCCGATGCGCCGGGGCGGAGGCTGTGCCCACCGTGCACCCGCGTCAGCCGCGGCTCTGCCCAGGGCGCCAGGGCCAAGTTCTTTTGCAGAGTCTGAGAACCATCATGGCTTGGTCGACATAATTTTCCTTCTTTTGGGATACGGAGTAATCCCGCTGGGACATCTTTTCACCTCTTTTGGAGTTAAGTTTCTTCTCTCTTGTTATGCAGAGTAGCGGCCGCAGGGAGATTGGAGATACTCTGGGAGTGTGATAGCGCTTTTTAAAAGAGCTATCTCTTTAAATTAGGATTCAGCATCATTGATTTAGATTATCATGATGATGTTTTTTTCCTTTACAGCAAACCTTCCTGTTACTCCCTGCCTGGAATGGAGATTTCTTCCCACCAGTCTCACCTCCTGGAGCAGCTGAACGAGCAGCGGAAGCAGGACTTGTTCTGTGACTGCAACATCCTGGTGGAGGGCAAGGTCTTCAAAGCCCATCGCAATGTGCTGTTTGCCAGCAGCGGCTACTTCAAAATGCTCCTTTCACAGAGCTCGAAGGAGACGAGCCAGCCGACAATAGC
The DNA here is from genome assembly GCF_027477595.1 of Haemorhous mexicanus. NCBI lineage: Eukaryota > Metazoa > Chordata > Aves > Passeriformes > Fringillidae > Haemorhous > Haemorhous mexicanus. Next base: position 5,176,471 of record NC_082367.1, read on the forward strand.
CACGTTTGAGGTCTTCTCTCCGGAGACGTTCATGGTCATCCTGGACTTTGTGTATTCAGGGATATTGTCTTTAACGGGTCAGAATGTGATCGAAGTCATGTCAGCTGCCAGCTATCTGCAGATGACAGATATCCTTAATGTCTGCAAGACCTTCATTAAGTCCTCATTGGATATTAATGAAAAGGAAAAGGATCATTACCTCAGCCTCTCGGCCAAAAGTGCGAGCACTGAACCCACCCCTGCCCGCCCGGCTCTTTATCGCTCCAGAAGGAAAGCAAAGAGCAACCCCCGGCGTTCCTACTCCATCCCGGATGAAAAACCCAACGGGAATGAAAACTCCTGGAGCAGTTACAGCAGCTACCTGTCCTCACAGGTGATCCTGCAGCGGGCAGAGACCCAGCTGTCCAAAAGAGGCAGGAAGCAGAGCTCCACGAGGAAGCGCCGCAAGCACCTGGGGCTGTCGCAGAGCCGGGAGCTGGGAGGGTGCAAATCGGACAGAGCCGAGCGAGCCGGAGCCTCGGATCCCGCCCACATCTCCCAGGGCAGCGGAGAGGAGGCCGAGTTTGATGCCGAGAACGACGTGGAGCAGGATGACTTTGGATATCATCCCGGGGCAGAGGCCGGAGCCAAGAGGTGGTCGGTTGCTCAGCTAGAACAAGAACTTTCCAGAACTCCTGAGTTCATGGAGTTAAAGGCAGAAGAACTGTACACCTCAATGCCCACAATTTTAGGGGTCATGAGTAGCTGGAATGAAGGTAAACAGAAACAGCTTGGAAAAGTTTGGTTTTATTTAGGGGAATTCAGGTGGTGATTTGGAAGGAATTTGTATGGCTGCATGGAAACCAAAAACCTGCCAGGAATGATAGCTGATTTTATCTGCTCAATTTTAGTGCTGACACTAAGATTGTGAAGCCAGAACAGGGCACGGGAATTGGAACGGGACTGACCCAGGTGTTCTGTACATTTCAACCAAAACATGCCTGATTATTTGGGCCCAAGTGGAGTTTAATGAAGCCTTAAGGGCTGTAATTGCCTTGGGACCTGAAGGACTGAGTTTCTCCAATATCTGGCAATCACATAAGTGTTTAACCTCAACCCAATCCAAGTCCTTCACATGAGAGGTCCTGGCATTGCTGGGATGTTGCATTTTGGGTCCAACCAGCCCAAACTTCTGCCATCACCTGCCTGAGAGGGTGGAACAAAGCTGACAGCTTTATTCCCATGTGCATTCCTTTGGAAATTGACCTATCTGTAGATCATAAGTGCATATTCTAAAGACATCTTTATAGATCACCCAGAGATTATAAATGTCAAAGCTATGAACCATTAGCTGGTGGAAGAGTCAGATATGATGGCTATGTATAAACAGCTGCATATTTATGATAACCTTTTTATCTAAAAAATGTTGTCAGGAGGAAAACACTATCAAGTGGTCAATTAACATATTAAATAAGAGTAAAAATGCAAGCTGGGGGATATACAAGATATATATTGAACAAATCTATATCCCCCTTATTTATAAAACCATATTTTAAAACTTATTTTTAGTTCAATTACTCTCAACGATATCTGTCTTATTCCATGACATTTCTAAATCAACTTATCTCAAAGTTTACATAGAAATACATATTTTGTAAACCTTCTATCAAACTTTGGAAATTTTCTATAAATCCATTTCCCACATCCCCCAAAGCCTGTATTCCATGTATCATTATATGCTATATAGAATATAATACATACTTATATAAGCATCCAAATAGCCCAAATATTGGGGATTTTTCCTATTTAAAGAAAACTTTAGCTGTAATGTATTTTAAGCTGAAAACTGACGAGAGTGCAGTGAGGAAGCTGTGTGTGCTGTGTGCCCTGTCCCTGCTAGGTGACCTGCCCTGGATGCATTTCAAACATGATGTAATTATAATATATAAGCATCCAAATATTGGGGATTTTTCCTATTTAAAGAAAATTTGAGCTGTCATATATTTTATGCTGAAAACTGATGACAGTACAGCAAGAAAGCTGTGCTGTGTGCCCTGTCCCTGCCAGGTGACCTACCCTGGATGTATTTCAGGTGCCCGTTCTGCACCCACGTGATGTAATTATAAGCATCCAAATATCCCAAATATTGAGGATTTTTCCTATTTAAAGAAAACTCAAGCTGTCATGTATTTTATGCTGAAAACTGATGATAGTACAGCAAGAAAGCTGTGCTGTGTGCCCTGTCCCCACTAGGTGACCTGCCCTGGATGTATTTCAAGTGCCCATTCTGCACCCACATGATATAATTATTATATAACATAATACATACATAAGCATCCAGATATTGGGGATTTTTCCTCTTTAAAGAAAACTCGAGCTGTAATGTGTTTTGAGCTGAAAACTGACAAGAGTGCAGTGAGGAAGCTGTGTGTGCTGTGTGCCCTGTCCCTGCCAGGTGACCTGCCCCGGATGCGTTTCAAACATGATGTAATTATAATATATAAGCATCCAAATATTGGGGATTTTTCCTCTTTAAAGAAAACTCGAGCTGTCATGTGTTTTGAGCTGAAAAGTGACGAGAGTGCAGTGAGGAAGCTGTGTGTGCCGTGTGCCCTGTCCCTGCCAGGTGACCTGCCCTGGATGCATTTCAAGTGCCCATTCTGCACCCACATGATATAATTATTATATAACATAATACATACATAAGCATCCAGATATTGGGGATTTTTCCTCTTTAAAGAAAACTCGAGCTGTCATGTGTTTTGAGCTGAAAACTGATGAGAGTGCAGTGAGGAAGCTGTGTGTGCTGTGTGCCCTGTCCCTGCCAGGTGACCTGCCCTGGATGCATTTCAAGTGCCCATTCTGCACCCACATGATGTAATTATAAGCATCCAAATATTGGGAATTTCTTTACTTAAAGAAAATTTGAGCTGTCATGTATTTTACATGTATTTTAAGCTGAAAAGTGACGAGAGTGCAGTGAGGAAGCTGTGCTGTGTGCCCTGTCCCTGCTAGGTGACCTGCCCTGGATACGTTTCAAACATGATGTAATTATAATATATAAGCATCCAAATATTGGGGATTTTTCCTCTTTAAAGAAAACTCGAGCTGTCATGTGTTTTGAGCTGAAAAGTGACGAGAGTGCAGTGAGGAAGCTGTGTGTGCTGTGTGCCCTGTCCCTGCCAGGTGACCTGCCCTGGATACGTTTCAAACATAATGTAATTATAATATATAAGCATCCAAATATTGGGGATTTTTCCTCTTTAAAGAAAACTCGAGCTGTCATGTGTTTTGAGCTGAAAAGTGACGAGAGTGCAGTGAGGAAGCTGTGTGTGCCGTGTGCCCTGTCCCTGCCAGGTGACCTGCCCCGGATGCGTTTCAAGTGCCCGTTCTGCACGCACACGGTGAAGCGCCGGGCGGACCTGAAGCGCCACCTGCGGTGTCACACCGGGGAGCGGCCCTACCCCTGCGAGGCCTGCGGGAAGAGGTTCACCCGCCTGGAGCACCTCCGCAACCACTTCCAAACGGTAGGAAAACCCAGCAGCCTTTAGGAGATTTGGTTTAGAGTTCAGCAAAGACTCTGCTCGCTGTGAAAGTGGGAATTAATTCGCTGGTGGCAGCTGTGTAGGCATCTCCAAACTCAGCACCAGAAAAGCAGCGTGTCAGCTTGAATTATTTAATTATTCATTATGATTATTTAATTATTTATTATTTAATGTGGCAAATTGTATTTAAAATTTAATTTTTTAGCACAATTCAGCACATTTTCTGTCAGCACAATGGGCCAGGACAGAGTAATAATTGACACAGATTCCATATTAAGAAACCCATGCTTTTATACCCTAGTTGGCTACAGGTGGACCTAACTGGTCCTTTAATTAAAGCACCATCATTACCATTTGTTTACACATGGTAAACAAATCTCCTTAACACATTCCACATGCTCACAACACCAGGTGCAGCCAGTTAAGAATTGTTTCTCATTCTTTTCTCTGAGCTTCTTGCAGCCTCTCCCAGAGCGATGCCTGGGAAAGTCGTGCTGCTCTCTGTGACAATTTTCATGGTCTGAAAGCAAAGGATGAAGGCTGAATGTGTAAATGTGGAATCCTTTCAGATCCACCAGGCTGGCAAGCTGATCTGCAGGAAGTGCAAGCAGCACGTGACGGAGCTGACGGGCTGCGTGGTGCAGCAGGGGACGCGGCGCTACAGACTGTGCCACAAGTGCTTGGCAGAGGCCAACTTCGACAGCATCCCCGAGGATTTCAGTGCAGCTGAACATTCTCCTGTCTCCTCCACGGGAAACAAACGGCCCAAATGGGATTTGGAGGAGGAGCAGAAATCAGATGAAGAGACAGGGGAGGAGGAGCCCTATAATTTGGTTGTCCGACACAACAGTGATGATATTCCGGATGAGGTAAAGGAAAAGGTGAAGCCAAATCTGAGGTAGATCTTGGTGGATTTGTTCTTGTTGTGGTCAAGGTGAAATGACTGGTGTCCCACCAACTAATGTTGGTATACTACTTTTAGGAAGTATTGTTAAAATTCTGTTCTGAGAAGCAACATTTGGACTGAAACAAGCTGTTTTGCAGACGTGGAACGGTGTAATTGCTTCTAAATGTCATCCAGAAAGTACTGAGGATCAGAAAACAGCCTGAGTTGAAAGGGACCCACAAGGAACACTCAAGTCCAGCTGCTCACTTATTATCTGGAAATTATTTAGAAGAATTGTTTTATATTTCATCAAAGACTTGCTCAGAGTTCCTGCTCGTCGTGGAAGTGTGAAGCAGTTTACAGTTCTACAAAGGTTCTGTAGGATACAGATTTTTAAAAACCAAATATTGCTAATTTGCTTTGGAAAAACTCTTCCTGAGGTGAGCAGCTGAGAAATGTTAAACCACTCTTTTTTTTTTTTTTTTTTTTTTTTTTGCTGATATTGTAATTAATTTGTACATAACACATCAGAAACTTCCTAAGAAAGGAGCAAGGGAAACAAGTGGAGTTCTTCCTGCTGAAGAACCTTTTTACCTTTGTTTTCTCAGTGAACTTTACAGCTTCTTAGAGTTGAGAAAAGCATGATTTAGGAACTCCCACAGCCAGAGTAGAGTAGGTGACCAGAGCATCTGTAGTGCACTTGGATAGTATGAATTTGCCCTTTTTTTGTACTGTGAATTTTATAGAAAGATACACCAACGTGGTTCCAAGGAAATAAAAGTGCAATCACTGGAAGTGCAGTTGTCAGGTTTTTTTCCATTTTTTTTTCCCCAGGATTGATGCAAGATTTGCTTAAACCCATCTATCTTACTCTAGGAATAAAGAGGCCAAGTCCCTTGGATTGCAGTGGGACATTTGTGACTTCAGATCATGGAACTACTTTGGAAAGGTTCTCCTGCTCGTGTAACTTTAGGGTGCTTGACAGCATAAAACCATTTTTTATAGCACAATTTCCCTCAGAGGTTAAGCAGCTCTTGTAGTCCTGGAGTCTCTTAAGCTTTTTCAGTTGTTTTTATTTCCCCAGCCACTTGGATCAGAGAACCTCATTTGGTAGAGAAACTAAAAATGCTCACTATTAAATTATTAAAAAAGAAAAGCTCAAGGAGTGCACAGAAGAAACCTTCTGCCTGAGAGCAGAGAATGGCATTCCCAGTGGGTACTCCTGATAAAGAGCCACTGTTTGGTCTCGTGTCTCATTTGATGCTGTGTTTCCTTTCCTCTTAGCAGCATCTGTAGCCTGAGGTTCCTGCCAAGAAAGCAGAAATTCCCCACAGAGAATCTGAGAACAGCCACATTGATGCACATCCAGGTTCTGCCTCCAACAGCTGCCATTAAATTTGGCAAAAGTGAGAATGGGGCAAGCTTCTGTAAGAATTCCCTAATGCTCTCCCAGTCTCCAGCCTTTTTCAGTTCTCCTTGAGATTTGTACCTTTAGTAACCACCAATGCAGGTCTTTTCCAAGTAGTTCCCCACTCTATCCCTGAAATTCCTACATCTGCAGGATCTTCTGGAACCCCCAGAAGGGTTTGCAGCCTAAGGGTGTTTTTAATCACCCACTTTCAGTGGCCTCCTGTAAAGCCCTGGGAGAGCAGCACTGTGAGCTGACACTTGCCACTGCCACAGCTGTGCAAATGGACCAAGGTGAATTTAAGGCCTGTTTTATAGCAAGTACTTAATAAATACTGGAAAAAAATAGATGAGTAGCACTTACTTAGTTAATGCCAAATGTTTTCCTAGCAAGCTCCTGTCAGCATTTCAGGAAGTAGAGCACTTCAGTGTGTTACTATAGCCTGAGACTGATCTTGGGGCACCTCAGCGTTTGTCTGCAAAGTTAAAATTTAACCACATAAATTTATTTTCTCACATTTTAGAGAGCTGGGCTAAAGGAAGGCTGCCCTCAGCTCCTATACCCACCTCCCCTCAGTTCCTTGTCCATATTCCCATAGCCCTGGCTCAGGTCCTTGCCCAGTTCCCCTTAGTCCCTCACCCACTGACCCTCAGTTGTGTCCATCTCTCCCCACACCACAGTCCCTCGGTCCGTGTCCATCTCCCCACACCCCCACTGACCCTCAGTCCGTGTCCATCTCTCCCCACACCCCCACTGACCCTCAGTCTGTGTCCATCTCTCCCCACACCCCCACTGACCCTCAGTCCGTGTCCATCTCCCCACAGCACAGTCCCTCGGTCTGTGTCCATCTCTCCCCACACCCCCACTGACCCTCAGTCCGTGTCCATCTCCCCACACCCCCACTGACCCTCAGTCCATGTCCACCTCTTCCCACACCCACAGTCCCTCGGTCTGTGTCCATCTCTCCCCACACCCCCACTGACCCTCAGTCCGTGTCCATCTCCCCACACCCCCACTGACCCTCAGTCCGTGTCCATCTCCCCACACCCTCACTGACCCTCAGTCCGTGTCCATCTCCCCACACCCCCACTGACCCTCGGTCCGTGTCCATCTCCCCACACCCCCACTGACCCTCAGTCCGTGTCCATCTCCCCTCAGCCCCCTCTATAGAGAACAAAAGCCGCCTCAACTCGACGCCTGATTGGCCGAGCGCAGTCACGTGACACAGCCAGCCAATGAGGTTCCAGCGCGGCGCCTGAGGGGCTGCAATGGCGGCCGTGCCCTCACTGGCCTTGAGGCTCTGCGTGAGGAGAAAGAAACCCCAAGTTGTCAAAATCACATTTATTTTGTACCATTAAACTGGCGTGTTGCAATTCTTACTGATAAAAAGAGTCTGCTCACCTTAGTAGGGAACAAAGCACAAGTGTAATTCATTTGTGTCTCAATTGTCTGGTCAAGATCACTCCCAAAGCCATTAATTGTTTCAGTCCAAGTTTTATTTTGGCATTGAGGCTTGCTTAAAAAATAAGAGAGGTTTTATCCCTCAGTCTTTACAGCATGGAAATAAAACCAGAACTATTTAAGATGATTTTACAAGATGACACACCACAGCAAGGCACTTGGAGCATTTATGGTAACAGAGCAGGCCAGGCCTATGCTCCTCACACTTAAATTAAAACAGCAGGCAATGCACATTTGCCATCCTGTGATTAAAAAAAAAAAAAAATCAAAACACACTTTTAATTATTTTTGATTCAGTCAAGTCCATAATCCTTTAACATTTAAGGATTGTCTGTACTGTTCTTTTTAAAAGACAATTAGGCTGATCCAAACCATGCTTTTTAGAAAAGACTCAATTTTTACAAGATCCAGCTGGGAGTGAACCCAGGGAGAACCTGGGCCATCCCTTTCCATTCCCTTCCAGCACAGCAACAAAGCTGCCAACTTTTTAGAGTTATCATAGGTGATAAAAGGATTTCAGGTACACAGTCACATGTTTTAAGATTTCACGTGGCAATTTATTTACAGCAATTCAGCACCACCTGCTGGCATGACTTCTTTTTAAAGTAGCTTAAAAGATGTGGTGGTTTGTTTGTTTAATTGGCATCATTTTTTAGCTGTCTAATTTTAAACATTCAGATTTTTTTCCCCCACATTACAGCTGAGCCACTGCAGCTATTTTGGATTTATGTAATATGGAGGAGGGATGTCAGCTCAGAATTAGAACATGAAATATGCAAATGAAATCAATCTAGATGAACATTATCTCCTGCCACGCTGCAAAAAGGGAGTATTTTAGTTATCAGCTCCAATTTCTGTATTTCATACAGCCCCCAGTAAATGTACCAGCCTGAAAAGCTGCCAGCACTCCTGGGACTCCTCCAACCTGTACCAACCTCTCCTCCATACCCCCCAAACCTCAAATATTTCTTACTCTCTGTCTCAGTGAAAACAGCCTGACATTCCCTGCAATGACTCCCTTTAATTTGTGATTTTAACTGGCCAATTCCTCAGTTTTTTCACAGGGATTACAGTTTTAGGGGGCTTTTGCCAGATGATGACCAATATCCACTCAACCACACCGCTCTTGCTTTAAATATCAATGATGACAAAGACTTCTGGCTTTTCATCTTCACAGATCTGCATTGCTGAGTAAGTTATGGCCTTGACCTCTGTGCCCTAGAAAGAGACACAAACCATAATTTAGAAATAAATCATATCCCTTTTACCAGTTCAGAACCCCCAGTTCTCATCACTTTCCTCAAATGCTATCCATTTTTTTTTTCCCCAAAAAGCTGTAGCTGTATTTGTTCTGATGAATAAGGAAGTTGCCACACTAATGGCCAGGTCAAATAGTGAAAAGGGAACTCTTCCCTTATTTTATTGCCTCTTAATAGCACAAATTCCTTCTCTTACCTCTGACAGACCATCAACATTTGCTCTGCTAAAAATGACACAGAGCAAGACATCAGATTTTGCTTCTAACAATTCTTTAGGAAAAAAAGAAAAACTAAAAAGCAAAAACTGACTAAGCAGAAATGTGTACCAATAGTGTGAAACCCAAAAACATAAATTCTGAATACAGATTGATTTTCTGTGTTACCACCATCACAAAAAGGAAGCCAACTGAGTTAAATTGTTGAGTTTGAGGAAATGTCATGCTCAGTTTCAGGGACACAGTCACCAATCCATGCAGGAAGTGAGATCTTGAGTTCAGTGGTACTTCAGCCACGTTTATATTTTGATCTCTGCAGAACTGAGGTCTGATTTAAAGGACACCACACCTCTCCCTAACATGGAAAAGAGGAACCACTGCCTACCTGTGGGTGTTTGTCTAAAGAGAACTCTTCTCCCCACCTGTAAAGGCAAAAAAACACAAGAGAGGTGTTGTGATTTAGGTAATATTTCCCAAATATTAGTGTAATTCGTTTCAGTGATGAGCACAGAACAGTGAGATTTCATTTAAAGCCTCAAAGGAAGCAGGCAAAGTGCACAATCCATTTTCAGCCAAGGGTTTAAGCTCACCCAATTGATCTTATTTTGAACTGCCTTCGGTCAATGTGAAGCACTTTCACTTCCTGCAGAGAGTGGGAGAAGTGTGTCAGTCACACCTTCCACCTTCAGGCCACTAAATCCCACTTACAAAGGTTGTTTCCCACTGTTTAAACACCTTCCACCAGCCCAGCTTGCCCCAAGCCCCATCCAGCCTTGCCTTGTATTTTTTGTGTTCCTTTTCCCCCTAAAACACCATTTCATTCAGAGCTGGGATTATCAGGGAACAGCTTTGTCCTACAAATGGAAAAAGCTGAATCCAGAGCACTCACCCTGGGTATAAAAAACTCATCAGCACTGAATTTATACAGCCACTCATCCAGGAAATGGAAGAGAAGAGACAACAGGTCATGCCCTGTGTGGTTGAAGCAGAGATTGTCTCAGCAAAAAACATTTTTAAGAGCACCTGAGATGTTCAGGAGATTCAGATAACAATGCTTAATTATATTTTAATGAACTGCACTAAGGTTATGTGTAAAGATTGAGATTTTTGGTGTCTTCTCCATAGGAGAAGTGCAGTCCTCACCTTCTGCCTCTACCTCCACTGTATCCACAGGTTCCACTGTGCCTGTGTCTGTCATGTAGCCAAACATGGCCATGGCACACTGCTCAAAGGCTTCTTCCAAGGTGTCCCCCCAGGCATGGAGCCTAAAAACACATGGAACACTCACTGGAATCAAAAACCACATGGAACAATCACTGCAATAAAATACTGGATCACAGCAAAAAGAAACAGCCCCAAAGTCACATGCAGGTGAGAAATCAGAACATGGAATAAGCAAAAATCACCTGGTTTTTCTAGAAGAAGTTTGTCAGAAGAGTTTCTTGGGAGAACATGGAAAATAAATGTTTTAGCAGCCACCAAGAAAGTTTTTTCTTAATGTGGCTAATTGGGGTCTAGAAAAGTAAACCACACAGAAGAAATTTTGTTTAAAAGGAAATTTCAAAAGACATTTCCAAATAACACAGGGGCTTAGTCAGAAGCACCACTGAAAGACTAAAAAAGAAACCCAACATAATTCTATGGTGTCCCAAAAGCAGGAACAAAATTGACCATATCAAAGCACCCAGTGAGTGAAATTTCAGAGCTCCTCAAGGTGTTACATCTGCAAAGTGTCCTTGGCTGTCACTCCAGGCTTAAAGCAGTGTAAGAAACAATCAATTTGTCACCCTGAGAAATCCCAGTTGCCCACACTTACTGCACGTCTGCTGTGTGATCCAAATCTGAGGGGAAGCAAGAAGAAAAGGAATGATGTCACCAAAAGTATTTATAACATGAGGATTAAAATAGAAATAACATAAAGACCTGATTTTCTAACAGAACATGTTTGCATTCATCTGTAGATATGACAAATCCATTTTGTAGTATATTAGAAAAATTGAGCACAGGTGGAATTTTGGATTATTTCTGCCAAAAAAAAACCTTTTAATATGATGATGTCAGTGTAGGCTGCTGTAACCCAATAGGCTTCCACAAGTTAACTGCAATAAAAAGAAACTTTCACCAGGAGTAAAGAGTTTATGCTGAAGTCTGCAGGACTGAAAGTTATTCATGCAGAGGGTGAGATTTGCAAATATTTCCAGCTCAGTGAGGAAATCTACCTGTCCACACCCAAAAGCAGCCATTATGCAAAGAGAAGAATTTAAAACATAGGACGGAATATAAAATAATAAAATAGAAGGCAAACTTTACTCGTGGAGCACGATTAACATCCCATGCATCCAGTTCTACATGAACCTCATTTATATTTATTCAGAGGAAAGAAAGAAATGCAAACTTCCAGCAGAACTAAGTTGGGATGGGAAATAAATGCTCACTTCAAGTGCAGAATTATTCTGGTGCTGTTTCAAGAGATCACACACTATTAAAGGGTTCTCAACAACAATCTCTAAAGCAAACAAATTCCTCTGGGTGCAAAAGAGGGATAAAACCTCCTGCAGTTATGGAAACTGCATGGCTGTTGTGGTGTGTCACAATTCCTGCACTTCTATCCAAGTAAGACCTGAACCCAGCCTAAAAATATAAATTCTATCAGAGATAACAGAGGCTGTCCCTCCAGCCAGGCACAGAAACAGGCAGGGAATGTCCCTGCCTTGAGCTGGCCCTTGGGCTGCCATCCACATCCTCTTAGGAGACATTCAGGGGTGGGCAAAGGAGATAATGATCTTAAAGTAGAGTCAAACCACCACACACAAACCCAGCACACTTCTACATGAGAGGTAGAAAAATTGCTAAGAGGAGGAAAAGTTTTCAGGGTGAGACTGAAGTAATTTATTTCCATCGTGATCTTGTTTTATTTTTTTCAGTGGCCACAACAAGAAAAGCACAATGAAGAAAACTGCCTTCTCATTTCTAAATTTCCTGTTATCTTCCTTCACTCACACCGCACCATGATAATATTTTTAATATAAAAAAATAAAATAATTTAAAAATAAAATAAAAATCTGAATTAAAAATTTTAATTTTTTTAAAAATGAAAATACTCACATTCATATTTCTTGCAGAGAGGGGGGTACTTGTCTTTCACAGCCTTCTGCTCCTGGGTCAGGTTGTAGTCCCTATCCTCGGCTGCCATGGCTCCACAGGAATTGGATCCCTCCCTCCCTTCCTGCTGCTGGGCAGAGCCAGAATTCTCCTCCCTCCCTTCCTGGATTCCCCACGGAGCGATTCAACCTGTGAGAACAGGGAGGGTTCCTCTCAGGGCTAAATTCGTGCCATTGCAGCTGCTTTGTGTCAAACTGGCAAGTGAGGAAGTTCAATCCCACACCCCTGAAGTGATGTTTGCTCAGCCAGCAGAGCCAAGGGAAAATATTCCTCATGGGAATTGGGGGCTTTGGCCCTTTCTAGGGGGAATTGGGTTTTTTCCTCCTTGTGTACACCGAGCATTCCATTCATTCATAAATAATAAAATACAGCTGATGGGAACAGCTGGAAGGTGAATTAAACTTCTATGCTTTAGGTTAATTTTAATTTTTGAATAAATTTTTTTGCATTGTACATCACACACCTGAAGTGTCACCGCCCCCCAAACCCCCTGATGTGACCTTACAGAGGATTTTTCTTCAGGAAAAAAAAAGTTGTGTTCTCTTAGGACAAAGATTACATTTAAAGCTCCAAACCTCAAAGCACAAATCCAGCTGGCACCCAAGTACCAGGGGTTTCTGTGTTCCTTTCTGGCTGATTTCTAAAATAAAACAAACAAACAAACAGAACTGTATCAACTCCCCCATTGAAAAGTCAGATTCTCACAAATTGCTGTTTTCCTGTTCGTTTGTAAATCCAACAAACTGAAAAACCCCATTAACTCCAGGCTAATTAATTTTCCTCTCCAGATTTCCAGACATCATCACCACTCTTTTAATATTTTTGTGCATTATAAGAATCATCCACAGCTGAACCCAAACAACACAAATAATTTACAGATACCCCTTAACTTTTACACAGGAGTTGCTTCTTACTCCAAGGCTAAGAAACGAGATATTGGATTTCCAATTCTTAATTTCAGCTAAAATCTAAGTGTGTTGGAAAGAGAAGCCTGCAATTGAGAACTCGGGGTATTCCTTGAGGAATAAGTGCAGATATTGATTTGATATTTGATTTTAAACCTGTTAAGCCTCAGCTGTGGACAGTCAGGTCTCGGGTTACCCTCAGCAGCCGAGCAGAACCAGCAAATATTACACCTCTAAAACTCACCGCGGCACTGAATGGTGGAAAAAGGGAAAATATTCGTGATTACAGAGAATTAATAACGCCGAGGATCCCCGATGGTGTCAGGGCGGCCCTGGAAGGAGGCCTGGGCCCACGCACGCACCGGTCCGGTCCACTCCCGCCCCGATACGCCCTGCCCACGTCTGTGGTGACCGGAGGAGCCGCAACCACCGGTTCTTCCAAACCGGGGACCGGGAGCGAGAACCGGAACCGAACCGGAACCCCGCCGCCCTCAGCGCGGGGCGCGGCCCCTTTAAGAGCGCGCCGGGGGCGCTCCGGAAAATGGCGGCTCCCGCGGGGAGCCCGCCCACGTGACCGCCGCGCGCGCTCCCGTCCCCGCCCCCTTGCCCTCCGCCGATTGGCCGGCGCCTCCCGGCGGCGGGCGCTGATTGGGCGGCGTTGGCGCGCGAAGGGGTGCGCGGCGCCGGGAGCCGCACGCAGCGGGGGCAGGAAACAATAGACGGAGCCGCGGCCGGAGGGGTCGGAGCAGGGAGCGCCGGAACCGCCCGCCCGCCTCGCCCAGCCCGCCCCGCCTCGCGCCCCGCGGCCGCCGCGCTCCCCCCGCCCCGCCATGGCGGACAAGGAAGGTAAAAGCTCCGTATGGGCGGCGCGGCCTCCGCCGTGAGGCGCGGGGTGGGCCCCCCCCGCCCGGTGCAGCGTGAGGGGAGCGGGGCGGTGCCGCCAGGGGGCGCGCGGGGGCGGGGCCTGAGGGGCCCCCCGGTCATGGCCGCCACTGCCTCCCCGCGCCCGGGCACCGACCGGGGAGAGCGGGCCGGGCCGGGACCTTCTGCCCGGCCCTGTGGCCCTAGGAAGGGTTTGTGAGGCCGGGAGAACCGGGCCGTGCCCTGCGGGGGGAGCGGGCGGACAAAGAGGTGTCACCGGTGTCACCGGCCGCTGCCGCGCGCCCTGAGCGTGCCCCGGTTCGGCCGGTGCGCCTCCGTTCCATGGGTGAGCTCCGGTTCCGCGGGGGTTCTCCCCTCCCGTGGGCGAGCTCCGGTTTCCTGGGGGTGTTCCCGTTACCATGGGGGTGTCCCCGTTCCGCCGGTGAGCTCCCCCAGGTCTGCCCGTCGCCTTCTCTGCACCGGAGGCTGGTGACAGATGGGCCGAGAAAGTGTTTGAGAGCGACAAGGCAGCAGAAAGAGCCGTGGGAAACTGGGTTTTGGGCATAAGTAGTTCAAGGCTGCGCCCAGACCGGTCTGTTGAAACAGCAGTTGCTGGATCTCCTGGGTTTAAACATCGTTTCAAGTCTGGGTTTTGCCTCCCTGTGCTCTGAGTCTCAGAATTTTACTGTGCTGCTCTAACATTATTATCATCCAATCATCCCGGAATGGGTTGGGTTGGAAGGAACCTTAAACTCATCCCATCCCACCCCTGCCATGGCTGGAACACCTTCCACTATCCCAGGTTGCTCCAAGCCCAGTCCAGCCTGTCCTGGGACACTTCCAGGCATGAAATCTGACATAGTTAATATTAATTCCCAGCCATATATGCAAAAAAAAAAAGGATTAGTGTGTGCAACAGGGTATTTTTAACATTTAGTGACTATTCTAGTAGAGCAAATAGCCAACCAAGTGTGATTGATGTACTTGATTCTAATCCATTGCCTGCCCACAGTGCTGTGTGTCTGTAAATCCATTTATAAAGAATTAATTGTATGTATTTTTTGAAAAACCACTTCAGCAGCCTTTGATGATGCAGTGGAAGAGCGTGTGATCAACGAGGAGTACAAGATATGGAAAAAGAACACCCCCTTCCTGTATGATCTGGTGATGACCCATGCCCTGGAGTGGCCCAGCCTGACTGCCCAGTGGCTTCCTGATGTCACCAGGTAAAGGGACCCCTTTAAAGCAGAATAAACAGCAAATCCAGGATTGGGCTGACTTTTAGGTTGAGATCACAGAATCCCAAACTGGTTTGGGTGGGGAAGGACTGTAAAGCTCATCCAGGGATGCTTTCCACTGTCCCAGGTGGCTCCAAGCCCTGTCCAGCCTGGCCTTGGACACTTCCAGTGATGTGGCAGCCACAACTTCTCCTGTGCCAGCACCTCCCCATCCTCAGAGGGAAGAGATTTTGTGATCCCTGTTCTGTTTCTCTTCCCCTGCAGACCTGAGGGCAAAGATTTCAGCATCCACAGGTTGGTGCTGGGCACCCACACCTCAGATGAGCAGAACCACCTGGTGATTGCCAGTGTGCAGCTGCCCAACGACGATGCCCAGTTTGATGCCTCCCACTATGACAGTGAGAAGGGAGGTAAGAGCCCCAAAAAGGGGGATTTGAACCATTTCCCTCTTCTTTTCTCAGTAGAAAATTTGTCTTTTCCTAAAGCTCAGGCAGCAAAGTTCAGATTTTACATCTAAAAAAATTTATTTCTAAGTGGTGCTTCCTTAATAGACAAATTCTCTGTTTGTTGAATTTGTTCCTAATTTAATATTTTTAATGATGAAAACAGACAGTAGAGGTTAATTGCAAAAATATTTGTGTGTGGGAAAACCTCTCCCTTCCCTGTTTCTGAGGAGCTGACCTTGAGTCCCACACAGTGCTTTTAATTGGTATTTTTATTACCACATTTGCCTTATGTAAAGTCACACAAAACATTTTTACACAAACTCATGTCAAAGAATATTTTTATTTCAGGGGGGGGGTGTAACATTTTAAACATTCCCCCTTTGTCAGTGAGTTCTGCTACCTGATTCCTGTCCCAGCCCCTCTGGGCTGAAATTCTGTTTTATTCCATCTATCAGACTTGAATTTGATGCTTTGAAATCTTTGTGGCTGTCCCAAGTTGGACATTTCTCCTGTTTGCTTGGCTGAATCAGTCTTTCCACCTGGTGAAAGTCCTTCATGATCCAATGTTTGCTCTGCTTTTTACAGGAAGATTGGATTGTGCAATGACTATTTTGATCTTTGGGCTTCTTAAAGTTGTTTATGCACACAGGATTGTCTCATAAATGTGGGTTTCTAGTCTATTTTAGTATTTCTCAAAAATACTTAAAATTAATTCTAAAATAATCTAGAACCCATTCTTTTTGCCCAAATTTTGCAGCTATATGAATTATTAAGTTATTTTATGTATAAAGACAAGGGATATTTGCAATTTTAGGACTCTGATACAATTTGTCAGTTTGTTTTTACCACAACTTGGTCTATTCTGAGAGCTTGGTAGCAAACCTTGAACCAACTCTTTGTGCCTTGCTCTGAAACTGGCTTTATTATTCACAACTCTCTTTTTTCTTAGAGTTTGGAGGCTTTGGCTCAGTGAGTGGAAAAATTGAAATTGAGATCAAGATAAACCACGAGGGAGAGGTGAACAGAGCCCGTTACATGCCCCAGAACCCCTGCATCATTGCCACCAAGACTCCCTCCAGTGATGTCCTGGTCTTTGATTACACCAAACACCCCTCCAAACCAGGTCTGTGCTCAGAGAGCAGCCAGCTCTTCCCCCATGCTCAAAAAAAGAGTTAAAAGTGGTGTGGGTTGCCCCTTCTTTAGGATTTTAGGGATGTGTGGGTGTTTTTATGAAGTTTAAACAGGTATATCCAAATACATCCTTGGAAAAGGAAACCTTCCACTGGTTTTGTCACCTCACTGTGAGGTATTTCAGGTGGATTTTTGGAAATTGGGATTGCTTTGGTGGGTAACTGAGCTCTTACCCTGATATCCTGTAAATATATTAACACTCCTTTACCTATGAACTCATCAAGGTTGTTTAAAGCAACTCCTTCTGCTGCTTGTGGGGAGGATCAGAAGTGCCTTCCTCACTTCAGAAATGCAGCTGGAGATGATAAGGGGAAGAAAAATATCCCACCTTGTATTTCTGAGGTTTTGGGGCAGTAACAGCTGAGCTGCAGCTGGAACTCAGGCCAAAGCCTGGAGGTGGCTGCTGGGTCAAAGTAAAGTTTAATAGCCTTCATGCCAGCTCTTCCAGGATGTGCTGGGGATGATTCCAGGCCCTGGAATCCTTACCTTGCCTTGTTGCAGATCCTTCTGGGGAGTGCAACCCCGACCTGCGGCTGCGTGGGCACCAGAAGGAGGGGTATGGGCTCTCCTGGAACCCCAACCTCAGCGGGCACCTGCTGAGT
Source organism: Haemorhous mexicanus (assembly GCF_027477595.1). Lineage (NCBI taxonomy): Eukaryota > Metazoa > Chordata > Aves > Passeriformes > Fringillidae > Haemorhous > Haemorhous mexicanus. Next base: position 5,193,629 of record NC_082367.1, read on the forward strand.
GCTTCTGATGACCACGTGAGTCCCTGGGGCAAACCTGCTCTTGCTGTGCCCTGGCTTTGACGGGGAGGAGGGAGAGAGAGTCTGAAGATGTAAATTTTTGACTTTTTTGTTCCTTTAAAGACCATTTGCTTGTGGGATATCAGTGCTGTTCCCAAAGAAGGCAAAGTGGTGGATGCCAAGACCATCTTCACGGGCCACACAGCCGTGGTGGAAGATGTATCCTGGCACCTGCTCCATGAATCCCTCTTTGGATCTGTTGCTGATGATCAGAAGCTCATGATGTAAGTGGGAGAACCTTTCCCAAGTTGCCCCTCAGGTTTTCCCATCTCCATACTCAGTGAGAGGAGGTACAAACCTTTGTTCATTTCGTGTTTTCCCCTCCCAGCTGGGACACCCGGTCAAACAACACCTCCAAACCCAGCCATTCCGTGGATGCTCACACAGCTGAGGTGAACTGCCTCTCCTTCAACCCCTACAGTGAGTTTATCCTGGCCACAGGATCAGCTGATAAGGTACTTCTGCCTGCACCTTGGAACATCCTGGCTCCCCTGCTGGGATAGATGTCCATGGTGGTTGCTTCAACAAAATATTTTTATATTTTTTTTCCTAGACTGTTGCTCTATGGGACTTGAGGAACCTAAAACTGAAGCTGCACTCCTTTGAGTCACATAAAGATGAAATATTTCAGGTATAAAAAAAGCCTTTATCTTTTATCCTCCCAGACTCAGTTCTACTCAGCAGCCTGGAAAAGGAAAGTGGTTCTTCTACAATATACTCATATTCTATTCTTTTATCTGCTTATATTTTTCTGGTTGTTGTTGTGGACCTGCAGAGCTCCCATGCAGAAAGAGAGTCCAGAAAGGGATCAGGGCAATGCTCTGGAGCTTTAACCACAGCAGGAGGATGAAATGGTAGCAGTGCAGAGTCCATTAAATTATTCATGGCAGCAGATTGAAGCAGGAGGCCCAGGGAAATGGCTGCAGTGTTTGCATCTCCTCAGCCTGGTCCTGCAGGAAGCTTTAACACTCTCTGACAAAAGATAATTGCTGATTTTGCTGCTGTAAATAGAGAATGTTCACTCCATGGGCAGCACCTGCTTAGCAGATTAAATATTGCCATCTCCAACTCATGCCTTAATCAGAGGAAAAATATGTAGAGGTTTTTTTTAATGGAGGGATTATCAGTTCAGACTGTGTTATGTCTAAATAAAATTACAGAATCCTGAAATGCCACATTAGTGGGCAGAATTCTGTGTTCCTTCCTAATCCTGTGATCCTATTAGAGGTGGTGTGTTCTGGAGAGCTTTATCTCCAGCAGAAGCACTAAATGTGAGCTTTTGGGCAGTTAAGCTTAATTACAGTGATTTCTTTTCATGTGAGAGCTGTGCCTGCTGCTGAAGGAGTCTGTGGGTTCTGTTTGTGCAATCCTGATTAAGATAAGGAGCAGCCAATTCCCTTGGAGCTGTTTGCACTGGGGAACACGTGAGTTTTGTTAGAGGAAAAGTTCCAGGTGGCACCTTCTTGGTGAAATGTCTTTTTTTGTGTGTGAATATTCACAATTCTTCTGTGATAAAGGTTATTTACACTATTTGTATTTGTGTTGGTATTAAATTGAGTTTTTGTAGAGCTTTCAGGGTACAGAATGAAGTGTTGGGGAATGTTACAGCTTCTTAAAACTTTAAATTTATCCTTTTCTGCAGGTTCAGTGGTCTCCCCATAATGAAACCATCCTGGCCTCCAGTGGCACAGACCGCAGGCTAAATGTTTGGGACTTGAGGTAGATCCCAAATTCTTCAAAATATTACTGATTATTGCATCACACCTCAAACCCAAACCAATCCTCACCCTTTCTTTTTTCCCCTCCCTTTGTTTGCAGTAAAATTGGAGAGGAGCAATCCCCTGAGGATGCTGAGGATGGTCCCCCAGAGCTCTTGGTGAGTCTTTTCCCTCTCCTGAATTATTTTCACTTATTCCTCACCCTGCAGTGCCAATTTCAAACTATTCCCCTTTTTGTTTCCCCAATCCCAGTTTATCCACGGTGGTCACACTGCAAAGATCTCAGATTTCTCCTGGAATCCCAATGAGCCCTGGGTCATTTGTTCTGTATCAGAAGATAATATCATGCAAGTCTGGCAAATGGTGAGTTGTTAGGGAAGGTGCAGGTGGGTGATGGTGTTGGAATTCCTGGATTTCAGCATTCCTGCTTTTATTTACAGCCCTCAGAATTACCCAGTTTGTGGCACTGCTGAAATCTCAGAGGGGCAGTGGAATCCCCTTGAGCTCTGGCCAGAGCAGTGGTTTCCAAATACTCAGGAGATGTTTTGTGTTTAAAAAAGAAAAGGAAGTGCTGGTGCAGAAGGAAACTTTTCCCTTCTGTGTTGGAATGAAAACAGTGTGTGAGCACCAAGGATGAAATTGAGGTTTCTGTATTATTTCTTCAAGAATATTTGAGATTTCATTCTCCAGAGATGAAAAGGCTGCTGGTGAACAGGAACAGTTTGCTGCCCCCCCATTCCCAGCTCTTGAAGGTTTTGGAAAACAATCTTGACCTTTGACAAGACCATTTTCCTAATTTTTTTTTTTTGTTTATCTCTAAATTTTGTTCTTGGCAGCTTTCTTTGTAGTTCTTCTAGAAAGTGCTGCTGAGTAGAGGATTTGAAAACAAATACTTGAAACTCTTCTGTGAGTCTTGCAGTGGACTCTCCTTTTTACAGGACATTTTTTTCTCTCCTGCATTTATGGATAAGGTTGTTTGTGTTGCTGCTTTAATGTAAATCAGGGATTGGGTGATCCATATCTGCAATTAAAAAAATGACCAGAACTTCCTGGGGGTGGAATTCTCTCCAGAGGGTTGGGAAAAGCTCCCTGAGTGTCTCCATCCCTGTCTTGCAGGCAGAGAACATCTACAACGATGAAGATCCCGAAGGAAGCGTGGATCCAGAAGGTCAAGGATCCTAGATGGCAACTTCCCCCAATTTTAGTCTTTCTCCTTCTCTTCCCTCTCAGCCCTGAGATCGACTTAACACTGGTTTTGAGACACACACGTTGACTTTGTGTTCAGCCATCCTCCTGCAGACCCCACCACAGGCTTTTCCACCCCCACCACCCAAAAAAGAAAACCAAAAAGGGCTCAGCCCCCTCAGCCAGGTCCCTGCTGTGGCTCCTTGGCCAGAATTCCTACAGCTGCCTCCTTTATTGGTCTGGCTGTCTCTTTTGAACTGCCTTCATCACACAGCAAGCTGGAGATGAGTTTTGTTTCTCTCTCTGCTTGCTGCAGCCACAGGCTTTTGCCTAATTTAAACAAAAGTTAAATTGGCAGAGCTGCCCGAGTGGGCTTGAGCCAGCAGAGATGATCTGAGTGTTAATCCCCTGACAGCTCAGAAATGGTGTGGAAGGTCTTGGCCTCCTCAGTACAACTCAGAAACCTTGGAATTCCTTTAGTTATCTGTCCTTTGTGGCTTTTTCTGCCTTTGCAGATACAAGATTTGCAAGTTCTGACTTGAACTGAAACTTTTCCTTTTTTTTTTTTTGTCTCTCCTGGCAATTCTGGGTTTTTCATTCCTTCCTTCCTTTCCCTTTCCTCCCTCCTGCTGGCTGCCAGCAATTTGGTTTTAGCTATTCCTGCAGAGCCTCTCTCACCTGCCATTTTTTTTGCTCTGTTGTGTGTTTCTTGAGCTGTGTTTTCACATAATGTTTCTTTCCTTTCTGTGAAATGGTTTTGGAAAACTTGGGGGAGCCCTCAAGTCGTAAAAGGTGTTTGTTTGTACCAACGGGTGACCCCTCAGCAGCCTTGGCAGCTGGTGGAAAACAAATGAATTGTGGATAAACTCACTTTTTTTAGGAGTTTAGTCCTTGACCACAAGGTCCTGCACGTCTTCCACTCGGGTGTCCAGTGCCACCAGCAGCCTGTTCCCTCCATCTCCTTGTGACTAATTGAGTGTAAGTTCTTCAGCTGGAATAAAGTTTTTTCTACATAAATGCTGCCAACTTTGAGGAGTTTTGTGCTCTTTCTGCATTTACTGCTTTGTTGAGGGTATTTTCAGGGTGGTCTCTGCCTATGTGTGTGCATGAGGTAATTTTTAAGACATCAAATTGGATATTTCTCCCCCTCTCATTTCTGCTGCTTTGTGAAATAAATTAATGAGCACTCAAACAATTGTTCTTCCCCTCAAGCCCTGCTGCTTTCTGCACTTTACCTCTGCCTTTAGCCCTTTCCACGAGTGTTTTTGTTATCCTGCAGCATGATTTTGACACAAACACCTCAGTTTGACAGACAAATTTGGGCCTTTGAGACACTCTGAGAGTGAGAAGGCTCCTTAAACTCTGACCTTTTATTTTCAGTGTGAGACTCGATATCAAGTGGAAACCTCTTCCCCACCACCTCATTTCTGTGGAGCATGTCCCAGTACAGCAGAAACTCTTTGAAATACAAAAGAAAATCCTCTTCAAAGGAGAAAGCTTCTCTTGCATGTAAACTTTAAAAGTCAACCCCCCCCCCCCAACATCAGCTTCCAGAACTTTCTGTGCAGGCTTGAACAAGACAACATTTTCCCAAACACAGCAAAACATCAATCAGTTATTCCTCATCCATATCCTTTGTTCAGTACAAAGATTGCTCTGCTCCTCTGGGGAAAAGCACTTTTACTACAAGAGCAGCAGCAGCACCTGGGGAAACACCCAGGGGAAGGATTGGTATTCCCAGCTCCAGGCAGCTGCTGCACATCAGGCAGGGTAAAGCAGCATGGGGAGACATCCCTTGGATCCTCTGTCCACTGGTTTTTGCTACAAAGAGGAAAATTCTGTGGTTCTAAGAGTCCTGCTCTGCTTTTTCCTCTGATTTGCAGAGGTGGCCGTAGATTTCTAAGCAGCTCCTGTGAGGGGAGAAAGGAAATTCAGGCTGTGGAATATTTACATCAATGTTCTGGCTGGAGAAAAGAGGGGAAAATGTTCTTTTCATAGTATGGAAGAAAAAGGAATTGGGAAACACTTCAAGGGGCTCAGTCTGTGGGCCCAGCCCAGCCCTTCCAGAGCCTTTGGCAAACAGGGAATGTCATTTTTGGGGGAGCTCATGGAAAAGGCAGCTCAGAGCTGCACTTAACTCTGAGCTCCCAGAGCAGATGTGAAAGCTCATTGAAATCTGTCACTTCCCAGGGATGGCAATTTGTAAATTCCAGGAGTTAAGAGACTCCACTGCTGTATTTGGGGTTAAATGTTGGACTAAAAACCCAGGCTGCAAGGACAGGATGGTGTTGGCATCTGGGCTGAATCCTAAATGCAGTTTGTCCCCTTGGCTGGTGACAGCACAGGCTGAGAGCTCATCCCTGTGCTGGGATAAAAGAACTTTGGGGTAGGGAATGTCCTCCTGTGTGGAGAAGGGAAAAAAGGAATGCTGAAGGAGCAGTGAGGCTGCAGAAAATGGTTAAGAGCGTGTCCAGCTGAGGCTGGAATTACCCAGCAGCTCCAAGCTGGGTGAGTAAAAAATCCACAAACTCGTGGACATTTTCTGGAGCTTTAGAAATTCACATTGCACATCACTGATTGAGTGAAACCAGGAGAGAACAGCTCCAGCATCCCCAGCAGGGCTTCCCAAAGCCAAACCTCAGCTCCTTTCCACATATCCCTGAGGAAACCACCACTTCAGGTGCCACACCTGCTTCTTGGGAAGCCACTCCACACCTCTGTGGGAGTTTCCAGCAAATCCCTCTTTGCTGTTGTGCAAAGGAGCTGGAATTGCTGCTGGGGACCAGGAGCAGGAGCCTGTGCTGCCTCTGAGCTGTGTGACCCCGCTGTGGGCTGCTCCCCAGCATCCCTCTCCTCCTCCCCAGCATCCCTCTCCTCCTCCCCAGCATCCCTCTCCTCCTCCCCAGCATCCCTCTCCTCCTCCCCAGCATCCCTCTCCTCCTCCCCAGCGTCCCTCTCCTCCTCCCCAGCGTCCCTCTCCTCCTCCCAGCCCCTCTGCCCCGCAGGGGTGAGAGCCAAACTCACTTGTAGATGGAGAGCTCCCGATGGAGGCTGGTCCTGAGCTCCTCCAGCTCCTGGTTCTTGCGCTGCTGGAGCTGGACCCCGTTCTTGAGCTCCTTCAGCCTGTCCTCCAGCTCCTCCACCTGCTCCTGCAGGGAGAAATGAGTGGATGGCTGAGGGAGGGAGGGTGGAGCAGCAGTGCTCCCCTGCTTCCCTCACTCAGGGATCTCCCTGTGCCTGGTGCTGCTCGGGGCAAGCACAGCCAGGCTGCCCCTGCCCAGCCACCCTCTTTAAAAACCTCTGCAAAAACCCCTTTGTTTTAACACAAAGGTGGGGATTTAGGCTGGGCTGGGCTGTGTTTTGTCCTTAGGCTTCTCCTGGCTGCTTGGTTTTGTCCTCTGAACTACTTGGTGTGTGTTTTGAGAAGCTGCCAGAGCTGTATAAACCCGTGAGTCAGGAGGAGATAAATGAGGAATTTGGGAAAAGGAAAATGTGGAGGCACACCAGGGCTCCAAGGGACCCTGAAAACCCAGGCCAAGCCGTGGTGTGGGTGCTGGTGGTTCTGATCCCCACCCCAGCAGGGAGGAGCTGTGATGGAAGGGCAAAGGCAGCTTCCAGAAACTGCTGGGAGGAGGCAGCGACTGCGAGCCGAGAACAGAGAGTGTTGAAAGGGGGCAGATTAATTGTGGAGCCTCTTTGCCAAATGTGCTCTTGGACATATTGAATTGCCTTGTCCCTCAGGCCAAGGGGATGCCTGGCCCAGCCAAATAACCCTCCCAGGAGGCAGCCTGGCCTGGGGCTCTAGGGACATGGGTGAGACCCTTCCTGGCAGCAGGAAGGGCAGAACCTGCCCCAGCAGGAGAGGGATTTGTAAGAAAAGCCACCTGTATTTCAAACTGGCTTTTCCAAAGGTCTTGGCTCAGCCCTGTGCTCAGAGGAAGTGTCTGGTGCCTGTGCTCAGCAGCATCATTGAGCTTTGGGAAGGAAATCCCCCATCCCTTCCACCTCATCCCTGGAGCCATTTCTGAGGGGCCAAAACCAAGGGAATATATTCAGGAGAAACCTATTTTCCAAGCTGGGTGAAGCCCCAAGCTTTCCCACCACATCTCTGGGTTTGCCTTATGCCCAGGGGCTGCTGTTTCACCTGGTCCATGCCAGGGTGTGGGATACTTTTGATTCCAACCAGCAGGAGATATTCCACATCCTCCCCATCCTCATCCACCCCATTTCCCTGGGCCCTACAAGCAAATCCTGCAGCACCCCCATTTCCCAGGATGCCAAGCACAGCTCCCACTCTCCAGAGAAAGAGGAGCCGTGCCCTTTGGGGCTCGTACCCGGTACTGCCCGACCTCCTCATCCCTTTTCTGCTTGACCAGCACGATCTGCTCCTCCAGGCTGCGGTTCTGCAGCCTCAGCCGGCTGACCTCGCCCTGCAAGGGCCTCAGGGCTTCCTTCATGCCCTGGATCTCCCCCTGCATCTCCTGCAGAGCCTTGGCCCCGGCCTCGCGCCGCTCCAGCAGCCGCAGCAGCTGCGGCTCGTAGTGCTCCTCCAGCCCCCGCCGGCTCTGGGCCACGAAGCTCTCGAACTCCAGGGACAGCCTGCGGCTCTCCTGCAGGTACAGGTTGTCCTGCCGGCAGGGAGGAGCCTCCAGGCGCTGCCTCAGAACTTCCTTCTCCTTCTCACAGGTCTCTTTCAGCTGGGACAGCTCCCCCGAGAGCTGCCCCGCCTGGCTCTGCAGCTCGCCCTGGTAGGCGGCGTGCTGGGAGAGGTCGTGCCGCCGGCTCTCCAGCTGGTACTGGCAGGCCACGCATTCCTTGGTCACCTTGAAGAGTTTCTGCTTGATCTGGCGGATCTCATCCCGCAGGTTGTCCCTCTCCAGCTCCACCTTGGCCAGCAGCCTGCAGGCTGCCTGGATCTCCTCGTGGGCATGGCGGATCTCCTGCAGCGCCGGCTCGCGCAGCTGGGCCAGCTCGGCGATCAGGCTGTCCCTCTCCCTCTCCAGCTGCTCCACCACCTCGATGCACTCCTGGAAATAATTCCCCAGCTCTTCCAGGGTCAGGAACTGGTGCTCTGTGGCATCGGCATCCAGAGGGCCGCCTGCTCCCTCTGTGTCCATGTCCAGAGGGATCCCTGCCCCATCTGCACTGTCTGGGATCCCTGCCCTGTCTGTGTCCATGGCCAGCGGGATCCCTGTCCCACCTTCATCCAGGTCCAGCAGAATTCCTGCTGTATCCTCATCCACTGGGATCCCTGTCCCACCTTCATCCACATCCAGCAGAATTCCTGCTGTATCCTCATCCACTGGGATCCCTGTCCCACCTTCATCCACGTCCAGCAGAATTCCTGCTGTATCCTCATCCACTGGGATCCCTGTCCCACCTTCATCCACGTCCAGCAGAATTCCTGCTGTATCCTCATCCACTGGGATCCCTGTCCCACCTTCATCCACGTCCAGAGGAATCTCTACCCCGTCTGCATCCATGTCCAGTGGGGTTCCTGTCCCATCTGCATCCACGTCCAGCAGGATCCCAGCCCTGGCTGTGCCCTCATCCAGCTGAGTCCCTGGTGTGTTTATCTCCAAGGAAGGATCTCTGCTGGCAGCCTGCAGCTCCTGCCTGGAGTCTGGGCTGCCCCTCTGCAGGGGTTTAGATCCATTCCCTGCTGGATCCAGCGGGCTGTGAGGACGTTCTGGGTGTGGAGCAGCTCCTTCAGCTGCTCCCTGTGGGGCTGGGGGTGCTCTGGCTTCATCCAGCTGCAGCTCTGGAGGGGGCTCGGGCTGTGCCATCAGGTCCCTGGGAAGGAGAGGGGATGTGAACCAGAGCAATGAGTGTAACAGGTCTCAGCCTTTCGTCCCCACCCTGTGAGACCCCAGAGCCAGGGTGTCCCACCATGGCCCTGCTGCTGTGACCATCCCTGTGTCACCCACACCACGCTCTGGTGACAAGTTGGGCCCCGACTGTCCAAAACAAGGCGAGAAAACCCCATTAAAACCCTATTAAAGTGTCTGACAGCCACGGAGGAGGAGTGAGGGATGCAAACCCACACCCCAAACCCCAGAACTTCTCCTATGCCAACCTGTCAGCACCAACCCCCCCAGCGGCACCGTGCGAGCACTCCCTGGAAAACTCGCCGGGATTTTCTCGGTGTGGCATAACCTCACGGCAAGGGAATGCGCTGCTGGAAGCCCGGCAGGCTCCGGGATGACTGAGACGGAGCAAACCCCACACGCAGAGCCCCGGGGCGAGCGGCAGCGCCTGCAGCAGGAGCCGCTTTGCCGAGTCATCCGACCCCGGCATTGTCCCCACCTGCGGCCGCCACCGCCAAACCCCCGCTCTGCCTTCTCCCGGTGCTCTTTGGGGTGGGATGGACACGACAGCGCTCGGGGACGAGCCGGGGTTTTCCTGCTGCCGGTGGGATCGGTGGGAGGATGCTCTCACCTCTCGGCCACGCTGCTGAGCTCATGTCTCGTCATTCCCTGAGGAATGAGCGCAGGCTGGCACTCACAGGCAGCCCTCGGCTCGGAGCAACGGCTTTGAGCAAAGAACTGATTTTCCCCGATAGTTTCTCTCCTAATAAGGCAGTTTTCGGCACTGCTGACACATCGCGGCCTCGGACTCAGCGGCCGGCGGCTGGAGAAGGGGCAGCCCCTGAAAAGGTGGGGAAAAGGCTCCTCTGCCCCGATTTTCCTGGCCCTCCCTGCTGCCAGTGCTCGTTTTTGGAAGTTCTTGGCGCCGCTTGGCACGGGCAGGACGGGAGGGGAGGGCGCCGTGTCCTGCCTGCCCAGCGGGCCGGGGGGGCTCTGTCCCCCTCAACACCCCTCACCCCTGATCCCCCCAAAACTCCTGCGTGCCTCAGAGGTACCTCCCCCCCTACCTGATCATTCCTGAGCGTCCCGAAATGCTGAACCCCCGATCCCCCCATCTCATCCCATCCCATCCCTGCCCCCTCGCCCCCCACCTCGCCGTGGATCCCGCACCCAAGGCAGCCCCCGGAGGACCCCGGCCCCTTCCTGCCCAGCCCGGGTGGGCTCTTACCTTCCTCCCCTGGAGCCCAGCGCCGCCGGCTCTGCGCTACACATGGGCTTAGCATGGGGCGGAGAGGGGTTATTAATAAACAGCGCTGGAAATCAGACTCCCCGGAGCAGCCGCTTCCCCCGGCCACCGCCTGCAGTGCCAGCTGCGGCCGCTGCCTTCCTCCGCCCCGGGGAGGAGGAGGAGGAGGAGGAGGAGGGCGGGGAAGGCCCGGCTGGCTGCATCCCTGGCAGAGGCAGCCGCAGGGACGGGCTGCAGCCAGCCCGCAGCCCTGGGGAGCAGCCCCCATCCCGCCCCGGCTGTTGCCAGCCCTGATTTATGGGCGAGCTTGGTTGAGTGGCCTCTCCCCGAGCCACTGGCGGACCCGCAGGTCGCCATCCCGCCGGGATCCTGGGCAGGCTGGGATGGGGATCGTGGGGTGGGGATCATGGGGTGCCTCGGTGGGGTCCCCCGGGGCTGTGGGGTTTGGCTGCGGTGCGAGAGGAAATGCCAGAGGATGCAGCCGGGGCCCCCAAATGCCACGGGGGGATGGAATGGGGTTTGTGAGGCTGCTGGCAGCACCGTGCTGCACTCCCCAGGTATTGATTATCCATGATTCAATACCAATTTCTCGGGGTTCTTTCTACGCCCCACAAACCCACAAAGCCCAGAAATGGCAGAGCACAGCCTCTGCTTCCTCTTCCGCCCCAGAGCCGATCCCTGCCACCCTTTTCCTTCTGTTTTGGGGATGCAGAAGGTGACATTTCTCTCTGCAAAGCCCTGTGGTGGCCGTGGTCACACTCCTGGCTGTCCAACAGCGACACTGCCCTCACCCCCTTGGTTTCCCACCTCTGCCCACCCACAGCTCTCCCCTCCCATGGTGCCCATCCGCATTCTCCCCACTCCGTGGGTCCTAAACCCACATTTATCCATCATATTGCCCACAAACATTTATCTAAATCCCAATTTTAGATATATTTTGCCACTTGGGCGTGGGTGCATCATCCTGGGGTCGCCGTTTGTCCTGCTGGTGGTGGTGGCGGTGCCCCCCGAGCCTACCTCTGCCCGCTCCCTCTCCTGCCGTGCCCAGGAAGTCGGCACTCGCCTCTCAGGAAGTCTCTGCTCTCCGTGCCCCAAAAGCCACCAGCAGCGCCCAGCGCAGCGTGCGACATCGCCGGTGCCACCCCGCCCCTGGCACCGTCACCTTGCCCATGGCTCTCTGGCCACGGGGAAGAAATCAGGTTTAAAATAACAGCGCTGGTGCATCCTTCGGGAACAGAGCTTTAAAAGGAAAAGGGAGATTTGAGTGGGTTTTTTTTTTTCTTTTTTTTTTTTTTTGGATCCAGTTGCTTTTTTCAGCGTGACACACCTTCTTTTTCTCTCTCTTTTTTCCATGAAGCGCCTCTATTTTTGACTCAATCGGAGAGGAATGCTGTTAATTCGCACAAGTTGGGTGTATAAATATCTATCGAGAGCTGCCACTGCCAAGGGGAGAAACCTGCGGATCACACGGGCTGGCTCCAACAACCCTTGTAGGGCCTGGAGGGGACAATGACAGCGGCGAGCCCGGGCTGGGCTGCATCTGATGAGCTGCCAAGGGCAGGGTGGGGAGTGAGGAGGCTCAGCTGTTCCCCGTAAGCGGATCCCCCGGCCCAGGCCCCGGCACGGGGATGTTTTGTGGATATAACCAGGCAACAGCCTGCTCCGGTGTCCCCGGTGTCGCCGGCAGAGCCGCGGGCACAGCTGGGGCCGGGCGGTGCAGCGAACAACGCGGACTTTGCTCCGGTAAACAGAGCTGGCGGGGTGGCACCGGCGCTGCCAGAGGCGAGGGGAAAGGCAGGAGAGGGTTGGAGAGAGGAGAGTTCGAGATGCGGCTGCTGGGACGAGCGGCAGCGCTGCCAACGCAGCGTGAGAGGGGTGGTGGGGGGCAAAGAGCGGCTGCACCCCCTCTCTGGTGCCCTGGGGCTGTCTCTCCCTTCCTGGTGGACTTTTCCTTCCCGTCACGCTCGGCAGATCTGCCCCGAGGGCAGGGACCCAGCCGGCAGCGCGGTGGCACCGCGGTGGCACCAGCCTGGCACAGCCGCGGCTGCTCCGGCCCCGCGCAGGAAACACAAAGCTGCTGGATTTCAGATCCTCCTGCTGGGAATGTGTAGGAGAGGAGCGTTTGGGTGATGAAAAATCACTGAAATGTTCCAAATCAAGAGTTTCACCAGAAATGCAAACGCCCGGGGTCAGGTGTTTGGTAAAACGGAAGGGTTGGAGTCATTCTGTGATTCTGAAATGCATCAATGCTCTGAAAAAGAACATTTTCTCCCAGTCTTTGAATGATCTTTAGGGACAGGCTGGAAGGGCCAGCCCAACTTCGGGGCTCTGGCAGGGCTGGCGGTGCTGTGGGGTGTCCCACGGTGGGATTCCAGCTCCCAGTGGGATCCCAGTGGAAGGGGTTTAGGAGCGGGGCTCCGGGCAGCGCTGTGCCCTGGCTCGCTCTGTTTGCCGAGGGCGCGGGGGGTGCCAGATCCGGCCCCTCGAGTGCAGGAGCTGCAATCTGATCCCAGGGAAAGCGTGATTCATCCCTGGAGCTGGGAGCGCTTCCAGGGAAGGTCCCGGCACCGTGTGCCACTCCTGCCCTGCCCTGCCCTCGCATGGTGGCCCCGGCCGGGTGAGGGGTCCCCTGTGACTCCCTGGGGGGATTCACCCAGGTTTGAGGGGTTGGATGCCGCTGTCCCCTCGGGAACAACCTGGTTTGCTTCTCCTCGTGCCTCAGTTTCCCCAGTAAGAGCTGGGGTGGTCCCTGGAGCGGGAGGGGAGGTTGCCCAGCAGCGATGGAGGAGGAGGAGGAGGAGTGAAACGCGGGCATGTGCCCAGCTGCGGCTGGGATGAAAGGGGAGCCCGGAGGCGCCGTCGGCCCCGCAGGGACCTTGGGATCTCCGGGCCAGCCCGTGCCCCGGGGCCACAGGCGCCAGCGGCTCCCGCTTATCTGGGTCCCGCTGGATCCTGCTGGGTCCCGCTGGGTCCTGCTGGGTCCCTCTGGGTCCTGCTGGGTCCTGCTGGGTCCCGCTGGGTCCTGCTGGGTCCCGCTGGGTCCCGCTGGGTCCCTCTGGGTCCCGCTGGGTCCTGCTGGGTCCCGCTGGGTCCTGCTGGGTCCCGCTGGGTCCCGCTGGGTCCTGCTGGGTCCCGCTGGGTCCCGCTGGGTCCCGTTGGGTCCTGCTGGGTCCCGCTGGGTCCCGCTGGGTCCTGCTGGGTCCTGCTGGGTCCCGCTGGGTCCCGTTGGGTCCCGCTGGGTCCTGCTGGGTCCTGCTGTGTCCCGCTGGGTCCTGCTGGGTCCCGCTGGGTCCCGCTGGGTCCCGTTGGGTCCCGCTGGGTCCCGCTGGGTCCTGCTGGGTCCCGCTGGGTCCCGCTGGGTCCCGCTGGGTCCTGCTGGGTCCCGCTGGGTCCTGCTGGGTCCTGCTGGGTCCCGCTGGGTCCTGCTGGGTCCCGCTGGGTCCCGCTGGGTCCCTCTGGGTCCCGCTGGGTCCTGCTGGGTCCCGCTGGGTCCTGCTGGGTCCCGCTGGGTCCCGCTGGGTCCTGCTGGGTCCCGCTGGGTCCCGCTGGGTCCCGTTGGGTCCTGCTGGGTCCCGCTGGGTCCCGCTGGGTCCTGCTGGGTCCTGCTGGGTCCCGCTGGGTCCCGTTGGGTCCCGCTGGGTCCTGCTGGGTCCTGCTGTGTCCCGCTGGGTCCTGCTGGGTCCCGCTGGGTCCCGCTGGGTCCCGTTGGGTCCCGCTGGGTCCCGCTGGGTCCTGCTGGGTCCCGCTGGGTCCCGCTGGGTCCCGCTGGGTCCTGCTGGGTCCCGCTTTCCCTGCCCAGAGGGGGATGAGGAAACTCCCAGCAGTGAGGAACTCCTCAGGGAGACACCAGGGAGGCAGAGGGGTTGGGGGCGGTTCCAGCTGCGGGGATTCCTGGAGCCAGTCCGCTCCCACATCCCGCTTGGATTTTGGGGTTAAACATCTGCCTCTAGGCTGCCTGTCCCGGCAGCTCCCCCGGCACTCCGGAGCCGCACCTGTGTCACACCCGAGGGGATTTCACACCCCAGGCCGGGGCTGGCACTCGCTGTCAGCCCCACCGCGGCTGTGCCAAGCCTGGGGGCAGCTCTGATGTGTCCCTGGCATCCCGCACGGCACCGAGGCTGTGCTGGCATTCCCCAGGGCTTTTCTCTTCCTGGAAATGTTCAGGATGCTCACACAGGAGCAGGAGATGCCTCTTGTGGCCACCTGTCCCTGTCACCATGACAGGGGTGATGCTCCTGGGCTGTGCCAGAGCTGTCCCTTCCAGCATGAGGGAGCTGGGAAGGAGAGACCCTAACTTCTATTTATTCATCCCATTCCACGTGCCCGACCCCTGAGCAAGGACATCAGTGCCTCCCTTTCCCTGTGACATTTTTAAAACCCATTTTTACAACTGAGCTGATTCACCAGCAGTCCCCGTGTCCCAACGATCGCCAGCGGGGTCACCGCGGCCCAGGCTCCGCGCTGGCTTTTTCCATGCCCTGGGGCAAGAAACCGGGAGCAGGAGGGGTTTGGGGCCAGCAGCTCCTGCTCGGGGCACCCACGGGGCTCAGAGGGATGCGGGAGGACCTTGTCCTGGCGTTAATGAGTAATGAGGGAGCAGCCAGGGCTCCGTGTCCCCGCCAAGGGACGGAAATGGGGGCAGGGGAGGGATGAGCACAGCCCAGGAGCTGCTGTGGCTGCTCAAGTGTGCCATGCCACCGCTGCCAAAGGATGGTTTGGCTGCTTTATTCTGGGTTTCGCTTCCCAGGGATCCCCGTTTCAGTCTCTGCCTCCCCTGTGCCTGGGTCTGCTGGGAGCTGCTGTCCCCAGGAGGGTCCTGTGATCATCCTGGCCCTGCAAGTGGAAATGAGCTCCCAGCTGGGAACGCTGCTGGAGCTCTCTGGGAGATTTCTGGGGGTCTCCACGAAGTGTTGGGGAGCTCCTGGAATTTCTAGGGCTGGGACAACCTTCCTCTTCCCCTTCCTGCTGTGCTTCCCTGGCCCCTGTGATGGGAGCTCCCCCCGCAGTGTAACTGATCCTCTCCCCCTCTCTCTCTGTGATTATTTGGACAATGCTCCATTACTCTGTGCAGAAATATTTTTCAAACTGGTTCTGCTGCCACACGAGGAGAGGAAAGATGAAAAATGGGATATATTTTTGGTTTTTTTTGGAGGCTAATGACTCAGAAGTTGGAGCCAGCAGCAGAAAGTCAACACAAACACCCTAATTGGGGATTAGAATCTCCTCAGTGCAGCTCAGCTCCACGTGGGTCAGCAAAGCCCAGGGAGCAGTGACACTCTCAGCCTCCATCCTGGAAAGGAATCAACCCCCTGGCACCATGGGGGGGCACAGAGGTGCCGGGAAATTTCTGCCCAACTCCTTCCAGTGCTCATTTCAGTCTTGAGTTTGGGTTCAGATGGGTGAGGGGGAGGGGGAATGTGAGACAGGGGCACAAAAGCCCAGCAAATCCCGGCCATTCCTCAGCATCACCCTGGATTTGGAACCAAATGCCCATCCCTGGTCACTGGTGCTCCTGGGAAGCAGCAGGGTGCTCAGATTTGCACAGCCCACAAGATGCAAGAGCCAGTGCCTGAATCCCACAGGAGATGCTGATGTGCTGGGAAGCCTGAGGGATGGAGAGCCTTCTTGCTTTAGAAGCCCTTCCAGGCATTTCCAGCAGCT
Source organism: Haemorhous mexicanus (assembly GCF_027477595.1). Taxonomy (NCBI): domain Eukaryota; kingdom Metazoa; phylum Chordata; class Aves; order Passeriformes; family Fringillidae; genus Haemorhous; species Haemorhous mexicanus. The sequence goes on from NC_082367.1 coordinate 5,209,303, forward strand.
GGCAAACTCCTCTGGGCGTGTGGCCAGGCCCTGGGAGTGTCCGGGAAGGATGTGGCTCCAACACAGCCAGCAGGAAACACTGGGACCCAAACCCCTGGGAGCCAGGAGCGTGGAAATGCAGCAGAAACCACCTGAGCTCTTGCTGGGATCCTTCCCTGGGCTGTGCCACGTTCCTGTCACCGACCTGCTGCTGCTCCAGCCCAGTCCCTGCTTGTCCTGTTGTCCCCTCTCAGCTGGATCACAGAGCCATGGAATGGTTTGTGTTGGGAGGGAACTAAAAACTCGTCTTGTTCCGACCCCCTGCCATGGCAGGGACACCTCCCACTGTCCCAGGTGCTCCCAGCCCTGCCCAGCCTGGCCTTGGGCACTGCCAGGGATCCAGGGGCAGCCCCAGCTGCTCTGGGCACCCTGTGCCAGGGCCTGCCCACCCTCACAGGGAAGGATTTCTTCCTGAAATCTAATCTAGATCAGATTGGAGTGGTCATGCTCCTGAGCAACGCCAGCTTGTCCTGGGCAGTGAAATCCTTCCCCAGATTCCCTTTCCCAGGCAGCTCCTGGAGCTCTCCTGGCCTCAGGCAGAGCCTGGGGAGCCACGCCAGGAGGCTGAACCCCCCTCACCCTCTGTCGTTCCGTTTTCAGGAGCTGATTTGTCCTTAGCAGCAAGCAGCAGCGTGGCACAGGCTGCAGGCAGCGTCTTGGTGGCCTCGGGTGCTCCCAGGACGGAGCGCGGTGTCCCCCTGGGCGCTGCCACCGGCGGTGACAGGGCGAGCGTCACCCCCGGGGCCGTCAGGCGAGGAACCGGTGGCGGCTGCGGGATGGGAGGGCAAGGGCAGGACACGGCTGCCAGCTCCGGCTTCTCTCCTGGGGCCGGGGCCGGGGCCAGCCCCCCGGGATCCAGCGCCAGCCCCCCGGGATGAGCGGACGCCGCCCCGGGGATGACGGTGCTGGAATTCCGCGCTCCGCTCGGTGCTTCTCCGTTTTCCTCCCCCTGTCTCCCGCTGATGCTCAGCACCTCGGCCGGGAACCACAGAGGGTCCCAAGGGCTGGCACCAACCCCCGCTGTCCCCGCGCCGCCCCCCGCCCCGAGAGCGAGGGGACAAAGCCGGGACCCACCAGGGAAAGGGAAGAACACCTCGGGGAGCTCCGGCAGCCACGGGAGTGACCCCGGCGGCACCAAGGGGAGGGTCCCCGGTCCCCACGCCCCCGGGCCACCTGCGGGCGACGGGGGCGGGGGCCGGTGCGGGCGGAGCTCCCGCTGCCCGGCCCCGCCCCGCACAGAAACTTTCCGTCGGCGCCGGGCGCTCGGCGGGAGCCCGGAGCCGGGCCGGGGCTGCAGCCGGAGCCGAGCCGAGCCGAGCCGAGCCGAGCCGAGCCGAGCCGAGCCGAGCCGAGCCGAGCCGAGCCGGGCGGGCCCGGCCCTATGGGCAGCGGCTGCCGGCGGTGCGGGGCGGTGCGGGGCGCTGCCCGCCGCGGCCATGTCCGCCGGGGCTGCACCTGCGGCGGGCGGCGAGCGGGACCCGGAGCGGGGCGGCGGCGGCGACGGCTCGGCGGGGGCTCCCGGGGCTCCCCCCCGGCGGAAGAAGGCCCGAGCGAACTCGCTGCGCCGGGCGTTCAGCTGGCTCCGGGGCCGGCGGCGGCCGCCCAAGGACGGCGGCAGCTCGGGAGGGACGGAGGGAGCAGGTGAGGAGCGGGCGGGGAGGTGGCCACGGTGGCACTTCAGGAGGGGTCACGGTTGTGGCCACAGCGGAGGGGGACGAGGAGATTTCAGGGTGCTGCTCGAAGAGGTGTCGAGGTGGTGGCCACGGTGGTGGCTAAGGAGGGTCACGGTGGTGGCCACAGCGGGGCTGGAGTGATGGCAAAGCGTTGAGAGGTGGCCAAGGGAGTGGGCGAGGAGGTGTTGGGGTGGGGTTCACCATGGTGGGCAAGGAGGACTAAGGTTGGTGGCTGTGGAGGGCTCAGGGTGGTGGCTGAGGCGTTGTGGCAGTGGCCAAGGAGGAGTCACAGCAGTGGCCATGGAGGAGGTGGTGAAGGAGAGGTCAAGGTGGTGGCCATGGAGGCTAAGGAGGTGTTAGAGTGGAAGCCAAGGAGGGTCAGGCTGCTGACCATGGAGGTGGCCAAAGAGGGGTCACCGTGGTGGCTGAGCAGGAGTTGAGATGGTGACCACGGACGTGGCTAAAGAGGGGGCACAGGAGGACAGAGGTGGGGTGGTGTTGCTGGCCATGGTGGCAGTAATGGGGGAAGGAAGTGGCAGTGGTGGTGGCAGTGGCCATGGTGGCCATGGTGGCAGCAGGATGGATCCAGCAGTCCCTGGCACGATCTGGCCCCAGCCCCGAGGGCTGGTGCCGGTTCACTGGGTAGGTTCTCCTGCGCTGAGTCAGAAGGTCACTGGGGCTGAGGGAAATCTGGAGGGATGCCAGCCGCTGCCACCTCCTCCTCCTCCTCCTCCTGGGCAGGGTGTTTGCGTGCTCCAGGTGTGGCCCTTCCTGTCCCAGATATGGCCCTCACCCCAGCCCCTTGGTGGCTGCTGCCTCCACGTCCCTGCCACCTTGACCAGGACAATCCTGCAGGGGAAGCTGCTCTGGGTCCCCTCTCTTGGCCATCCTGGAGCTGTGTTTTGGGGATCCAAGGGCTCAGACAGGGAGCTTTGGCAGAGCCATGGGTGCTGGCTTGTCTGGTCATGCTCCTCTCCTCGGCGCTCTTTTGGCAGTAGTGGATGTCCCAAGGAGGAGGGCATCACCCCAAAAGCCTGTCCCACCCCACACTGTCGGGGACACCGTCTGTGTCACACCCCTGCCCTCCCTGCAGGCACCTCTGGCAGGGATGTTTTGGCTCTTTTGCCAAGGGAGAGGCCTCTCCTGTGGCACCCGAGCGCAGCAGGGTGTCAGCTGGGACTTTCTTCCTCAATTTGCTCCAGGGAGTGAATTCCCAGGCATCCAAGCCTGCATGCTGTGTGGAGCAGCACACGGGGATCTGTGCTAGGACAGGAGTGGCCGTGGAAAGGGAAAGGAGGCTTGGGAAGAGCTGAGCTCTCTCCTGGGCTGATCCATCAGATGCTGCTGGTGGTTCCTTCCCAGCCCTCCGTGTGTGGACGCCGCTGCCTCAGCCCAGCACTGAAACCTGAGCAGAAAAAACGAGATGTGCCGGAGCATGTGATGTTCCTCTTCACGGCAGAAACGCCCCCAGCAGCTCTGCCAGCCCTTTTTTTCCATTTTTTTTTTCCCTTCCCCTGAAGTTGTACCGTTCACCAGCTCATCCTCAAAATGCCAAGTCACGGCCTGTCAGGGTCACAGCTCGGGGACCTCGCTGTGCCAGCCAGGGCTCTGTCACTGCACTGCCACCCTGCTGTCCCATCAGATACATCCAGGAGAGCTCTCCTGAGTGCCCACAGCCCGTGCTGGTGGTGGAGGGGCCGTTCAGTGCCCCAGCCCTGGGGACTCTTCCCTTCTGTCTGTGCTTTTGCCATCCCATGGGACGGGAGGTGCCCCAAATCCCCTCTCACCTCCCCCGGTGTGGCGGGAGATTCAGCACGGATGTGCAGCGGTTGCAGCTTGCCTGCATGACTGAATCAGCCTCCCCGTGCAGTTCCAGCACGGAGAGCACGCCAGGAACCCCTCCCTGCTCCAGCGCCTCCGGCTCCGCTGCGGCCGCTGCGCCCTCGGGACGCCGCCGGCACCCGCCGGGGTTACCGGCATCCACCCGTGGGATGGGGATGGCGTTTCCCCGGGGGATGGGGGTCAGGATGCCTCAAGAGGATCCCTGGAGGATGCCTCATGGTGGGCTGGGCTGTGGGAAGGAAGGAGTGTTAGCCCCGGGTGTTTTCTGGGGAGCTGTGCCACGCGCGGCTCTGACCTGCCCGGAGGCAGCGCCGACATCACCAGCCGAGCCTTGGTGCAGAGGGACCGGCTGGGAATTCTTCCAAACATCAGCTGGGAGCTGTGGCAGGGGGAGAGGAGAGAGCTGCGGCGGGCTCTGAGTGCCCTCAGCTTTCCCTGTGTCCGTGTGCTGCTGGGGATGCTGGATCAGGCCCGTGATCCATCACCCTGCTCTTCCCCAGGGGGTTTGGGACAGGGCGTGTCCGACCATCCTGGGGGTGGGGAGGGCTCCAGGGGATGGGAGAGAGAGAGAGAGAGAGAATTCATCCCAGTGCACGTGGGTCAGGGCTCATTCCTGAGATCCACCCGCTGTGCTGTGGGCTGGCATTGCTCAGCGCTGCAATCAGGCACAGGGAGGATGAGAGCATTTCCACTTTGGATCAGTCCCGTGGGTCCCTGGCTATCAGCAATCCCATCTCTGGCTGCCCAAACCGCTGAGCTGTGAGGAAAGGCTCCCTAATCCCCCTCCTGGGCGAGCATCAGCCGCCTCTGGGGGACACCAGCGGCTCTGGGAGTGGGGGGATGGCTCCATCCCAGCTGGAATTGCATCCTCTGGATGCTGTGCCTTCTTTGGGTGGATGGGCCCTGCTGGCTGCAGGTGCTGAGGCTGTTCCAGCCGTGTTTATTTCCACAATAACCTTTGGAGGCAGGGCAGTGATTAAGGCCCGGGGTGGGAGCTGAGCAGCTGGGCTGTGCCAAGGGTCAGACACAGAGCAAGGATTTGGGGTGCCCGGCTGTTGCCACTCCCTGGGCTGGATTTCTGGGTGCAGAGGTGTGAGCACAGCTCTGGGATGAAGGATGAGCTGCTGCTGGGGTCCAGAGGATTTAGTCTGTTTTTGTGGCTGCTGCTTTATCCAGCTTTCACAACATTCCTCTTAATTCCTTGATGAAGTGAAGGAATCGATGTTCCAGAAATATTAAATTAGGGTTGGCTTTTTTATTTTCCTTTTTTTTTGTTTTAATCTTTTTGATGCCAGCTTAGTCCAGCAGCAATGATTTCCTGAACCGGGGTGGGGGATAGGGATGTTAAAAATAAAGCTTTCAATGCTCACAGCTGCTTTGTAGCAGCAGCAAGTGCTTGTTGGGACTGGGGATTTGCCATGTGCAGGGTGAGCAGAGGGTGGAGGGGCTGGGCTCTGGTGGAGATCGTGCTCAGTTCCTTCATGGAAAGGGTTTTAAAGCACTGGGAGGCGTTCAAGAAACAGCTGGATGTGGCACTCAGTGCTCTGGGCTGGTTGACAAGGTGGGGCTTGATCACAGGTTGGCTTTGATGATCTTGGAGGGGTTTTCCAACCCTAATAATTCCGTGATTCTGTGCTGGTGACATTTGATGCCACGGGGTGGGGTGCACGTGAGCCCTGAAGGAAATGTGGGGCTGAGCTGTGGAATCTCCCTGGACAATTGTTTCCTCCATCCTCTGCTGCCACGCAGGGTTTGGTGTAAGCACAGTTGAGCCCTGAGCTTGTCAGCTCAGGGGAGAGGGGAGAGGCGTGGGGATTGCTCCGTGTGTGTGGGAATGGGTTTGTTAATCTGCCAGAGGCACAGAGTGACACTTCAGCAAATGTGAGCAGCAGGAATCCCCTGGCTGGCCCGGCCTGGCACCGGTGAACAAAGAGAGGTGTGTCTGCAACCACAGCTATTCCACCTGGAGACAACCGGGAGGATTTCTCCTGAGAATAACGTTCCATAAGATCCGATAAAGCGATTTCAGCGGGGTCATGTTTCCCCCGTGCAAGGGAGCTCTGGTTTCATAAGACAATATCATCATTGACTGCAGCTCCGGCAGCAGTGGGAACAGAACCCGCTGGAAGGTGAAGAGCTGGGCAAGGATGAAGTGAAAAACCATTTCCCTGCCAAGCAGGAGCCAGAGCCTTGGGCTGGGCGTGCTGTGCATGGAGAAAATCCACCTGACCCTGAGCAGGGAGCTGCTCTCCCTCCACCTCTGGGGGCTGGAGCTGGACCTGTCACCAGCAGAGCCGGCCTGAACTCCGGCTGGAGCAGGAAATCGTTTGAAACCCTTCTGGTTATGTATTTCTGTTAATGATTGGGGATCTCAAGTGGGGTTTTTGTGTTACCTTTGCCTCGCTGAGCTTTAGTTCCCTGTGAAGGGAACAAGGCTGAATTCCTTTCTCATTCAGGCAGCTCAGCTCCTGCTCTGTGTTTGCTGGGAGATGGGACCAGGTTTAGAAAACTCCAGAAGGAGTGGGTGAAACAGCAGGAAGGATGGACAGAGCACCAGGAGGGACAGATCTGCCCCCTGTGAGAGCACAGAGGGGTCCCCATGCCTGCACTGGCCTCTCTGACCAAGGCAATGGGTGACTTTGGGAAGATCAGATGTGCTTGGGGCAGTCACGCTGCGCTGACCAGATCTGTATCTCATGAACAACTTCTCTGCTGCTCCAAGCTCTTATCAGAGTTCTCTCGGTGAATCAAACCAGGGATTTCTGGCCTGGAGAAGAGATTCTGCCTGGAATTGGCATCTCTGGCCCCCAGCTCCCCATGGGAGGCTGAGGGTGCTTCCCCTCCTTCCCCTCCCCTCCCCTTTGGGCTGCACTGAGGTTCTAACACGGAGCAGGGAGTTGGGGTGCTCAGCTGTCCCCAGGCTCCCTGAGCCAGATTTCTGCTCACAGCAACATCAGCTCTGGGATGCAGGATGAGAGCAGCCCTGCCCTCAGCTTTCAGGGGGGTTTGTTCCCTGAAGCAGCAATGGGGCAGCTCAGGTGCTGGAGCCCCCCATGCTGCTCCCAGCCCCCCAAATCCGGCAGGGACTGAACCACGAGCTGCAGCTCCTCGTGGCTGGGAGTTACCCCATCCCAGTGACTGCAGTTCTGAGAAGCCACTCGGTATTTTTGGCACCCGTGGGCTCCGCGGGGCGCCCGGGGCTGGCTCCCTCCCGGAGCTCTGCCGGCACAGCCCGGGCTGTGCCCGGGGGCGGGGACGCCTCGGTGGCCGCGTTGCCTGAGCAAGTGCTAGCACGGAGGGAGGGAGGGCGTCTGTTTTGGGAGTGGAGGGGGAAGTGTCTCCCTGGATCTGGGGCAGGCTCCAGCCTCCCTGCTTCTCCCAGGGAGAGAAACAAGAGCTGCACAGGGAGATTTGTTCGGGGGGGTTGCAGAGGAGCGCCCTGGGGCACTGGAGAGGGGTCTGGGTGGCACACGGGGGGGGGTCCATGTTTTGGGATGGACATCCCTGGGATGCTGAGAGGTGCTGGGCAGTGGGAGGAAGCCTCGTCCCAGCCCGGAGATGCCCCTGGCTGACCAGAGGAGAAATGATGTCCCACAGTCACTGGGCACAGATCAGTCACTCTGATCTGCTGCTCTTGTCACCACTGTTTGTTTCCTTGTTTCATCCCTGATGCCCACGGTGGAAGGGCTGTCCTGTGAACAGGAGTGGAAAACAGGGAATATTTTCCCACTGGATGCCCTCATCTCCCACGGCAGATGGGGCAGCAAACCCACGGGGACAGTCCCTGCCCAGCTGAGCGTGCCCTGGGCACCCAACCAAGCTGCTGAGGAGCTGAACCATCAATATTTCCATTGCTGAGGAGAAGACTGAAGTCCAAAGATTAATTCGGTGCCGATCACCTCGGGAGGTCAGGACAAAGCTGCTGGTTGATCTTTAATTTTTTCCTTTCTTTCTTGCACTACCTCCCCGGTTTTGTGCCTTTCCCACAAAACCCTCCTTCCTATTTATCCCAGCCTTTGATGAATCACCTAAGGAACATAAACATTGCCAGCAGGAATTGCCCACCGCTGCCTGCCTGGCTGACCCCTCCCTGCCCTCGCAGCATTTAATGTTCTAATTAAAAACCAGGAGGGAAAAGTGGCCTTCGGGAAGGGGCCGTGGAGGGGCTTGGCCGGGTGGTGTGGGCAGCTTTTGGAGCAGCAGTTGCCGTGGCTTTTCTCCTGCCAGCTGCTGGAGCAGGGACTGGAGCAGGGAGAGGCTGAGGTGCCCGGGAAGGTGCCGGCAGTGTGAGCAAAGTGCTCGTGACTCGCCCCAGAGGCAGGAGGGGCCGTGGGGAGGGCACCGGGGGCTGCCACCCACGCCAGGCTGCGTGGGGCTGGCATGTGGGTGCTCGCCCCGACTTTGGGCAGCGGCAGGACCCAGCCCGTGGCCTCGGGCGCTTTGCTCCAGCCTTGGTAATCCTGTCCTAACCTTGGCCGGGCTGGGTGAGGTCTCTCCGTCCCAAAACCCACCGAGGGGGGAGGGCTGGGAGCAGTTGGAGCTGGGGACAGCCCGAAGTGGTGGCAGCGTGGCCAACTCCAGGGAGGTGCGAGCGCGGCCGGAGCCGAGATCCCCGCGCTGCTCTCGCCCTGCTCGGGGATGTTTGGCCACCGGGGCGTCACCCTGAGCCCGCTCAGCCTCTCTGTATCACCCAGGCATCCCCGGCGGAGGGATGGGGCTGGGAGGGTGCTGCGATCCGCCGGCTGATCCCGGCAGGCCCCTCCTCTCTGCCCGCACCATTGGCTCCGGCACGGCCGCCTGCGAGCGCTCAGCTCCGCCGGGGCCGGAGCGATGGGAACCGGCGGCTGAGCGCCGCCGTCTGCCGGGGCCGCCCGGGCCACGCCGGAGCCCGCTCGGCTCGGCTCGGCCATGTAGCACCGCGGTGCCCTCCACCCGGCCGCGGTGGAGGCGGCAGCGGCCTCATGGGCAACGCGCACCGCAAGAGGAGCCCGGCGGGCACCAAGCCCGGCTCCTCCTGGCCCTTCGGCCGCGCCGGGAAGCCCAGGGCAGGTAGGAGCCCTGGGGATACCTGGGGATGGGCGTGGGGGTCCCAGCTCCGGGAGTTGGAAGGGGTCGCGCTGGGAAAGTTCGCTGCCGGTGTTCGGCTGGGCTGGGCAGGAGCGGGGGTGAGGGGAGGGTTCGCTGTGTCCTCCCGGTGCTGGGGGGGCAGGATCGGCCCCCGAGCCCGGTGTGGGGCTGGGGGAGCTCCCCTGGCTGCGGGCAGGGCTGTGCCGGGGAGCTGCGTGGGCTGGCCGCGCTATCGGGACGGGATCAGCTGGATTAGTTACTGATTTGTTTTCCAAGTGGGATCCCAATTAGTTACTGATTTGTTTTCCAAGTGGGATCCCAGCGCTGCCAGCGTCGCCTTCCTCCCCGCTCCCCCGCTCCCACCCCGTGCCGCGGCGATCTGGGAGTGTTTGCAGGGGCTGCTCCCCCCTAGCTCTACGTCTGTCTGTCCGTCTGTCCACACACCGACTGCCCCGCTGCTCTATGCTCCGTCTCCATGGATGCTGGAAAGCCCAGCAGGAAGCAGGGACCGAGATCTTTCCTGCAGGGACCAGGAGCAGGGAAAGGGTCCCACGCCAGGCTGGACCCACGCGTGGGGCAGTGAACCCCTGGGGTGCCTGGAGAGCTCCCTCCGTGGTTCCTCCATCAGAGCAGGGGGATGCCAGCAGGGAGGGTCTCTCGCAGTAACATCGTCCCCATCCCGGGGTTGCTGGCTCTCCCACTGGTGTCATTAATCTGTCCCTGTGTCCCCAGCCCAGCCCGAGGCAAGGAGGAGCCTTGGGAGGCACATGGGCAGGGTCACAGGAGCAGGTTAGCAGGACCCAGGGGTAACTGGGGGGTTTTCCCCCACCAGCCCTGTGGGATCCTTGGCCCTGCTGTCCCTCCTGCCCTGTTCCCCTTTACAGGCAGCAGCCAGCCAGGCGTGAGAGCCCAGGGTAAACAGGGCCTGGAGTCAACTCTGCACAGGCCTGGGGACAGCACTCGGAGCAAAGCCATCCCAGAGGTGGGGCCTGGCATGGGGAAGACCCCACAGGTGCACAGGGAGAGGGTGCAGGAATGTCCTGGCTGAGAACATCCGCTCAGTGCATGGGGAAACTGAGGCAGGAGGTCACACATCACCCATGGCCGTGCTGGGACAGCATCTCCTTCCCTGCAGGCTCTCCACATCCTCCTCTGGGTGGCCGCAGGCTCCTCTGGTCGTGCTCTCCGTGCAGGAAGGGCTCGGTGCCATTGGCCAGGCTGGGCTGGAGCTGCAGCCCCCGGCACATCCTCGCCCTTCCCACGTGCCATTCCTGCCCAGACCTCCATCTCCTCCCCATCCCCTGCCAGCCTTGGCTGTCCCTGGTCCATCCCGAACCAGGACGATGCCTCCCTTCCCCAGGGCAGGCTGGGGGAGCCCTGCTCCATCTCGGATGCTCCGGAACGGGCGGGATGTGGGACCGGCAGAGCCGGGGCAGATCCCGGGAGGCGAGGGCTGCCTCTGGGGCCGAAGGCCGTGGGGTGGAAGGTGCTGAGAAAACATGGGGCGAGTTGTGTTTGTTCTCTGCCACGGCTCCATGGCAACGGCGCGGCGGCCACAAAGCCAAAGAATTTGCATTGTGTCGCTTCAGCGTTTCGGAGGGCGCAGCCGGGATCACCGGCTGGGGGCAGGGTGTGCCGGGCCCCGCCGCCGCTGCCGCCTCCCCCTGCACGACCCTGGGTGCCTCTGGATTTTGGGCTGGAGAACAATTGCATATGGCTGGCGGCAGGAGCAGCGTCCCCAGTTCCTGTCTCTTTGGTGACTGCAAGGTTCGTTTGGCCCTGCCGTGCCCGGTGTTGGCGCACCAGCCCCGGGCAGGCGCTGGCCGATGGTTTTGTGCTTGTGCCATGTGTGCAGAGGTGTGGGCACCGCCTTTGGGTGCTGAGGGGACAGAGCAGGGTCCCCAGGGACATGGTGGGCACAGCCGAGGGCTCCGGGGTGGTTCTGCCGCTGAGCCCACCCAACTCTGCCCACCGGTGCCAAACCCACGCACCCCGTGCCCACTTCCCCATGCCAGAGCGGGGCCTGGCTTGCTCCGGGGGCATCCCCAGCCTCTCCTCCATGCCGGAGAAGGTCCTTGAGCCCCAGGGAGACCGAAGCCTCTTATCGCCTCCTTATCGGGACTCCCCGCCGGGCCCTGCTGAGTCAGGGCGCAGGAACGTGGCTGCTGGCCAGGCTGCGCCCCGCGGAGTCAGTGGCGATGGAGCTCTGGGTGCGGGGTCACCTCGGTGGCCGCTGGGGCGGCTCGCAGGGAAAAAAACCCATGGAATGGTTTGATTTGGAAAGGACCTTGAGGCTCATCGCGTTCCACTGCAAGGGCAGGGACATCTTCCACTATCGCAGACTACCCCAACCTGGCCTGGAGCACTTCCAGGGATGGGGTATCCGAACGCCCCAGGGGTGGCTGTGGCTGTGAACGTCCCCAGCAGCAGCAGAAGCAGCCATGGAGCCCCTCGGCAGTGCCGGCTCCTGCGGGGCAGCTCCAGTGTGGGCTGAGCAGCTCTGAGCTCTCTCCGTGCCAGCCCCACGCTGGGCCGGCTCCGCAAACACGCGGGGGGCGGATGAGAGCAGGGGCCGGTCCCGGCGGGGGACACGCCGAGATTTACACAGGCGCTTCCTCCAGCCAGCATCCTGCAGCGTCCGGGACACCGAGCCCTTCCCGGTGCCCCCTCCTGCTCCCGGAGCAGGGCAGGAGGCCATCCGCGGCTGTCCCCGGCAGGCAGCTGGGCTCTGACATGCCGTGCCGTGCCGTGCCGTGCCGTGCCGGCTTGGCACGCTCCCGGCACCGAGAGGCGGGGGTGGGACCTGCCCTGTGCCTCTGGGTTATCCCCCACCCCGTGTTGGTGGCAGCTCCTCTCCCTGATGGCACACGGCCGTGTCCGTCCCCACGGGAGGATCGGCACCTCCGCAGCGTTTCCTTGGAAAAGCCCCGCGGGGTTGGGTGCTGCTCGCAAGGACGGGGGATCCGTGCACGGAAAAAACCTGCAACGTCTTGTCCTTAATCCGTCTGCCGGGCTGGCTCCTGCGGGGAGCCAGGTGCCTGCTGTGACAGGCAACGCCTCTGCCGTGGCAAGAGCACCCGGTGCCCTGCAAACAACGGCACGGGCCGGGGACAGCCAGCCCGGAGCACCGGGGGAGCTGGAGACACCGAGGGAAGGGCATCAGGGGGTGACAAAGCTCCGGGAAATTGAAGGAGGAGGTGTTAGTGGCCCACCCCTGGTCACAGTGCCACCGGTGTCACCCTCTGTGTCTCTTTCCCTCTCCCGCCCTGCGCTCCCCAGCTGGGATGTTCCCGCCCGGATCCGGCTCCTGGCTGGGGAAGGCTGTTATTTACCTTCAAACCTGTTTGGTGGCTTCTCCGGGGTGGGGACGTGGTGGGATGGAGGCTCGCTGGGCTGCTGCAGGGGCTGGGATGAGGCACAGCCGGGCACTGGGGTGGTTCTGCCCCAGGACCCCCTCTGGTCTGCTGCCAGCCCCCGGCCCAGATCTGGGAGATCTGGGATAACTCAGGGAGCAGGAGACACTCTGTGTCACCTCAGGGCTGGCTGTGGGGCGCTGTGGGACAGCAGCGAGGTCAGGGCGAGTTGCACAACCCCGAGTGCTCCTGTCATGACAGCAGCCGTGGCTGGAGGCGACTGGAGCCGCGGCTCCGCTCCAAGTGGGATTTCAGCCTGCACCAGCTCCTTCTCCAGGGCCTGCTGCCTCACCGAGGTGAGACCAGGCAGCTTTCTGCGCTGTGATTTAGAGGAAGAAAAAAACAATCCAAGTTTGTTTTCCCAGTTGAAATTAATTTTAGTTCAGGCTCTGCGTGGGATCGTGTTTGAGAGCCGAGCCAGCAGCGTGGATGGGGCAGTGTTTATTTGCTTGCTGGAGATGTTTTCCTGGCTGGAGCAGCCCCCCAGGTGTGGCCCAGGGCAGGCTGGCAGCAGGGGCTGTGTGGCCAGAGCCACTGTCAATATTATTGTGCTCTTACCCTGCCTGGAGTGCTCAGGGTCCCCCGGGGTGTTCCAGGGCGTGGATGCTGTGCTGATTTGGGGTTTGGGGAACGGGTTGGTTGCCTTTAGGGGCTCCCAGACACCCTAAAGAGTTGAAGGTTGCAAAGGGAGCTGAGGGAGAGGATGCTGGAGCAGAAGGGCTGGATAGGGTCCCTTCCAAATGAGAATATTCTGAGATACTGGAGCACAGCTCCATCAGGGTCCATCCGTGTCCTGACAGCTCCATGGAGCTCTCAGGAATGGGGTTCATGGTGCACCCCACTGGTGTTATCCATGCCCGTGGTGGCAGCTGACAAGCAGAGCAGCCCCAGGCCTGGATGGTGCTGGGAGGGACCCCCTGAGTGGTGGGAGAGCACCAGCCCCGTGGGCCAGGGGGGCTTCTCGCTGCTCTGGCTGCCGTGAGAAGGGAGGCGAAGGCTCCATCCTGCTGAGAGCAGGACACAGGTCCCCTTGGGGACCTCGCAGCCCCTTCCCGCCCGCCTCCAGCTCCCCCTCCTCCCCATTTTTGGGCGGTGAGTCAGTGGCGGTGGAGGGGCGGGCAGGGAGCCGCTGCTGCCGCCGCAGGACCCGCGGAGCAGGCAAGTCGGGGCAGTGCCGAGCAGGCAGAGATGGATGTTTGCAGCCGAGCCCGGCCAAACCTGCTGCTCGCAGGAGGCACAGGCCTGGCGAGGAGGGGGACAGGAGCTGGGGATTTCTCTCCAGCTGAAGAGCAGCAGAGAGAGAGCTGGGCCAGCGCTGAGTTCTGTTTGCAGCATCGGGCTGGGCAGCCCTGGCCGTGCTCCTGTGGGGTCTCAGCCCTTGTGGAGCCCAACCCTGTCTCAGGCAGAGCTGAGGGCAGGGTGCCTGGGGCTCCCTGTCCCTTCCTGTGCCTTGCTCCAGGGATGCTCTGCTCCCTCGGCAGCAGGTACCAGCTCCGAGCTGGGGAGCCCATCCTTGAGAGGCTGCCTGCCTCCTTATCTGGGAGAGCCCCGCTGCCACGTGTGGCCAAGGCACGTGTGTCAGCCGAGCCCGGAGGGCACGGGGTGATCCGGGATGCACCGCAAGGAATGCACAGGGGCCGGGACACCGGCTCCAACCGGGCGTGTTGCTACCGGCAGCGGCTGCAGCTGCAGCGGCTTCCCCAGCCCACCGGGAGCTCTCTTCCTCCTGGATTGCCCCCGTTCCCAGCCGGTTTCACCGTGTGTTGACAGAGCCGGGGTGAGGCTGGCCGGGTGAGGATGATGAGGTAGCAAAGGTCGCAGGGAGTGGGAGAAGTGGAGCTGCCACGAGGCTCCTCCGTGGCCGGGCAGCGTCGTGCTCTGGCTCAGCCCTGGATTATCTTTTGGGAGGTCTCAGCTCCCACTCAGCGGTGTCACACTGGAGAGGGACACGTCTCCATCAGTGAGGGATGTTCTCCAGGTCCTCTGCGTGGGCAATGGGCCACAGGCAGGGAGGTGGAGCAGGGCCAGGCTGTCTGCCAGCATCTGGAATGTCCTCACAGCCCTGGAAGCAGCTTCCACCTGTGCTGCCATCAGCCAGATCCATGGGGCTGGAGCTCAGCTGTGCCTGGGCCCTGCAGCAGCAGCTCAGGAGGGGCAGTCTCTCTTTACTGGGGGAGTTTCTGGTGCCATGGAGGGGGCCCTGTTGCAGTCCCATCTCTGTGGGCAGAGCTGGAAGGCTGGACCCTGACCCGTGGAGCTGGGAGCGGTGTCCCTGCCAGCTGCCACCACCCATGGGCCTTTCTGGGCTCATGACAGGCTGCCCAGAGCAGAGGGCAGGGCTCAGCTCAGCACGTGGCTGCCTGCTTTGTGCATCCTCAGCCCTTTAATTATGTCCCTTTCCCACTTGTGCTGTGAAAAGAGCTGGGGAGCCTCTGCCCACCCCCACCAGCACCTTCTGGGGAGCGTGTGGGCAGCAGGGCCCATCCTGCCCGTGCTGGAGCAGGGGCTGGCTCGGGCACAGCCAGGGAGCTGCTGCTGTTTGGGGCCATGGCCATGCTGGAATTCCAGGGAAGAAATCCTCGCTGAGCCCAGAGCTGCCTGGCTGAGGACACAGAGATGCCCTTCACAAGGTCAAACTGTCCCTTGGGCTGCACAGGCACTGCTGGGACCCTGTGCTGGGTGAGCCCACGCTGCATCGTGCTGGAACAAACCCTGGGCACAGCCCGTGGGGAGCTGCAGGGCAGGGGCAGAGGGTTGGGCACAAGGACACGGCTGCCTGCTGGGAAAACACTGGGTGCTGTTCACTTTTTGGGGTAAAACACCTGTAAATGGGGGGGATGGAGCTCCCAGAGGCGCTGGGCACCCACTGCCCTCCATGGTGGGGACAGTGACCGGCAGTGCCAGGGCAGTGCCACTGTGTGACCGCCTGGCATTTCTGCCCCTGCTTTCACCTGCCTCCGCAGCAGCAGCTGGAGCTACTGGTTAGACTGGTCCCAGAGCTGGTTTTCCCCCGGTGCTGCCAGCCCTTGTGACCGTGACGTAGCCTTGTCCCTAAGGACAAACACCCTCGGCCCCGTCCTGAATCATGTTCCTGCCGGGAATGGGGCTCTCCTGGCAGGGTCCTGGGGGACACTGGGGACAGGCTGGCATGGGGAATGTCACCCTGCTGCCTGCGCTGTGTCATAGCCAAGGTGCAAAAGCCTCCCAGTTCCTCCCAGTTCCTCCCAGTTGGCCGCACTGTTGTGGAAGGGAGAGCTGTGGTTTGCAGCGCTGCTGTGCCCAGCAGGGTCCTGGGGAGTCCCAGGGGTCCAAGAGGGAGGAGTAGGGGAAATGCTGGCCCCGAGCCTGGAAGAACAGATCCCTGTGGTCTGTGCCGTGCGTGGGAGGAGGCGGGAGGGCCGGGGGCCAGAGGAGGGGCCCCCTCTTCCCTTCTCCCTCAGCGAGGAGCGCGGTGGGCGCAGCTGGGACTGTCCCCTCCTGCCGGGGACTGTCCCCTCCTGCCACCGCGCAGCCGTCCCCGGCTCAGGCTGCTCCCTGCTCGCGAGAGCGTCTTCGCCTGGCCGAGCATCCTCCCGCCCGTGCGGATGAGGACGGAGGGAGGGAGCTGGGGGCCGCCGGCATCCGCCCCGCCGGCACACGCCGGGTGAGAGCAGCCCGGGCACAACAGGCTGAGCCGCCTCGGGGGGAGGCAGAGCCCCCCTTCCCTGGGGACCAGACCCTCTCCCCGGCCACCATGGTGGTTTTCATGGGCAGGAACCTCTCCTCGCTCCTGGCTTTCTTCAAGAAGAAGGGTGAGTGAGCAGCGGGCAGGGAGGGAGGCAGGGAGCAGAGCCTTGTCCTTACACAACCCCTGCCCTCCGGGATCCCCCCTGCCCGGCCCGGGCTGCTCACCCACCCGCAGCGGGCAGGGGGGCTGCCATCCCCGGGGGAGGGCAGGGAAGGTCACCCCCGCCCTGGCCTCTCCCGCCGCGGAGTTACCGGAATAAATCACTGCGCTCCTCTCCCCGAGCACGTCTGGGGGGTGTCAGGCGAAACTGGGGGAGAAAAGCGGATTAGGGACATGGTGCTGGGGGGGCTGTGGGTGTCTTATGTCCCCTGCAGGGATTTTGCACCGGCACGGGGGATCCGTGTGGCAGCACCCGCCGTGCCGTACCCTGGTGCCCGCTCGCACCGCGCCCCGGTGCCCGCTGGCAGCGCCGGTGCTGGCGGAGGCAGAGGCCGGCATGGCGGCAGGGCGGGAGGCTCCATTGTTCCAGGCCTGCTCCTTTGTGTGCTGGAGACAGAGCACGGCCGCCTCGCTGCCTGCCTGGGCTGGCCCTGAGGGGTGCGGGGACACGGGGACAACAGGGGATGAGGGGTGCTGTGTGGTGCTGGCGATGCTGAGCAGCAGGTGCCCCTGGCCCCGGGGTGCCAGCCCCGACGGTTTCCTGCCCTCACCCTTCCCTTCCACAAAACTGTTTTTCTTTTTCTGGGCAGGAAGAGTTTGAGGCTTCACTCAGGCGTGTGGGCAGGGCTGTGCCACGGTGCTGCAGTGCCAGGGCTGGGTGATGCCAGGGCTGGGTGATGCCAGGGTAGCCTGGGCACTGCAGGGTGCTGTGGTGGCTGTGGGGAAGGGGCTGCCAGGCTGGGAGTGGAGGCTCTGTGCTGCCCCAGGCGTGGCTGACGGGGTGTTCAGCATCCAGCGGGGTTTGCAGCAGGGATTTGAGTCCTCTGGGATCTCTGCCCTGGATGTGCCTCAGTTTCCCTCTTCTGTGCAGTTCGCAGCCTGCCGGGCATGGGGGGAGTCCCTGCTCTTGGGGTGATGAGCGAGGCCTGGGAATGACGCAATGCTCTGAAGGGAAAGTCATCCTCATCCTCATCCTCGTTCCCTCCACATTTAATCCCCTCCTGTGCTGCCCCTTCCCTGCACAGCTGCCCCCAGCCCCACACAGTTCAGGGGCGAATAACGAGGTCCTATTACCTCGTTAGCTGCTAAGGAAGGCGCTGGGGAAGGAGGGCGGTCCCACATCCCAGGGAGAAAAGCAGCAGAGACATCCTGACTCCGGAATATCGACCGGGCACGGGATGGGATTTCTCTCGGTGTTCCCAGCGCCTGCTTTGGAGCTGAGCGGGATAACATCACCCCGGGGTGGCTGTCACCCCCCGGTGCTGTCCCCTGTGGGCTGGGTGGCAGCGTGGCCATGTCCCCCCAGCCCAGCTGACCCAGCTGTCCCCGCAGGCGCTGCCAAGGGTGAGGGTGAGAAGCGGCTGAGCGTGCAGTACACGGCGGGCGAGGAATGTCCCGACAACGTCTTCTTCCCCAGCACACGGCCCCCGCACCTGGAGGAGCTGCACAACCAGGCCCAGCAGGGGCTCAAGTCCCTGCAGCACCAGGGTATGTGTCCCCAGCTCCAGGGTGGCCTTGGGGACACGGTGGAAGGGCTGTCCCCAGCTCCTGGCTGGCCGGGCGGTGTGGGCGTTGCACGGGGCTGACCAGAGTCCATTTGGTGGCTGGGCTGTGCAGGGGGCACTGCCAGCTCGGCAGCTGCTTCCTTCAGATCCCCTGGAGGGATTTACCTTCTGTCTTCCCTCCACAGAGAAGCAGAAACAGACCAAAAGTGCCTGGGACCACGGGGACACCAGCAGCCTCCAGGTGAGCCCTGCCCTGTGGTGCTCCTGGGGGTGAGGGGACACAGGGGGCTCTCCTGTCCTCTCTGGGTGGTGTTTGGGGACAGACAGACAACCAGCCAAGGTGGCAGGACCATGCCCAGAGGGGTTGTGGGGCTGGAACTGGCCGTGTGTCCCTTGGGGTTGTCCCCTTTGCCCCATAACGAGCTGTTTTCCCCATCCTCAGCCCCGGCACGTCCTGCTCTGCCCTGTGGGGCTCTGCCAGGGCCCTTCCTGTGCCTGCATCCCCCTGTCCCTTCCCCACTGGTGTCCCCTGGGAGCCTTGACTGAGGAGGGGTGACCTGGTGGCATATGGGGACTGCTGGCCATATCCAGCCTGGTGCCTGTGCCCCTCCCTGGCTGCTGACGAGGGGAAACTCCCCCTCCTTTGGCTGAGCTGAGCTTTGGCAATCCCCGGGCTCTGACCCTGCTGCCAGTGCCTCACCCTGTTTGTGTTTGCTCAAGCTGCTGCCTCTGGTTGGCTCTCAGCCCCTTTAACCCCTTGGAAGTGGGGGACTGGGAACCCCAGGTTGGGCAGAGCCACGGGGGCAGTGAGGTTCAGGGGTCAGGTTGACTCTGAAGTGTCTCATCCCAATGTCAGGGGTGCTTTGGAGGGATGGGGACACAGCATGGGGCTGTGTCCAGAGAGTGCTGGGGATCCTGCCTGTCCCTGTCCCTGTCCCACACCCCTCTCCCAGCCATGGCAGCCCTCCAGCCCGGGGCTCTGGGGCACAGCAGGGCTGGGAACACCCACGGAGTCATTTTGGGCTTGGCACGGGGGCGAGCCTGGCACCTCCTTCAGGTGCTCCTTGCACGCACCAGCCCCGTCTCTCCTGCCCTCCGGGGGGCTGCAGAGCCGTGCGGGGTCCCAGGGGCTGCTCCCAGCCCTGCTCCTGGTGGGTGGGAGGACTCTGGATGCCGGCGGGGCTGACTCAGCCTTTGGCCCTCGGAAGAGCTTTTGTCTCGGCTGCAGAGTCAGTTCGCGGCGGGGAAGGGGCCTGGCCGGGGCCGGGGCAGGTCTGTCCCCTCAGCCCGGGCTCTGCTGAGCCCTCTGTGTCCCCACAGTCCTGTGCATCCTCGGAGGATGACAGCCTGTCCTTCCGGAGCCGGGCAGCCTCCTGTGCCACGGACAGCACCTCTGAGGATGCGCTCTCCATCCGCTCCGAGATGATCCAGCGCAAAGGTACCCGGTGGGCTGTGGGATGGGGGATGCCAGGGGGGCTGGGGAGTGGGGCAGGGAGCTGGGCTCTGCCTTGGTGTGGCCAGGAGCCAGCACAGAGATTTGGGGGCCCTTGGGAGAGATGAGAGCAGCTCTGGCTGAGTCAGAGCGTTGGGGCTGGGTCAGGGGGATGGACAGACAGACACTGTCTCCTCCCTGCTCAGACTGTTCAGTTGGTGCCTGTTCCAGTGCCTGAGCCTGGCTTATCCCAGAGCACCTCTGGCAGTGGGAAGTGCTGGGGATACTGGGGACACTGGGGACATCCCGGCCAAGGCCTCACAGCAGCTGGACCCTCCCACACCTCTTGCAGGTTCCACCTTCCGACCACACGACTCCTTTCCCAAATCCTCAGAGAGGGCTGGCAAGAAGAGGAAGGAGAGGAGGACGACAGTGCTGGGCATCCCCCAGCACGTCCATAAGGAGCTGGGTAAGCTTTGGGGGAGCGAGGGGAATTTTTAGGATGTGTTTGCCTTCTTTTGAGATCACGCTGAGGTCATCTCTCCCTGCTCCCAGGTCTCAGGAACAGCCATGGAGCAAAGGGACATCCCGAGGTGGATGGGCGAGGGCCAGCGGGCTGTGGGGACAGCCAGGCAGCACAGCAGCAGCCCCTGCTGAACGGGGGGCAGGTGTCGGGCGACGCCGTCCGCATCCCCACCATCGACGGGAAGCTGCAGCCCCTGCCCGCGGCCGGCGGCGCCCGCGTCTGCCTGGGGGTGCTGGAGGAGGCCGATGCAGCCCTGCAGAAGCACATCAACAAGGTTTACTATGATGACAGCTTGCTGGGGAGGAAAACAGCTGCCAAGCTGTCACCCATGGTGAGGCCGAAGTCGCTGGCCGTGCCGGGCATGACCACCTACGCCAACCCCCCGGAGATGCTGGTGGGCCCCGTCATGTCCATCTCGCCCCAGGGCACCTACATGTCCAAGATCATCCCCAACGCCATCCTGCCACCCATGGTGGACGTGGTGGCCCTGACGAGCAGCAGCGTGCGGACGCTGAGCCGCTGCAGCCTCGTGTCGTCCAGCCCGGCCTCGGTGCGCTCCCTGTCCCGCTTCTCGGAGCGCGGCCCCCGCAGCCGCGAGCCCTCCTCCTCCAGCGACAACTGGAGCCACTCGCAGTCCACGGAGACCATCGTCTCCAACAGCTCCACCATCTCCTCCCAGGGCGGCTGCGAGCACCGGCAGCCCGAGGCGGGGCCGCACGGCGAGGCGGACGCGGTGGCTCGCTCTGACACCGACCAAATCAGCATCTACAGCTCCACCAGCTTCGCCAGCTCCTGCTCCAAGCCCGCTGCCGGCCTCGCTGCGGCGGCCCCCGGGCTCCTGGCTGTGGGCAGCGGCCGCGCGTCCCCCGCCTACAGCACGAGCAGCCAGGCGGAGGGCTCGGACACGGCCAGCCTGGCCAGCGAGCGCTCCTCCACCCGCAGCGTGTCCCTCAGGAAGATGAAGAAGCCCCCGGCCCCTCCCCGCAGGACCTACTCGCTGCACCAGAAGGCTGAGGGGGAGCCCAAGGTGCTGGGGCTGCCCCCCAGGCCCGAGCGGCGGCCCCAGCGGGAGAGCAGCGTGCCCTGGTCCCCGCGCCCCGAGCCCTTCAGCCCCACGGGCGAGGATGAGGTGTTCTCCCCAGCGCTGAGCGAGACCAGCAGCCTCCGCTCCGAGAGCCTGGCCGGTGCCAGCTCCCCCGAGGCCCCTCGGGGCCGCCCCGGCGTGACGGTGGTGCTGAGGGAGCCCCAAGCTCAGGCCAAGTGGAGCTGCCCCGATGGGTCTGACCGCACCATGTCCCCCTCCAGCGGCTACTCCAGCCAGAGCGGGACGCCCACGCTGCCCACCAAGGGCTTGGGACCCCCAGCTGTGTCCCCGGGCAAGTCTCAGCCCCAGAAGCCGGACCGGGTCTGCTCCCTGCAGTCGCCTGCGCTCTCCGTGTCCTCCTCCCTCACCTCCATCTCCTCCTCGGCCTCGGACCCGACCCCCCCCGAGGCGCTGACCAGTCGCTCAGACCGGTTCATCATCCCACCGCACCCCAAAGTTCCCGCTCCCTTCTCCCCACCACCCACCAAGCCCCAGCAGCCCCTGGCCCCCGCCGGCCCCCTCCAGCCCTCACAAACCCCCCCAGCGCCCAGCACTGCCGGCCAGGAGACCTCGGCCAAGCCCAATGGCAAGTCCCCACCGCCATCACCGCCGCCTGCCTACCACCCACCTCCCCCGCCGGCCAAGAAGGTGGAGGGGAGCCCCCAGACCAGCAATGAGCCCCCCACCGACACCGCCTGGCCCCCACCACCACCGCCAGCCCCCGAGGAGCACGACCTGTCCATGGCAGACTTCCCCCCTCCGGATGAATCCTATCTCTCCAGCCTGCCCGATGCCACCTCGGCCTCGGCGGATGGGCAGATGGCAACACCGAGCCCGGGGGCTGCGTCTTCATCATCTCAGCAGCAAGAGCCACCCACTGAGGCTCCACAGCCTCCACACCCCACCGAGCCCCTTCCCACGGCCTCTGTGCCCCCACCACCGCCGCCTCTCCCGCCGCCCTCGGCTCTGGCCCTGCCGCCCCAAATCAGCCTTAAGAAGGCGGCCAACGGCCCCCGGGCGGAGGCCAAGAAAGAGCCGGTGTCACGGAGCAAGAGCGGCCCGGCGGCCAAGGAGGACGCCAGCCTGCCCATCGTCACCCCCTCGCTGCTGCAGATGGTGCGGCTGCGCTCCGTCAGCGTGGAGCCCGCGGCCGGAGCCGGAGCCGGGGCCGGAGCCGGGCCCGAGGAGCGCCCGGCCCCCCAGAAGCCCGTCCGGCGCTCCCTGTCCACGCGGCAGCCGCCTCCCGCCCAAGACGCGGTGCCTTCCAAGCAGCTCCTCCACGCCGTGCACCTCAAGGCCGCCGCCTTGGCCTCCGGGGAGGCCGCGGAGAAGCTGCCTGGTGGCCGAGCGGCCCAGCCCGGAGCCGAGGGACCCGCCGGGGATGGGCAGCTGTCCCCCAGGAGCAAATCGCCGGCCTCCACCGCCAGCTTCATCTTCGCCAAGAGCTCCAGGAAGCTGGTGATCGAGACGGCCTCGTCCCCCGAGGCACAGGCCGACCTGAAGAGGAACTTGGTGGCCGAGCTGATGAATTTCTCGGGGCAGCGCTCGGCAGCCCCGGCCGCTGCCGCCCCGCAGGGCCCCGGGAAGGCGCAAGCCCAGCGGAAACCCGGCAAGATCCCCCCTCCAGTAGCCAAGAAGCCTTCGCTGGGCTCGGGGCCGGCTCCCTCCCCGAAGGCAGCAGGGGCAGAGGCGTTGGGCTCCCCGGTGCTGGACGGGGATGTCAAGGTGGAGGAGAGCAGGACTAAGAGTGAGCTGGCGGGGACGGAAGGCAGGAACGGCGCGGAGCCGCCGGCTCAGAGCCTCCCTGCACAAGGTACGTGGGGTGGGAGCCACGGGATGATGCTGCTGCAGGTTCAGCCTCGCTGCTCAGCATCCTGAGCTATGCATTCACTAGGGATAAATTCCCAAGTTGGACACCCAGTACGGCTCCTGGGTTGTGTTCCAGCTGGGAGGCACTGGGACAGCAGGGACAGAGCCTGGTAGGGCTGTGGGAAGCTGGGATTTGGGGTGGCTGATGGGCTCTTTCCTCCTGCTTTACAGACAGACGGGGAGAGACGGCCTGAAGGATGACGCTGCAGGACTGGAGCCCCACGGACAGGAATCCAAATCTCTCAGGGACCTGGGCAGGTCAACGGATGAGTGTGGAACTGGCAACTAACTTAATACAGGAAGCAAACAGCCTTAGCCTCCACGGCCTTGATGATATTTATGCAAAAATGGTGTTGGTTTCACTTTCCTAAGTACTACAGCTTTATTTTGCCTTTTTTTTACTGGACTTGAGGCCCATGCCCAGAGCCAGCACCTCCTCCCTGCCAAGCTGATGCTCAGTGTGGGTGTGTGGAGCTGAGCAGCCACACCCAGAGGAGTTTGGGGGCCAAAGACACTGGGGCTGGGGCTGAAGACCCTGGAGCTGGAGCCACTGCTGCTGGCCAGGCAGGCCCAGGAGGAATGGAAGCACTTTGGACAAAGAATGGGAAGGCTTTGGCCACGACAGCACCTGGGGGGGATGCAAACAGGAACAGGAGGGGATGGAGGTGCTGGTTGGGAGGGATCAGGGCTTTGGCTCTTGATGGAAAGGCCACAGGGGCTCATGGCCAAC
This sequence comes from Haemorhous mexicanus, assembly GCF_027477595.1. NCBI lineage: Eukaryota > Metazoa > Chordata > Aves > Passeriformes > Fringillidae > Haemorhous > Haemorhous mexicanus. The sequence continues at coordinate 5,232,369 of NC_082367.1, forward strand.
ACTGGCTCTGGCCACTCGCCACTGCCCAGCAGGAGGAAGGGCCTGGCTGCCCCTCGAGCTGGCCCTGGGCTCTGGGGTAGAGCCTTGATTCTGTTTCTGTAAACTCGGGTCACATTTTGATTTCTTTGATTGTAAAAAAAACCTAAACAAAAACCAAACTAAACAGCAAACTCAACCAAACCAAACCAAACCAAAAGCAACTGACCCTCTGCCGCCGAGTAGCTGCTCAGAGCTCTGTACCTGGCTGGTAAAAATGATGACCGAAGCTTGCTGCCTCCTGTTCTTCCTGGTTTATGGTTGCAGGTCCCTTCTGGTGCTGCTGAGCTCCAGGGACACCCTTGGGCTGGATGTCCAGTAAAACTCTGGAGCAGGGCTGGCTGCCAGCTCCCCTGGACAGATGGGCACAGCCACGTGCAGTCAGCTCGACATTTTATTGGGTTTTATGACAGACAGATGGTTCCCGAGTCAGTGTTTAAGGCCCACACCCTCCATGGGCTCAGGACAGCCCCACGGGTGCTGCCTGGGCTCCTGGCCAAAGAGCAGCACCAGTGGCCACAGCGCTGGGTGGGCTGGGGGTGGAGCAGGGGACGGGGCCTGCCGGGCTGTCCCCAGCTCTGGTAGCAGCAACACAAGGTAGGAGAAGCAGCTTTTCCCTTCTGCCCTCACCACAGCACCCACTCATGCCACCCCAGCGGGCAGGGAGTCCAGTCTGTGGCACGGCTGGGAGCGAGCCATGGCCCCAAGGTGGGGATGAGTCACATGAGTCCCTTGGGTGTGGCGGCACCTCCAGTCCCCAGAGGCCCAGGGGGATGCTGGAGGCAGCTCCGGGGTGAGAGGCTGCAAGTTCAGACCCAGAGCCCCCAGGGCCGAGCACTGGTGGGGAGATGACTGGGAGGAGCCTGGCTGAGCTGCAGGAGTCAGGCAGGAGGCACCAGAGCAGCCCTGGCACTTGTTAGCTGATGCTGCCACCCCTCAGGCTTTTACAGGAGACAGTCCCCAGCTTGGTCAGGAAGTTTCTCTGCTTCCACTGCGCGACACAATCCTCAGAGACACGGAAATCCACCTGGGGAGCACAACAGGGAGCAGGGTCAGCCCTGGGAAGGTTCATCTCCTCCCCACTAACACCGAGGGGGCAAACAGGCCATTTGGGGTCACCCAGAGGTGGGGACAGTGTGAACTCCAGCCACTCTCAGGCCTCACCTGCAGCTTCTCAAAGACCTTTTTCTTGGGTTTGAGCTCCTCGTCAGGTTCCCCACCCTCATAGCCCTCCACGTAGACGCGCTCCCCGGCACAGCACCCAGCTGGGGGGTCCAGGGGCTCCACTTGACGGGGCTCCCCCACACTAAGGAGAGGTGTGGAGACACCAGAGTCACCCCAGGGTGCTGCCCAGCTGCCCCTCAGCACCCTGAGGCAGGAGGGGTGGTCCAGCCCCGGTGTCCCCCATGTCCCTCACCTGGAGGCACACAGCACCATGCCCTGCGACTCCACCCCCCTCATCTTCTGGGGTTTGAGGTTGCAGAGCAGCACCACGAGCCTGTCCTGCAGCTGCTCCTTGGGGACAAAGTGCACCAGGCCACTGACCACGGTGCGGGGCTCGGCCTCGCCCACGTCGATCTTCTCCACGTACAGGCTGTCGGCATCTGGGTGCTGCCAGGGGGAGCAGGGATGGGAATGGGGAGGCAGAGAAGGTGGCAGTCCCTCCAAGCACACCCCAAATGTCACCAGATGGGAGGGCTCCTCCCCTCTCCCCATACCTTTTCCACACTGATCACTTTGCCCACACGGATGTCCAGCCGGGATGGGACCACGTCCTCTGGCTCTGAGTTCTTGGTGCCCTTGTCTGCAGGCTCTGCAGGGTGAAGGGAATGGTCACAACACTCAGCACAAACCCAGGCAGGTGGTCAGCCCCAAATGCAGGCCCTGGGGGGAATTCCCTGATTCCCTGCAGGGAATTCCATCCTTGTCCCTACACCAGAGAGCAGAGCCCCTCCTGCGCTGGCTTTCCTCACCTTTCCCAATGCTCTCCATGGCTGCTTTTGAGTCTGGAGCTTCAAAACTTTTCTCTGACCTCAGCTCCTGGAGGGAGCTGTCCCACTCAGCCCTGCATGACCAGAGCCCCATTTCCCTCAGCTCCCAGGGCCCCACTTCCCCAGGCTCCCAGGGCCTCCTTACTGGCTTTAGATGGGGTGGGATATGCAGCACTGCTCAGCTTCTTCAGCTCTGGGCTGTTGAATTTCTCTCTTATGGGGTCCAGCAGTTTGTTCAGGGCCACTTCCACAGAGTTCTTCAGGTCTCCAGGGTGCACAACCTGTGTCAGGACAAAGATGTTCCTGTCTGAGGCCAGGGCTGGGAACTGGAGACCAAACAGGGTGGGAAGATGAATCCCAAACCCTTGACCTGATTCCCCTTGGACATCAGAAGCTTCTGGACACTTCTGCCTCCAGCCTCTGCTGGGAACAGCTGTGCAGGGTTAAACTGCTGCTCTGCTGCAGGATTGTGGCTGATGTGGTGCTGTCCTGACCTCACACCCCTCACTCATCCTCTCTTCCCCAGGCTCTCCTGTCTGGGAGCATCCCACACCACCAGGCCACACTGCACACCTCCTGCCAGGGCAGATTTCCATCTCCCAGTGCTCCCAGACTGCTCTCAGGAACCTCAGGCACAAGGTTCAGCCCCTCCCAGCACTCACCTGCTCAGCAAAGTCCTTCTCCAGGGCCTCGTAGGCCGTGTAGGTTTTGTTTCCTCCCCATTTTTCCTCTCGCAGGACCACAAACTCTGAGACAAAACAGGTTTTAAAGCTCAGATTAACTCAAGGCCCAGCTAAACCACCCACCCCATCCTGCCCAAGAGCAGGGGCTGGGCAGGTGGCACTCAGGGACAGCCTTGTCTCAGGGGACACACTCCTGTCCCCTCCTCCTATCCAGACCCCAGTGTGGTGAGCCCCTCACCTGACTTGAGGGGGAAGAGGACGTGCTTGATGAAGGAGAGGACACCGTTGTTCTCCACGTTCCCTGGCTCACAGAAAGCCTTCTTCAGCTTCTTCTTCACATCCTCCTTGCGGTCCAGAAGATCAATCTTGGAGTCCTGCAGCAAGAGATTTCCTCAGCCCTTCACCCAAGCTTTTACCCAGGAATCTCATGCTGGAGTTGCTGCATCTTCTTAGAACCCCGTGTGAGTGGGGAAGGAGAGCTCACCTTCCCTGGGGTGCCTCCCTCTCAGCCCCCAGCCACCAAGCTGTCCCCCCAGAGCCCCCTGAGCACAGCCAGATCCAGAACCAACCTCTTCTGATGAGCTCATTTTGCTGCCTGTCAGCCCAGGAACCATGGGGTTCATCAAATGGACACGCTTGGCATAGCCCAGGGAAGGGAGGTACTGGGAAAACACGAGGAGGCAAGTCAGACCCAAGGCTGATTCAGCTTTAATTCCCAATCCCTGTTTGCTCCTGGCTCCAGGTAACTTTGGGATCTGGGGTAACAGCACCCAGGAAGGGCAGAGTCACAGCCAGGGATGTGTGGCTGCACAGAGCACAGGAGCAGCACAGAGAGCTGTGACATCAACCAAAATCCCACACACTTCTCCCAATGGACTGGAGAGTGGCCAAGGCCTCCCTCAGGCCCCAGTCTGGCAGAAATCCCCCCACTCCTGACCTTCTCTGCGAAGGTGAAGATCTTCCTCTGATCCACCCCTCCAAACTGCGCATCCACCTTGAGATATTCCTCATCCAACGCCTGTGGAGAGACACAGAGCCTCGAGGTTGGACCCAGAACAGTCCTGGCTTGTCCCTCAGCCTCTCCTGGGACACTCCCAGCCAGGGAAAGTCAGGAACATTCCAGAGTGTTTGCTCTGTGCTTAGGCCAGCCTTTGCGCCACCGCCAGCTGTGACATTGGGGTGGACAACAACGACCTTGGCACTCAGCCCCCAACTCCCCTGTGGCCCTGGCTGTGCCAGCACCTCCCTGGCCACCACCCCTGCCTCACCTGCAGGCCTGGGTAGAGCAAACCACTCAGCAAGGGGTGCTCCACCTGCTTCACCACCTCTGCCCCTGCCTTCTTGGCGTCGTGCTGCGTCACCACGGAGGAGAGGCGGTACACGTCCAGGGTGTACTCCCTGTGGGGGACAGCACTGTCACCAGGGGCATGGGGACAGCCCTGACAGCTGCTCCCGGCCACACTGGGCATGGGGACAGCTCTTACAGCTGCTCCTGGCCACACCACTGCCACCACCTGCACAGAGCAGGGAGACAAAACAATTCCTTCTCCAGCTGGGGACCAAGGACAAATGATCAAAATCTCAGGCCCAGAAGCACAAACAGCGTGGGCTGGAGAAGGATGGGACTTCATGGGCTGGAGCTGTAATTGACAATTAACCCCAATATGCAAATGGACCAAAACTTATAAAAGTGAGAGATCTCGTGATCAGGTGTCCATTTTGTGACCATTCTGGTTGATTTTAGGTGTATTTGGTTGATTTTAGCCTGGCTGGGCTCTTGTGCTGCCCAAGGTGGATCCATGGAGGCCTTCTAGTAAATGCCTACTTTTGAGGATAATACCATATTATATATAATAGTATTAGCTACCTCTATATTTATATATTAAATATACCTATATCTATCTATGTAACATAGATACATATATATTTTTACATATATCTATATTTATAGATATAAAATATTAGATACTTCTAATAAATCCCTACTTCCAGGGATAATTCTGGATAATAATACTATATAAGACACACACACACACACACACACACACACACACACACACACACACATATATATATATATATATATATAATATTAGATACTTCTAATAATATCTATTTTCAGGGATAATACTGTATTATATATAATAGTATTAGATACATATATACATATATAAAATGTATAATGAATAATAATAAATAACATATAATAATTTTATATGTATGTGTGTATATATGCATACATATATATACACACAATATTAGATACTTCTAATAAATCCTTACTTTTAGGCATAATACCATGTTATATATAATAAAATTATATATATAAATATAATATATATACAATATTAGATACTCCTAAAAAAACCCTAATTTTCTTTAACTCCATCCAGACCCTGCTCTAGCTCAGCCTCCCAAGGCACCCCTGGCTGCCCAGGACTCACTTGCTGAGCTGGTAATCAGTGCCCCGGACAAATCTGAGCTTCTCCAGGGGCACCCCGATGCTCTCCAGCATGGCTTTGATGACATGCTCATAGTACCGGGTCCGCAGCTCCAGCAGCTCCCACGGAGCCTTCATGTTGTCCAGGTAAGCGTGGAGGTCAGCAAAGAGGATTGTCACCTAGGACAGGGGACAGCGGGGTCAGAGGAGTTGTCACTGCTGGCCGCAGGTGCCACCCAGCAAGGTGGCAGTGCCCCACCTCGCAGCCAGCCTTCAGGAAATCGGCGATCTTGGACATGGGCACGAAATAGGCCACGTGCGGCTTGCCCGTGGTGGCGGTGCCCCAGTAGATCTTCAGCTCCCGCTCCTTCAGGATGGCCATGAGCTTCTCCTCGCCCAGCACCTCCTGCCAGGGGACAGAACACGCGGAGCTGCAGGGACACATCCCGCTGGGACACATCCCGCTGGGACACATCCCGCTGGGACACATCCCGCTGGGACACACCCCGCACGCCGAGTCCCGGGCCTTGCCCTGCCTCAGATCCCCCCATCCCGGCCTCCCCGATCCTGCCCCGTTCCCCCTCTCCGACCCCAATCCTGCCGTATTCCCCCCGGTACCCGGACCCCATTCTGCCTCAATAGCTTCCGGCTCAGCCTCAACCAACCCGCCCAGCCCCGATTCCTCCCCCCGACCGCGGCCCAGCCCCGCTCGTCCCTCAGATCCAACCCCAATTTCTCCCCCCGACCCCGGCCCAGCCCCGCTGCCGCCGCCCCGGCCCCATCCGCCTCCCGGTACCTGCAGGTTCCGCGTGATGAGCTGATATTTCTCCTGCGGGCCGGGCGCGGGCTCCATGGCGGCGGCTGTAGGGTAGGACACTCGGTTACCGGAGCCCCGGTACCCCCCGGTATTCCCGGTTCCCCTCCCCAGTTCCCTGCCCGGTCCCACCGACCTGCCCCGGGTTGCATCAGCCCCGCTCGGCTCTCGACTGCCGCGCCTGAGGCCTGCCGAGCGCCGAGCTGCCGCTGCAGCGAGCGGGAGGGAAGGGGGGAGGGCTTCTCCAATCAGAGAGCGCCTCGCGGGGCGAGGGGGCCGCGCTCCGCCAATCAGAGAGCGTCTCTCGCGCCTGTGGGCGTGGCCTGGCGCCGTTAAGATGGCGGCGGGTGAGCGCCTTTCCCGCCAGGCCCGGCCGGGCCGCGGCCGCTACTTTGCCTCAGCGAAATTTAATTCTCCCTCGTGTATTTCGGGCGGTTTTAGCCCTTTTTTTTCGGGGCTCGGGGAGCGCCCCGTGTTGGACTGGGTCGGGAGGAGGGGCCGGGGGCGGGGCGGGCTGGGCCCCGCCTTGGGGCGGTGCCGTTGAGGCGCCGGTTGGGCGGTGCCCGCTGAGGGACGGGCGGGCCCCTGACGGAGAGAGGCGGGGGCGGTGTTGGCTTCAAACCCTTGGTGAGGGGAGAGCGGGGCGGTGTCGCCTCCTGAGGTTTTAATCTGCACGGGGAAAGGCTCCAGGGTGAGCCAAGTGCGGGTTTTGGTGCCTAAAGGGGCTCCGAGGTGGACGTGGGACAAGGGCCTGAGGGGACAGGACACAGACAATGGCTCCCACTGCCAGGGGAGATGGGATATTGGGGAAAACTCCTCTCTGTGAGGGCAGTGAGGTCCTGGCACATTGCTTAGAGAAGCTGATGCCTTGTGAAGGCCTAAACCAGAGGCTAGACAGAATTAAAGAATAAAGTAGGGATTTATTAAAAGGCCTCAATGGATCCAACTTAGGCAGCACAAGAGCCCAGCCAGGGCTACCCCCAAATGAAGGATTTTGTGTGAGTGTCTCAATGACTAATTCCCTGACAGGGTTCCTCTTCCTTTGCTCAGTTTTTCCCAACCCAAAAAAAGATTTTTTTTTTTAAATGTGTTTATTTGTATCTCTGAAGGGCGGAGGTGGGGGTTGAGACACTTGGAGGTTTTATTTAGTGCCTCAGGCGTGTTCTGCAGTTTAAGGCTGTGATTTGGGATTCCTGGGGTCTGCTGTGAGGGACTGACAGCAGTTTGGGTGGAGAGGGCACAGCCTGAGGGGGTTTCCACTGCAGGGATGAAGGATTGGTTGGCACCTAAAACAGTCAAGAACAGAGATCAAATTGTGGTGGTTTTGCCTTCCCTGTTAAATCCCAGCATTTTTGGGACACAGCTGAGCTCCTTTCACTGAGCACGTTGCTTTTGCTGGCAGGTTGGAGCTGACTCCTGCTGATTCCTCCTCTGGAAGGGCTGATCAAAGGCCAGCAGCAGCAGATGAGCCTCTAGAGCTGGAAGCAGAGCTGCAGGAAGGCACAGAGCCATGGCAGAGAGCTGCCCTCCTTCCCCTGGGCTCCGTCAGGGCTTGAGGCAGGAGCCAGTCCCCAGGGCCAAGAGGCTCTCGGATTCCACAGTGCAGGTGCAGGCCCTGCAGTCAGCCAAGAAAGCCTGCGTGCTGAGCCGTGACTGCAGCACTCCAAACCCAGCAGGGAACCCTCTGCTCCCTTCCCCAGGCTCTGGCTGCTCCCTTTTCCTGGATGAGAGCGGGCAGGATGAGCTGGGGGCCGGTTTTCCCGTGGCAAAGTACGACGACGTGGCCATTTCCCTGGACATCAGCAGGTGCTTCGACGACAGCGAGCTGGATGATTCCCTGCTGGAGCTGTCAGGCAGCGAGAAAGGGAATTCTCCCTTTGATTACACCGAGGAAGAGATCCAGGAAATCTTGGCAGATGATTCCGTGGAAGCTGAGCAGCAGCAGCAGCAGCACCTCCCTGGTGAAAGCCACCTGAGCCAAAGTGAGAGCGGGAGGAGCGAGCAGGCCCAGAGCAGCGGCTGCACCGCGGGGACGTCGCTCAGTGAGGCGCCCTCAGAGGTCACACAGGAAGCAAAGGAGCCCCAGGAGCATCCCTCAGGCAGCTCTGGGTGTGATCCTGGCTTTTTGAGTGGCACTGCTGCTCTGGATGGGGCCCAGAGGCTGCAGCAGGAGCTGGACCTTGACCTGCAGGAGCTGCTGAGCCTGAGCCCGTTTGCCGCCGCCTGCGCCGATGAGGCTCTGGAGGAAAACAACCTGGAAAGAGAAACTTTGGATGCCATGATAGATGATTGCTTGGGATATTCCACAGCTGCTGGGAGCTGCTTTCCTGAAAAATCCTCAGAAAGGGTGATGCCTAAAGGCCAGGATAGCCTGGCTCAGGATTGCCTGGGGAAATCCATGCCCTCATCTGGCCTTCCCTGTGGCCGGAGCACAGGGGATGAGAGTCTAGCATCTCTGTTGCCACCCAAAAAAGAACTTCCCAAAGCAACAATGAGCTGTTTGTCAAGGAAATCAGGCTCTCCAGAGGATGCTGAAGGGGAATCCAGAGGAGCTGAGCAGCCGCCAGGCAGCACTAAAGTAAACTCACATCTTCATTCTTGGAACTTGAATGTTTTTAATCCCATCCCTTTGGATATGTCCATGTGCACACAAGTGCTGCGTTGGTACAGGGGAGGTTTTTCAAGTGGATTTTATATAACTCTATAGGCAAAGCTTAGATGGAAAAGTTTCTTTAATGTTAATCCCCTTTTTCCTTCCCTTTCCAGTCAAGGGACACAGCTGTAGGCAAGAGTGGGCAGGAAGAGCCACCCAGTGGGAAGAAAAGTGGCAAAGTAATTCCTGTCCCACAGGAGGAGGAAGAAAGGTAATTTCTTAGGAAATCTGCACTTTAAAAACCATCCCAGCTGTTTCCTCCACCACTTTGTTGGCCGTGTGTTGCTGGGTTTATTTCTATTTTTAAATTAAGTCGCACTGAAATAGTGGGGAAACAAGAAATATTTCACCTTGTAAGATACTGGAAGAGGGGAAAGAATATCGGGAAGTGGGAAAGGAGGTGGGTGAGGCAGTTTTGGCATGTGGTCTGCAGGCAGGAGAGTGGAGGTTTGTGCCTCCCTGGCTGCTCCTCCCGGAGCCGTTCCCTGCAGGTGGCAGCAGCAGAGCGGGTCGGGATGCTGCTCCTGCTCTTCCCAGCTCCTGGAGGCGGCACTTCGGGGCTTTCCCCCCTCATTCTGGGCGTTGCTGCTGAGTGAAAAGGAGCTTTTCCTGCTTCTGAGAGCTCCCCGCGGGTTCCCGTTGTGGCCAGCAGGGCAGTGACCGGCTGAGTGGCTCAGCTGCTTTGCTCTCGGTGTGGTTGGTCTTTGGCAGCTTTACTCAAATAAATACTTTCATTTTTTTCAATCCCAGAACAGTGCTACAAGAATGTCCCATCTGCCATAGTTCTGCAGGGCTCTTTGCCCTCTCTGTGAACTGTAACCTAATTTAACAAATAACCTAAAAAAAAAAATTAACACCATTTATTATTTTCAAGGCCAAAACAACGGACCTGCATTTCAGAAGCACAGCCTGAGCAAAAGAGACGTTTCTCTCCAGGCTGTGCCAATCCAAGTGAGGAAAAGTGTGGCTATTACCTCAGGTAACCCCCAGGTGGGAGGGGATGAGGCTGGTGGGGAGGGAAAAATTCAGCTCCTGGCTGGACTTGAATTCTTTGTTTGGAGTGTGTTTGTTTTCAGAGGGGAATAAAAAGTGCCTGTGATACTTTTGTGCACTGCCATGCACAAAATTCCTGCACAGGAATCAGCCTGGCTCCAGGGCTGGCTCAGAGGAGTTTTACAGAAATCTGGGGAATGCTGTGAAGGGGGTTTGGTGTGGAAAATCAAGGATGCTACCAAAGCAGGTTTGTATTCCATGGGAAAAGCTGAGCTGAGCTCTGCCTTGATCTGTTGGGGATTGACTTGGTCTTGTCAGTTCACAACTATCCCAGAATCATCAGCACTGGAAAACACCTCCAAGAAGAGGGAGTTCCCATCTTATCACCAGCCCAGTGCCCTGAGTGCCACCTCCAGGACTCCACCACCCCCCTGAAACCTCACACTGGGGGAATTGAGCTCAAGTGCTGAGATTTGGACTCACACTGGGGGAATTGAGCTCAAGTGCTGAGATTTGGGGTTATTTTTGACACCTTCTCTGTGTTGGCTCAGTGGTGTCATCCAAGAGCCACCGACTGTGGGGGTGTGGAAAGGAAGGTGTTTGGATTTCAAAGAGGTTTGGATTTCAGCTCCTGGGGGGCGGGGGTGGTGCCAAATCTTTTCTGAGAGTCTAATAAGTTTGGATTTTAAAAACAATGACTCCCCCTTGGTAAGCTCTCCCCAGTTTCTCAGTACTAATCCCAGGGGACAACTCTAGGGAAACACTCCCAGGAGAATGTACACCCCAGATTTTAACTGTCATGAGTAAAAATTAAAAATAAAACCAAAACAAAAACAAACAGGGAGAGGAAGAAGAGACGAGATTCAAATCCCTGACCCTTCCAAGTCGCAGCATGAGGAGTTAGCCCTTGCACCGCCCCTGCTGGTGCCTCACCAGCAGCGCTGCAATCCAGCCCCGGTTCTCAGAGAGCTTCTGCCCTTCTTCCCGCAGGGGAGATGGAGAGCTCTGCACCCCGCCTGGATTCCAGAGTACAAAACACTCCTCACACCTAACTTAGGTGCTGACAGAATATCCCTACATCCACTCACGTGTCTCTGTCAGCTCCGAGGGCTCTTGGGCTCTGACACCTGGACTGCAGCTGCAGGAGTGAGGGGCAGGAGCTGGGAGCCCCTCTGGCTCTGCTCCAGGGGGGTTTCCAGGTGCCTTCTGTCCCTCTTGATGGCCTTGTGAAGGCTGACCCAGAACAGAGGTTAGGTGGAGTTAAAGAATAAAGTAGGGATTTACTAAAAGGCCTCAATGGCACCTTGGGCAGCACAAGAGTCCAGCCAGGGCTGCACCCAAAATGCACCAAAATGGTCACAAAATGCACAACTGGTCACGGGGTCTCTCACTTTTATCAGTTCTGCTCCATTTGCATGTTGGAGTTCATTGTCCAATTCCAGCTTTAGGGTATGAAGTCCCATCCTTGTTTTTCTCCCTTCAGTCCACGCTGTTTGTGCTCTTGGGCTGAGATTTGGATCATTTGTCCTTGGTCCCCAGCTAGAGCAGGAATTGTTTTGTCTCCCTGCTCTGTGCAGAGCTCGCCATCCCCTGATATGAAGCTCAGACCCACACACTAAAGCAGCACAGAACCTGAAAAATAGAAATGCTAAAACCTGATGCATCAGGCTGGGATGTTCTGAGAGCCAAAATATTCTGGTAGCTTCCAGCCACGGCTCCCTGTGGTTATTTAGAGTGTTCATGGGTGCAATAATTGCCATTTCTTGTGAGGCACAAGGAGCTGACAGTTGTGTGTGTGGAGCCTGCACTTAGGCAGGCAGCAGGAACAGCTGCATCGCCACAGGGCTGCTTCCAGAGGATGAATCCAGCATAAGTAATGCAGAGGGGACAGGCAGGGAAAGCTAAAATGGCCTGTTTTCTCTTGCTTTCAAATTAAAAATGCAAGACGTATGTTGTGAGTCACAAAAAATCAGGCAAGGAGCTCGAAACCAGCGAGGCTGACAAGTGAAACCGAGCTCTCTTTTGCTGGGGAAGAGCATTGTGATGCACACAATTTGATTTTCTTATTAGTGCAAAGCTTTCTTATTGCAAATAGCTGTAGGCTTGGAACCCAGCCCGACAGGCAGCGGGGGCTGTGCCAGTTGTGCCAGGTGAAAAGCTCCTGGCTGGGCTGGCAGTGCCCTGTGTGCTGTGCCCTGCACCTGCAGCAGTGCCCTTTGCATAGGAAATGCTGAGGGATCCCAAGGATTTCATGAAGGAAAAGCAGCAGGTTTAGAGCCAGCAAGGGAATTCCTTCTGGGAAGCAGTAACTAATATATTGCTGCTACAAATCTTCAGCTCTGTTTTGAGTTGCAAATCTCCTGGCATTTGTCTCAGGGTAATGTTTGCTTTGCTATCCCATCTTTTACGTAATCTGTCTGCTCTTCCTTGGATCCTGGCTCTTGCTGCTGTGCTGTCTGAGGGAATTCCAAGCTGGCTACAGGAGAGATTTTGTCTTTTCCCTTAACTGCACGGTGCCTTGCAGTTGCAGGAAATAGAATTTTCATATATTTAAATACAACTTCCATATGTATCAAATCCATTTTTCATATATATATCTTTTATATCTGCATATATCTCATACATATTCTTATATTGGGTGATTGAGTGCTAAAAGTCACAGTGAGTAGTTGGAAAAAAAAATCCTTTTATATTCAGAATAAACTTCTCACATTGAGCCATCTCCAGTGTGTTGGGAGAGAACCCCGTGGCTCGACTTGTGCTTCCTCTCATTCTGCTTTCTAGATGCTGTTAAATCCTAATATATTCATTTATTTGCAGCTTCCCCTAAGAATTTAAATGCTGCTGAGGCTGTGCTGGAGCAGATGTAAAAATGAGCTGTGATTTGAGCATCTGCTTGGCAATGGGGGGCTGATAATTGACCACACAAGATTTCTGCCAGCTGACCATTTGTCAGTGTTTGCACTTTGTTATTGCCCTTTATCCAGCAGTAAATGGAATTATTTCCTTCCTGATGAGCTCCTCCTTGGCAATTCTGGGGCTGGATCAGCTACACAAATAATGAGGCTCCTAAAACTCTGTTATTTGGAGCAGAATCACAGAATGGCTTGGGTTGGAAGGGACCTTAGAGATGATCCTGTTCCACCCCCTGCCATGAGCAGGGAACTTTCCACTGCTCCAGGCGCCTCTGGGAAGCTGAGCTGGCTCCTGTCTGACCTCCATCCATTTTTTTTTCCCAACCAGGACTCCATCAGGAGCTCTCCTTGAGGCTTGGTGTGCTTGCTAGAGGTTTTTGATGCTTTTAGAAATTTTATCAGACTTTCTCACAACCTGGCAGAAAGCTGATAAATTATTTCCTTGGATCTCCCTGGAATCAAAGGGAGTGGAGGAGGAAATACCTTATAAAGAGGCACAAACCATCTGGTTTTACTGTAATAACAAAGATCAATATCTTAAAAAAACCAGACAGTGTGTTTAAGGTGATGGAAAGGGAGAGCAGTGTCAGGGAACAGATGGAGAAACAAATCTGTGCAGCACAAATGAACTCTTTGCTAGCAGACTCTGCCTTGAAAGACTCTGGTCTCTTGATTGATGCTGAGCTGGCTGAGGGGAAGGGAAAAACTTAATCTTGAAGCAGTTTTTACCTGCCCAAATTAATTTTGCTTGGATGGAGAGTGGGCAGGGAAGGTGCAGGGCTGGGGCTGTGCTGACATAAAGGAAGAATTCCATTTAGTGGCTGAGCTCAGGAGGGAGATTTCACTTCAAAGCAAATGAAATCCACCTCCAAACCCTAAATTTCAAGAGATGTGGGATGGAGTAAGAATTGATAAAGTGGATTTCTAAGTTTATGGTGAGGGGAAGAAGAAGTTCTCTGGTTTTAGAGTGACAAACTTCTGGTCCTGGGGCTTTTCTAATGGCAAAGCTGAAACAATCAGAGCTCCTGGTTCCTAAATGTGTGGAACTTGCCTGAAAACCTCATCCCAAATGTTTAGTTTGGTCTTGACTGCTGTGGAAGGAATGAGGACGTGCCCAAGGAGGAAGAAGTCCAAAGGTTTAAGCACTGTCCCATGACTGCTGAGTTTCTCCAGCCCCCTTTCCTCAGGCCAAGAGGCCTCTGAGCCCTGGGGTGGATGCTGAGGCACTGGGATAAATTCCTCCAAATATTTGGTAGGATTAACCTGCCCCTGGGACTTCCCCTGTTGGAGAGGAGCTCTGATCTTTTCCTGGAGTGACTCAGGGTGCAAGTTTGTCCAAGTCCTTATCTCTCCTCAGGGGTGAAAAGTGCACCCCTGGCAGCAGGAAATGTTCCCTCTGTTTTTATGACCTGTTTCACCTCTGACTCAGAAGGCCAAGGGAGGGAACTGAGATGTAAAAGGCTCAAAATCTGTAAAATAAAGTTGTGATTTCTTCTACACTTACTGCAGACAATGGGAACTGCTGTGTACAGGGAGAGTTTGCCTTGGAGAACCTCCCTTCCTCCCACACCACCCGTGGATTTCTCAAGAAAAACTTCTAAAAATCCCTTCTAGAAGTATCAGTTTTTGGCAAGGAGTTGTTCCTTTGGGTAAGAAGGAGCTGATCCTGCAGTTGATGAAGGAGGCTGGGATTGCTGGGGAGAGGAGCTGTGATTCACATCCATCACATGGCTGCAGGATGGAAAATCTTGGAGTTTGGACTCAGTGCTGTGCTGAGAGCCTCTGGGAAGGGCAGAATTCCAGGGAATTGGCCTTTCCCTGAGCTCTGAGTGGGATCCAGGCCAAGCTGCTTTGGTTGGAGCCCTTCTGGTCACTGCCTGTTCTTGCTGAGCAGTGAAAATAAAACTGTGCTGTGACAGAGGTGACAGCCCAGTGGCAGGCAGCTGGTCCTGCTCCAAACCAGATGTCTGAACAGTGGTTTTGCAGGAGTGACCCCCATGGCTGGATTTTGCTTTGAAAACCAGATTTGCAGTTCAGAAATGTGATTTCCTGAGTTAGGCTCATCCCTGTGCATAAACAAGATCAAAATAAGGCAGCAAAGTTGGTTTTTTTCAGAACACAGATGGGGCAAAGCTTTGTAGCACTCTGAGGCCTGCAGATAACCAAGTCCCTTGAAGCAGTTTGGGTTTTAATCTTGCTTTTCTGAGGCTGCCTCAAGCTGGTGGGGCTTTGTCTTGCTATTTCAGGAAGTGCAAATGAGAGGATTTAAGGTGGGTGCAGCACTTTGTGAGGAAAATTTTCCTTTTTGTTTGAAGTTGAACCTTCAGCCTTTGTGGTGGGCCAGGGAGAAGGAGCTTTGCAAAGAAGGGGATGAAGCACCAGGCAGAATTCCTGAAAGGAACTTTGATGTTCTCACTCCTCAAGGTGCCTTCTGAGGATGTGGTTTCACTTTGAAAAGCTCCTACCAAGAAAATCAGGTACCAGCTGCCAGCACCAAGGAAATGGAGATTTCTTTTCAGAGCTGCTGCTGCTCCAGCCTCACCCAAATGCTCCTCTTGTGTTTGTTTTAATTTTTTGTCTGACTTTTTTTTGCAGAAATTCCCCAAATTCCAACCCATCCCAGTGGGTGAGCAAGAACTTGGCCAAACCACAATTTCCAGAGAATTCCTGAACACTTCCAGTGCAACCCCTCTGAATTTTGCTGCTGAGGGGCTGTGCTGGTTCCTGTTCTGCATTTAGAGGTGTTAATTGGTCTGGTTTTCAGTGGTTTGAAGTTTCATTTGTAACTCCTTCTGCATTTCAGGAGATTTGCACTTGAGTTTATAAATATTTTGCAGCTTTTAGATGTCATTTTCTTCTTTCCTGTGCTACTGAGCAACTCCAAATGAGTTGGAGGTGGATGGGTTGATCTTCCCAATGTTCTTCCCAGGGGTGCCAGCAGGGCCTTGTGACTCCTTTAGGTATTTATAAGTGGAATTTTGGAGAGCAAATGAAGTTTATTCAGGCAGCAAATCATCTCATATTTTTATCATCACAATCTGACTATTTTTGGAGATGCTTTTGGCCCATGTGCTCTTAAAGAAATCAAAATTTCTGCTCAGTACTGAAGTTCTTTAACGTTGTGGTTCATAGATTTTATTCTGTGGCACCCAGAGTGGGACAGAACTTTGGAAAACAGGCAAAGTTTCTCCCTGCCCTGCATGTGCAGTGACTGAGGCAGGGAGAATGGAAGTCATTTGTCCAAAGGATCAGCAGTGGAGCTTGGAGCAGAGCCTGGCTGCACAAAACCCCAGAGATCACAGAATGCAGGCAGGAGGGAACCCATGGACAGCACTCTTGGGGCTGGGGCATGGCCACTGTCAGGTCCTTGGTGCCACCAGAGCCTCTCAGGTGACTTTTACCTCTGTAAATTTTATTTAGAGGGAGCTTTGCATTGAGGGAGAAGGAGAAATCCCTTGGAAGCCCATGAGAGTTGTCAGCAGTGCTTTTAAACCAGTGACCCCCACCAGTGAAGTTCTTTGGAAAAGGAATCCTTTGCCTGTGGTCTGGGGACAATTTCACCTGATGCCCATGGAATCCCAGCATGGTTTGGGTTCAGAGGAACACAAAGATCATTGAGATCATCTCTGTCAGGGCAGGGACACCTCCCAGTCTCCCAGCTTGCTCCAATCCCTGTCCAGCCCAGCCTTGGACACTTCCAGGGATGGAAATTCTCAGCAAGCAGCTCCTGGCCACACCAGGGAGGTGCTGATGGTGTCTCCAGGGGTGCTGCATCCCCTCGGGTTTGTGTTCTTTGGGAGTGTGAAACTCTGCCATGAAGCAGCTGTGCCCTTTGGGAAGGATTTAGGGCTGCAGATTTCCTTCTTTGACACTGCAGGTGATCCACATCTGAATGGTGGAGAGAGAAGGGAGGGACTGTGGGTTAAGCCTCCATGGAAGGACAGAGAGTTTTGCTGTCTGTTTGCTCTTAGACAGCAGCCAAGGGCCCTGCTGCTGATTTTTGCTGTAGTAGAACCCAGTGATATCAATAAAAACTGGAATAAAACTGGCTTTGTGTGAGCCCTGCGTGAGCTCTGATGAAATGTCTCACAATTAAAAATTTAACAGTGTTCATCAATGCATTGCAGCTGGAAAACAATGAGACTGAAATGAAACCACTGTGTGGGGGTTTTTTCCTGCCTTCCTCTCAAAAACGAACCAGATTTTTCCTGTAAGGAGGAAGAAATTACATCCTCAAGTGGGAAATAGTGGGAGCTGATAAAATTCTCCCTTTGGTTGGGGAGAACATTTAGGTGCAGTCCAGGTCTGGATGGTATAAATAGGTTTTATTTAGCAGCTGGTGGCATTAAAGGTGAGGGGTTTGTGAGTTCAAAAGGACAAAGAGGCTGCAAAGTGTCAAATGGCATCGTGGGGCTCTGTCATTATTGCCACTCAATGGCTCTGCATCCAGCATGTCCAAATTCCAAGGAAAAAGAAGATTTTTCTGGCTGCCAGCTTTGCTGCCTCCATCTGGGAATCTGAAATTCAAGCTGTGCCTTCCCCAGCTCTGTCACTAATAATGAAGATTCTTCATTTGGAACTTACTTAACCAAAATTGAGGCTGAAGGAGAAACCAGCTCCTTTTTCCTCCAGACGTGTGGGCTGCAGCCCCACCGAGGGGGAACAGCATCATTGGAATGCCTGAGGTCCCCAGACAATTCAATAGACACCAGATTTGTGGAGCAAACAGAAGATATTTTAGCATAACAAGCGCCTTGATGGGGCAGCTTTTTAACAAAAGCTGGAAAAGCTGATTGAATTTGGTCAGCTCTGCTTCCAGACGAGGCTGTAATAGCTCATTACACATCGTTAGGAAGCTTTTTTTGCTGCAAATCTGGGGGAAATTACATTTGGTGGAACATATGGTGTCATCTTCAGCTCTCTCCTCGGGAAGCTCGGGCCTCGCCGAGGTGCCGTGTTTTGCTGGGGAAAATGGATGTGCAGCTGTGACATTGGCTTTGGAGTGATGTCACCTCTCCCATCTTTGGCAAACGCTGCCACCGGCAGCCTGTTCCTCTCCCTTGGCATCTCCATCACCAGCTGAGATTGTGCTAACACTTTCCTCCGTGTAGGTGTTTCCTCCTCGCTTTCCATGGAAGTGGCAGGGACTCAGAAGTGCCTCGTGTTGTCGCTTTTCCTGGGAGCGGGAGCCTGTGCCTGTGCCTGGTGGCCCGGGGGAGGGGGTGACAAGTGGCTGGGGCTGTGTTGTGAGTTGGAAGGACACGCTGTGCAGGATTGTTTGCTCCACACTTCCTCCCGCGGCTCCTCTTTTGCTAAACTCGTGGGGGAGGAATCTATTGGTTAAATTGTACTTGTAGGCATAATATTACAGTGCTGGGAAGGAGGGAGGGGAGCGGTGCTCGACTCCAAACGCGCCCTGGGTGTGCTGGCAAAGGGTTTTGTTTGCAGCTCCCTGCTCCTATTGTGCCCCAAATCTCTGCTCAGTTGGTTCTTGGAAATCCACGGGATTCATCCCGAGCCAGCTGGGAGGGCTTTGCTTTGAGACAGGGGCAGGGAATCGGCCTCTCTGGGATCCCTGGCACAGCAGCCCACTCCCACGTGCTGCTTTTTAGTATTTCTTGAAACCTCCCTTTGGCAGCTCCCGCTTCCAACAATGAGTCAAAATCAGCACTCGGGGCAAAAACACGTGGGGGGACGTGGGTGGTCTGGAGGGTGTGCTGTGCTGTGGCCCAGCATGACTTCCCTCGGTGTGGCTCGGGTTTATTTTTGCTTGTTCTCTTGCCTTTATTGACTGTAAAACACCTCAGGAGGATCTTTTGGCAGCTGCTGATGGGGGTGAGGTCTCTGTTCTAAAGATGGGTTTAGGGTTGAGCTCACAGTGGCTGACTCTCATGGGTTACAGTGGAATTTAGTGCCCAGGCAGCAGTTAAAGCTTTAATGTTTATGACCCTCAGAACAGCAGCGTTTTAAGTAACTTTATTCTCCTATAACCTTTTCCTAAAGTGTGGATTTACTCTTCACTTCAATTCAGAGTGGCTGGAAGATTTCCTTGAAGGGAATCTCTTGGACTGAGTGGTTTGGAGTCCCTGTCTGAGCTGAATTCTGCCAGCCCACATTTGTTTCTCCTCACAAATAACATTTCCTTACTCTCCAAGCCTGCAGTTATGGGTTATCAAAATAACCCTGGCACCTCCTGCCACATGTGAATATTGAACTCTGCCCCACACTGACACTTTAAATTTAATTCTGCTCTACCAAATGAGTGATCACATCTCTGTCAGGAAAGAAATAGCTTAAACCTGTCCTTAGGGAGCAACAACTGTGGGGAAAAAAAAGGATATGGTCTGAATTCCCAGGGACAAGTGCCTTTAAAACAGCCACACAAGCCCCAAACCTGCCAAATTACCAGGCTGGATTTCCTCTGGAGCAGCTCTCTGAGGGCTGTCTGCCCCAGGATTAGGAGAGAGCATCTCCCTTATCATTTTGCACATGCTGTACCATCTGTCCTAAATCTCCCTTTGTAGGGCTGTGCATTCCAAATGCTATTTCTTCCTTGGGAGATAACAGACGTGGCTGAAGAATTTTGTTAGGTAGGGCTGGGGTGCTATTTATGGTGAAGTTTTTTTAGTCCTGCAGCCAGAATCCTCCCTGGTTTTCTCCACCCAGACACTGAGAAAATATTTTATTTTGTAGATCTGTTAAATTTTTAGGTCTGGGAAATACAAAGTCCCCCAGTTTCAGGGTTTGTGTGCTGCTCAAAACAAGTGAATACAAAATAATTAAATTCAGGCATTACAAGGACACAAGAGATGCCTTTAATCTTTTATTGTACATTATAAAATGTTTATTGCTCTGTCTGTATCAGAGGTGGTGACCTCTCCTTCTTGGTGATGGAAGAGTATGTTCAGGCAAAGGATCCTGGAGCCACCTTTGGGGTTGGCCTGCCTGGAAGCAGCACATCCTCAGGAGAACTTCCCAGTGCCTTTTTCCCAAACCAGCTCTTTGGGAAAAGCTGGTGACAGGGGAAGAGGAGAGATGGCAGCTCCTCACTGCCAGGCTGTTCCTGGTCAGGAACTCCCAACCCAGGCTCCTCCAAACCTTCCTCAGGCCAACCTCTGTTGGCATTTGATGGAACAAGTTGGATCCTACCTCATCCCCTAAGTGCATGTGGAGTGGTCTTGTGGAGGAGTTAAATAAACACAGATACCCCATGGCACACTACAAAGAGTAAATCTTTTTCATGTCATGGTCCTGCATCTCCCAGCTTTCCAGAGCACCAGCAATCCCCAGGGATCCTGTCAGCTTCCAAACATCCAGCACTTGCTAAGAGAGAGGAGAAGCCCAGCCCTTTCCCCTCCATCCTCATCCCTCTTTGGGAAGGGCTGACTCCAGCAGGCTCCTGCCATTCCAACCTCAGGAGAACAGCACAGGCAGGATGTGTAAGGAGAACCAGCCCTTCCCACTCAGAAACTTTACTAAAATAAGCTTTTTAAGAACTTAAGCCCTCAAAAAAAGGCCCCCTCAGGCCAGAGCCTTCCACAATAAACAGCTCCTGCCCCTGGAGACCTTGCATAGCAACCGGTATCATCAGGTATTTTGTCTTTTTCTGTTTGTTTTTGTTTTTGTTTTGTTTTTTTTGCTGACTGGCTACATTTTTATGGACCTTTTATCCCATTGGTGGTGGACTCAGGCCCAGCTGAAAATACCACAAAGAAAATGGTTGAAATTATCCTGGAAGCTAAAGAACAGCTTCTGGTGTCCCCTCATGTTGGTCTGTGCCTCAGTGTTCCCCGATTTTTCTGAGGTGAAGAGCACCAGTGTGAGAGAGGAGAGACAGCAGCAGTGGAGAATGTGCTGCAGCCCAGCTGGAGAACAGCCAGGGAAGTTCTCCTGGTGGCAATGGAAACTGGGGGATGCCTTTTTTGTTTGAAAAACCCACCTGCAAGACGTGGTACACGACACACATCGATGAACGAAGCGAGGCCCGAGCGCGCTGCAGCCAAAATTTGGCTTCTCGGTGGTGTTTGCCATGAGCTTCCCTCCATTCCTGCTCAGAGAGGGGTGTGCCTGATGCCTGGGAGGACTGCCAGGGATGGAGTGACAGTGAGACCAGAGAAAGACACAACAGAACCTTGTGCATTCCCAAAACCCAGGAAAACTGTCCCAGAAGATGGAGTGTGAGCGTGGGAGATGTTGCTCCAATCTGATTCACAGATCACTCCAGCATCACTGATTCTTCTCCATCTTCTTTGTTTGGGTGTCAGGGTTTGGTTGTTTGTTTTTTTTTGCAGGATTTCCCTTCCTGGCCAGATGTTTTGCAGAAACACGGATGAGGAGGTGGATGCCAACGAGTGACAATCACGAGGTCTTGTTTTGCAAATCGCTCCGACAATGTTTCACCTCCCCAGTCAGCAGGCTCAGAGGCAGAGTGAGAGTGAGGCGTGGAGTCCATCTCTCAGGTGTCAGGCTGTCATGCTTCAATGATGTTCACTGAGGGCTTGTTTTTTGGAAACTAGGAGAGGAAACAAAGGGAAAACGGATGTGTAGAAGGGAAAAATCACATCAGAGCTCAGTGCAGTCTGCAGGTTGTGTTTTGTGAAAATTCTCCTGCCCATGCCTTCATGGTGATGACAAAAGGTCAGAGTTGAGGTTTTAGGCTTGTGGGGCTCATCACTGCTTCTGAACCATCATAAGTCAGTGAACTATTGAAAATACTAAATAAATGTGGTGGGAATGTGAACAGAAACACGAGGAAGTTACATTAATTGAAATAAGTTGGGATAAATTAAAGGCTTGACCTATTTACACTGCGACATCGAGTGTGTTACCATCTTTGCTCCTGCTGATTAACTCTCCAGTTAATTACAGAAGCAGTGTCCTCTTTGCCACGTGCTGCTGTGGGAGGACCCGAGGAACTCATTTTTTTTCCTCCAGAGATGCTCAGATCATCCAGAAACGTGGCTTGAAATCTGATTTCTGGCGGCCACGCAGGATCCTGGAGGTGGGAGCGAAGCGCTGCCGTCCTGATCAGCAGAGCCGTGGGTGTGGAGGGTGTTCCCTTCCCGCATCCCGCCCGGGGGGGAGGAGGATTTTGAAGAGAGCTTTTTTGGGCTGATTTAGCTCAAATCGGGCACTCACCTTGCTCCGCAGGAGGCCCCCGCCCTGGTGCTCGGGTGTGCTGTTCTCCGAGGCGCTCTTGGCTTTCTCCTTGCTGTTGTTGGGCTCGTTATCTTTGATGATGTCGTACTGTCTGCAGAACAGGGCGATCACCCCTGCCGGGAGAGAGCATCACCATCACACCCAGGAGCTCAGCAGCCCGCAGAGATCACAGATCCCTCTGGCCAGCCTCGGCAGCATTCCCAGTTCCTCCCAGACCACAGCCAGGCTGCCCTCTGGCTCTTCCCTTCCCTTAATTCCGTGCTAAACTAGTTAGACAGGACGACAGAAGATTAATTAGATTCCAGCCTCCCTGTTATGAAGTGTTTTAAGCTCTGCGTTTGGACCTCGACCAACACCAACCCCGCGGTTCAGCGAGCACTGGAGGAGCTCCTGGAATTTCTGCCTGGTGAAAACGTGTCCTCTGTTCCCTGTCCTCTGCTCCCTGTCCTCTGCTCGCTGTCCTCTGGAGCTGGAGCTGGCAGAGGAGAGGTTCTGAACCTGCCAGCACCTGCAAATGGGCACCAGCACAAGCTGCGAGTGGAAATTTCCTCCCCCACAGCCCCAGGCACGTGGAGAGGGAAGCAGGGGCAGCCGTGGCACGTAAGATGACTGCAAATGTCTGTCTGAGAAGCTTTTATGTGATGTTTCCACCAAATAACCTCTCTGCCTGCAGATTCCAGACACGTAGGTGAAGTGGATCCAGGCAGATGCTGCTTTTCCCTCCTTGAAAAAATCTTCCTTAATAGCCAAATATATTTAAATCTTCCAGCATCGCAGTTGCCCCCAGGCTTTACTGATAAACAGAGTGGCCCAAATTCTTTCTTTGGGAATGTGGGTAAATGGCTGATTCCTGGAGAAAAGGCGTTGACATCTGCCACAGCCATTCCTTGTGTGATTTCCCTGGGTAAAACTGACACACAAAGAAGGAAAATGCCATGAAAAATTCCAGAAACACGAGAGCTGGGGTTTGGCTCAGTCCAGAGCCCTGGGCACGGAATGGCTCCATTTGGATTTTCCCAAATATTGTCATACAGGACAGGTGAAAAGCTGGAAGGAGGTTTTTGTGTATTTAGACTTTTAAAAGAACCCATTTGATGCAGAGAGATTCTCCCCACACCCCTTTTGCTTTTTAAATGTAAGTAATTTGTCTGGAAGGGAAATTGTGGGATTAGCAAATTCTTTGTTCCCAGCTGATCCCAGTCTCAGATTATTCTACAGCGGGAGATGAATCAGTTGTTCACTCACCCCATGTAATTATTCATGATTATTTTCCCTGGCAGGGCATTGAAACTGGGATGTGCACAACTAAAACATGGCATAAATGCTGAAAAAATAATGGCCTAGAGGTTCTGGAAATCTTCTAAGTTCATTTCAATTTTCATGTGATTGTTGTGTTTAGGAATAATTGCTGTCCAGTCTCTGGAGATGCAAATAAGGAGAAAAAAAAATATTATTATACATGGGTCTGATGCAGGGTCACCTGGATTCCTGCATCCTTCTCTGTGATGGGGAAATTTCTGTGGAAAATTTATATAGAAATATAAGCAAATTGTAAATATAAATATAAATACAAATATAATAATATAAATAGAACTATAACTATAAATATTAATACTATAACTATAACTATAACTATTAACTATAACTGTAACTATAACTATAAATATAAATATAAATATAAATATAAATATAAATATAAATATAAATATAAATATAAATAGTGGGTGTGGAAAGCAAGACTCTTAAATCTCTATTTTGCCTGAGCATTGGAGTAATTTAATATCCAGAAAATGACTGCAGTCTGTAATATCTGAAGGACTGAAGGCAAATCCTGTTGGAATTTGGATCCCTGGAAATATTCCAGGACAGAGTTTGGAGCAACCTGCTCTGGTGGAAGGTTGGGTGGAACAAAATAATCTTTATTTCAACCCAAACCATTCCATGATTCTGTGGCTGAGAGCATCATAATCAGGGAAGTCTGGAAAAAAATGAGATTACAGGATTAGCCATAGGGAATTACTTCCATCAATTCCATTTTCTGCTTCCTGGTGGACCAAACTGGAGCTGCAAAACCCAACCTGAGGTGCCCTTAGAGCTGAGAACTCTGGGTTTTTGTTTCTTCCATGGTTCCACGTGCAGCCAGGCATTCCTGGGGCTATCCTGTGGATATGATTTTGGACAAGGAGTTGGGACTGACCTGCCCACATGAACAACACCACAACAATGATGAGAACTTCCCCCGCTCGCAGCTGTTGGTTTTTCTTCGCCATCTCCTTCATTGTCACCTCATCTGCACAAGGGCAAAGAGACACGTGAGACCCAAAGCCCAGCTCAGAGCCTGGCTTAGGAGTGCTCCTGACCCCAGGCATGTGTCAGGGGCAGTCCTGAGACTCCTTGGGTTGGGATTCAGGAAGGAATTCCTCCCTCTGAGGGTGGAGAGGGGCTGGAATGGATTTCCCAGAGAAGCTGTGGCTGCTCCATCCCTGGAGGTGTCCAAGGCCAGCTGGGATGAGGCTTGGAGCACCCTGGGATAGTGGAAGTGTCCCTGCCCACGGCAGGGGGTGGCACAGGATGAGCTTGATGTCCCTTCCAACCCAAACCAGGCTGGGATTCCAGGATTCATCCTGTGACACCCTGAGGGGACGGGGCCAGGGAGGAGCAGAGGGACAGGGCAGTGTTTTCTGTCCCCATGGCTGCTCTCTCTGCTGTCCCTGTCCCTGTTAGTGCCACCTGTATCTGTCACAAAGCCTGGCTTGCTCCAGCAGCTCCAGCTCAGGAGTGTGGAGAGCCTGGCAGGATATTTTTCAGCAGAGCCCTGGGATTCAGAAAGGAGCAGAGCCTTTTTGCAGGGCATAATTCACCTCCTTGGCTTCAAAGCATTAAGGAGATTACAGTTCAGGCCCCCAGGAAAGGAGCAGTGCTCCTCTTAGTGCTAGATAAACAGCAATTCAGGATTTACAGCCTCCAAATCAGTTTAATAAAGAGAGTCAAAGACTCACATCCTCAGAACCACAGCCAAAAGCCCTGGAACAGGCTGGGCTCTCAGCAGGCAGGGGGGGACCGGGGTATCCCCACAGCCCTGCACTGCCAGGCCCTCCTTGGAGCAGGATTCTTGCTGACAGAAAACCCTCAAGAGCCTGGTTTGGCTAAAGAGCAACAAGTGAAGGAGTTGCCAGTGAGGAAGTGCCTGATTTTGTCCTTTGAGATAATGCAAACCCAGCTGGATGTGATCCTGGACAACCTGCTCTGCTTGCCCCTGCCTGGGTGA
The DNA here is from genome assembly GCF_027477595.1 of Haemorhous mexicanus. Lineage (NCBI taxonomy): Eukaryota > Metazoa > Chordata > Aves > Passeriformes > Fringillidae > Haemorhous > Haemorhous mexicanus. The sequence goes on from NC_082367.1 coordinate 5,257,321, forward strand.
GGTCCTTTCCAAGCTCAGCTCTCTGTGATTTGACAGAAATATTGAAAATGTAAGAAAAGTGGGAGCCTCTGGGTGTTTTTTTCCCTGAAACCCAAGCCCAGGAGGTGCTGTGAATCCACAAGTGCCCTGTGAGCACAGTGGGGTGCCCAGTGCCATCCAGGGGGGCTGGTTCCACGTGAGTTCACAGGCTGGCCAGGAATTCCCCCTGGCATTCTCCACTTGTAGGGAGCAGGACACAGAGCTGCAAACCTCCTCCTCCTCCTCACTTTGTTAAATCTCATCTGAAGGGAGAAGGAGCAGCCACCTCCAGCAGCACCTCCCTGGCACCTTGTGCCCCCTCAGCACATCCTGAGAGGACACTCAGCCCCATGAGTGGTTATCTCACAGGGTTTATCTGTTTATCACCTCTTTATTCTCCCAGCTGCTCTCAGCACACAGGATCCTGGTTCCTCTCTGCGGAGCCCTGTGTCCCAGGGGCCACGTAGGAACTCACCCACACTTGCCTTTATTTTTAGAGGCTAGTTTCTCAGCTTCCCTGGGGGTCTTGAAGAGGACTGGCTCACTGGCAGGGCTCTGGCCTTGGATGCTGATGGACTGGACATGCACAATGTACTCAGTGTCCTCCTCTAGGTCCCAGAGGGCACAGGAGCGGGTGGTGGTGTTCACCTCCTGGATGAAGCGCAGCATCCGCACGTCCTTCTTCTGGAAGCCGAGAGAGGAGAGCACAGAGTGGTGGAGAGGCCTCTCCATGTGCATTTGTTGTCACCTAAGGCCACTGATTCCTGCCCTGCCCACTACGTGGATGTGGAGGAACCATCAGGATCCTTCCCTCTCTGCAGCTATCGAGGTGCAAAGCGCTGCTGCAAAGGGGACGGGGGAGCCAAATCCCCTCCGGGACCACGAGGGACAGGACCAGAAGGAATGGGCTTAAACTGCAGCAAGAGGATTTGGGAACCAAGGGCACCTGGGGGGAGATGGACATGGCTGGAACTGGGTAATTCTAGGCACAGTACCTGTTGGGAAATTGCAAATCCAATGACAACTTCGTCCTCCAGGACATCCCAAGTGACCACGGCCGAGTTGGCTTTCAGGTGTTTGACTGTGACATTTACTGGAGCCGATGGGCTGTCTGCAAGGAGGGAGAGCAGAGCCTTTACAGGGACAGGAGACACAGCAAGGGCAAGGAAAGGAGTGGGAAAGGACCTTCCTCAGGATCTGTTTTGGATTTGTGACCTGGAAATTGCCGTCACTCCAGGTCTCAGTTCCCAGGGTGGAGCTAGGAGATGTCAGCTGAGAAGAGGAGTTACATTCAGCACAGGTTCCAACTGATCGAGGGGAAATTTAAGTTAAATGTAGGGAAGAAATCCTTCCCTGGAAGGGTGGTGGAGGTTGCCCAGAGAACTTGTGGCTGCCCCCAGATCCCTGGACGTGTCCAAGGCCAGTTTGGAGCAACCTGGGACAGTGCAAAATGTCCCTGCCCATGGCAGGGGTGGGACTGGCTGATCCTCCAGTCCCTTCCTACCCAAACCATTCCATGTGTGAAATACTTGACCCTTGGGAAGAATTTCTTGAACACCACAGCCAAGCCCTGAGCAGGTCATTCATGCCATCCTCCCCAGCCACATTTTTCCCTGTCCCAGCCTGACAGTGACAGCTGGGAGGAAATTCCAGCTCTGCCATGGACGTGTGCACTCGGAATGCTTTGAGGAGCATTCTGGAGGTTTGAAACACAGGAGTGCAGGAACTGGGAGAGTTTCTTCTGTTTTTCCCTGGCAGAAAATGTTCCTTACAATGTTTTGTGGCTGATGTCAGAGCACATCCAGCGAGCATCCACTTGGAGCTGCCAGCACCCAGTGGATATTGTAATGTGGAAAGGGCAGGCCAGGAGAGCAGGAGCCTGAGGCTCTGTGTTTATTCCCAGTCCCAGAGCACAGCTGAATTTCCAGCAGGATCCTCCCAGCCTTGCCAAGGAGAGCTGGGCTGCTGCACAACCTCCCCAGGAGCCTCTTCCCAAGGGAGCTGCCCAGCCCAAAGCCCTTCCTGGCATCTCAAGGGAAGGTTTTGCCTCCTAGGCTTGGCACAGCTCTTCCAGCTGGACTCTGTTCCCACTCTGGTGAAATTTCATTCACACTCTTCAGCTTTGCTCTGAACCCAAAGCAGTGAATGCTCTGAGTGCCCCAGGAGGTCAGTAAGGTAAGGAAGAGTTGTGTTATTCCAATTTTGATGAGAATTTCATGCTTTTATTTCATTATAGCCACCCCTTTGGGGCTGGCACAGGTCACCAGTACAAGAGGGGTGCACTTGTGCCCATCTCCAGTGACACTTGTTGGATTTATGGTCATTCCCAGCCGCCTGGGTGGAGCTGAAAATATTCAAGCTGTAGTGTCAGTGTCTGACATCACTCCTGGTGAATGCTCCCCAGGGAACAGAGGAGCACAGAATTCCCCAGCTGAAGGTCACTTGGCACAGTGATCCCTCCTTCTTTTCACAGCCAGCAGGTTGAGCCTTAGGAATAAAATATCTGGAGAAGCCATTCGAGCCAGACTGATTCTCAGTAAGAAAAAGAAGTCACTGAATGGTGAATTCACACAAATTTAGGACTTTAGGAGTCTGTGATTCCACAGAGGGATGTCATTCCTCTCTGGACTAGCAATGGAGTCGGTGTTGATCAGAGCATTCTCATCTCCCAGGGCTTGGCCCTCATGGAATGAAGCAGAATTCCCCAGCCATCCTCCTGGAGGATGGGATCCCTCACCATCCTCACCCTCCCTGCAGCAGCAGTGCCAATGACAAGCCCAGGAAGGAGACAGATCATCCTCCCCATCCTGGAATAAAAGTCCCTTTCTGTGACACGAGGAAGGGACGTGGGTCTGCAGCTCTTCACCTTCCCCCGTGACTGAACCAACAAAAGTCGAGTCTAATTTTAGGAAGGGGCGGTCAGCAGACAGGAATGTGCACGGGAAGGTCTGTGAGTCATGCCTGATGAATTTGCTGGAACATACGGAGGACATGACGGAGTTGAGGGATGGGAGACAAAACATTCTCCAGCTGCAGCCAAGCTCTTGGCCCTTCCCGGCTGCAGCGCTCAATCCCGCCCTGGTTGTCTTCCCTGGGTATTTTTAGGAGCTAAATTTTAATTTTTTTTTTTAGGAGCTACCACTGATTTAGCCAGCTTCAGTTGGAGGAGGGCTTTGAAAAGAGATGAATTAACCCCACAGGAACAGAGAGCAGAGATCATGGAAAAAAAAAAAAAAAAAAAACAGGAAAAGGGAACAGCACTCGGAGTGTTCAGGTCCCCTTTGAAATTTGTGACCTTGAGGGAGGCACAGCATAAAAAGTGTCCGAGTTTCCTGATGGCATAAGATGTGGGGGAGTTGGGAGGACCTTGAAGAGCTGGAGGAGAGCAAAAAACTCTCCTGGGAAGTGGTGGGAGAGGGTGGAGAGCTGTGAGGCAGGAGGGAAGCACTCGGTAAAGCTGAAACCCAGAGCTTGAAGCCTCCAAAACTGGAATCTGGATGGAGGTGAAGGAGAAATCCCCTGGAGTGGGTGGTCTGGAACATTCTAGAACCTTTCTTTGTAGGAGTACCTAAGAAAGGGATGGGGTAGTGAAGTCAGCAGCTCTAAAATCCAGAAATCCAGGACAGCAGACCCCAATGTGCCTTCCCTTGCACTGCTACACCCAAATCAGTGGTGTCAAACCAGCATAAAAACACTACAAGGAGAATTAAACTGTGTTTGACAGAAATACAAACCCAGGAAAATGAATTTCCTGCTCCCAGAGCTGCGGGGATAATTTGGAACCAAAATTTTCATCCATGAATTTGCTTTTCTCCCTGTTCCCAAGAGATGAAATGATGAGATCATGACTTCCTAAGACCTAAAACACTGTTCCAAGATATTCCACAGGACTTTTGGCTCCCTGGCCCTGTTGCAGCTCTTTGTCAGTGCCAGCCTGGCTGAAATCAGGAGGAAAAGGTGTAATTCCTGTAATTTCCCAGCTGGCTGCAGGGGATCAGCAGCTCGAGCAGGGTGCCAAGTCCAAATTTTTCTTTCCTTCTAGAGTCATGTGCAACTCCTGGAAACTTTACTTCTGTGCCTGTGGCAGCCAGGAAAGCTGCTGGTGTTGAGGGAGTGGGCACAGAGGGTGGGAATGCTGCAGGGATAGCAGGGAATGGGTTGTGGATCAAGGTTTTTATTTTTGTGCCTGTTTATTCCAGAGCTGCTGAGGGCAGCACATTCCTTGTCTGCTCCATTAGGGAATGGTGCAAGATTTCTGGTTTAGCACTTTAACTTCGTTCCAGTGCAGGATGCTGGAGCAAATCCCACCCTGCAAACTGGCAGAGGAGATTTACCCAAATTTAGATGGAAAAAATATTCTCATTTTCATGTCAGCAGAAAATCACCCCACCCCTCATTAAGGGAAACCCTGATGGTTTCAGCTGAAATCTGGACTTTTAAACATGAATAGCAGCTTCAAAACAGAGGATTTCTAAAATCCCATCTGGTTTCCTTCCCACAGAGGCAGAAATCTCCCATCCCCCAGGCCCGTGTGCCCCAGCCCTCCCCGATTCCGCCGCACCTGGGGCCCTTTTGGCAGGAGCAGGTCGGAGCCTCCGCTGTGCACCAAGAAATCCTGAGCCCTGGAGATGATCCTTCATCCCTTCCCCGTGCTGAGAACCCCTCCCAGCCTTCCATTAAATGTTTTCCTCGTTATTGTTGGACTTTAATTGGAGAGAGAGGAACCCCACACACGCTTTACAGCTCATTATGGGCACAAGTGGCACCAGGAAGAGGAGCCCCTCTGCTTCCCTGTGAGTTGGATTTCCTGTGGGAGCTGTGGCATGGATGGGAGGAGTGGGAAAAAAGAGCAGGGAAAAGTTTTGTTCCATCCCACTGCTGCTGTCACTTGGGAACGGGGAAGATGCTGAATATTGGGGTGTCCAAACCTTGGGGTCAGGGAGGAATCCAGGCCACAAAGGCATCACTGAAGGAAAGGAGGAACCTGTGGGAATGTCACACCCTTGGGGTCACCTCAGGCCAGCCAGGTCCAGGCCACAGGTCTGGAATTAAAGTGTATTTCTGGATTTATCTCTTCACCCAAAGGGTGCCCAAAACCCCCTGAATTCCCCTCTCCCGTGGAGGTGCTTGGAATTACATCCTTCCTGAGGCTGTGCTGTATTCCCAGCGTTTTCCAATGCACTCAGCTCCTCTCCCAAGCAGCTCCTTCCCTGCTGGGAAGGGCTTGAGCTGCCTCAGAGCCCCAGGGACACGCTCTGGTGAGCTGAGGCTCTGAAGCAGCTCATTCCCTGCTTTCCAGCTGCCCCTTCTTGCAGGAAGCAGCAAATCCCAGCCTCAATTCCCAACATCTCTTGATTTCTGCATCACAACCTTCCCTGGAGATGCAGGAGATGAAAGGACACGACCTGAAAGGAGCATCCCTAAAATCCATGTGATGTTTTCTGCCCCTTTCCCTGAGTGTGGATTCACACAGAGCTGCTTTTGCTGCTTCTCTGTGCTCTCCCAGCACGGATCCCATCCGTGGCTGTAATTGCTTGTGGGTTTTATGGGCTGTGTAGGAAGGGCTGGCACATTGCTCAGCATTCCCAAGGGTTTTAATGAAGGGAGCCCCAGGGGAATGTGTGGGAGCAGGGATCATTCCTGCTCCCAGCCCCACGGGAAGCAGAGCTGTTTGCTAAGATCCAGAGATTTCAAAGAGCAGGGAGGCCAACTGGTGGTTCTTCAGCTAGGAAAGAGGCAATTATTCCCTGCTGGCCGCTCACTTGCCTATAAAAATGGGATATTAATAGGCCCCCAGCCCCCTCCTGCCCACCCCTTGGCTCTGTGGCTGATTCCCCAGGGAGCAGCTGCCCAAATGTGCTGGAAATGCTGCCAGGAGTGTGGAGCCTTTTCAGGGAGCACAGAGACTGTGGCCAGCCAGCCATTGGGAGTTTCTTGGGGCTGAAGGAAGGAATGTTTCTACCCTGGAGAGTCCCAGAGACAGGCAGGATTCTCTCAGTGTCACAGTTTGGGTTTAAATGCTGCCAACTCGGAGCAGAGTCGTTCCCATCATGGCATGTTTTATCCAGGATCTAAATATCCACAGAGACCTGGGTACCACAGGCTTCTCTAGCTCCTCTTATCCCACACCTCTGTAATATCAGAGCAGTCAGAGGGGGTGAGGAAGCCTGGGAATTTCCTGGACTGTGCTGGATGCTGACAGCAGACCTCTCCCAGGATTTTGCTGCCTGCTCCCAGCCCAGCTCTGCTCCTGTATCCCACTTTTTACTGCACACATAAAAGTTTGCAGCTTCATTGCTCAACAGATTCCTGCTTTTAACTGAATTATACTCAGTCCAGGCCCTAATTCAGCCTTTGGGCACTTCATAAACCAGCAAGAGTTTGTTTAGCAATGAACATCCAAAGGGTGAGGACAGATCCAGGAGCAGCACGTGCATGGCACTGCCACGGAGTGCGTGGCTAATAACTGCAGCACATCTCTCTGGGAGGAATCTCCCTTTCCCACAAGCAGATTCCCAGCAGGAGACAGAAGAGGATGGCTCAACCTTGGCTGCCTCTCACAGCTCCATCCCTGCTGAGAGCCTGACACCGGGGTGAGAAACTTCCCCATCCCAATTAAATCCCTCCCACGGCGAGTGCAGCAATCAATAGAGCGCTTACGCCATCCCCAGCCAGGCAGGAATCTCCCCGGCCTCTGGGATGGAGGGAGAGGGCTGCAGTGGGCTGGTTTGTTCTTTCCAAATTGCTGAGAGACCTTCTGCTGCTCTCTTGAGCCTGCTGAGCTTGTTGCTCACCCTGATCCACGGGTGATCCCAGCTCCCATGGGAGCGCATCCAGCTCGGACAGCAGCTGGAGTCAGACTGGTGCCTTTGCTTTGCTCTGCTTCCCCCCACGAGGCTGGGGGGCTGCCTAGGGAGGGGGTGAGGCTGGTTTGAAGTGGCTCAGGGGGTGAGGACACGCTTCAGAATCCAGCCAGGGGGGTTTGGCACCTTTTTGAGCTGTGAAGGGGCTCCTCAAACTGGGACTTGTCCTGGTGCCGAGGGCTGGCCCAGAGCTGTGCTGGCAGGGGAGGTTTTACCTGAGCTGTGTCACCTCTGCTCTCCATCTGACAAAAATAAACCTGACCTGAGCTGCTCTGCAGGCTGGCACCTCACAGTGAGGCTGTTTGCAAGTGACAGGGGCTGTGGCCTATTTTGGGGTCTTCCATCATCACCCCTCTGCTCTTTGAGCCCTCAGCAGTGCCCTGAGCCCAGCCCAGCTCCCCTCTCTTCATTAGCTCAGCCTAATGAGGAGGGGACAAAATTAAATCCTATTCCTGACTTGCCAGCCATGCTGAGTGTTTCCTCAGGGACCTTCTGGAGCAGTGGGAATGATGGGAGGGCATCACCCACCCAGGTGGGATTTGGGGTTGCCAAAGAGCATTGGTGTGAAGATTATTTCTCAGCCACCTCATCCTCCTGCTCCTGTTTCCCCTCCTCACTCACCTTGGCATCACCTTGGCAAAAACTGGTCCTGCCTGGCCAAAATCCCTGAATTCAGAGCAGGGCCTGTGCTCGGTGCCCCTCACCAGCCCTTGCCCTGGCATTGCCAGGGGGGAATTTGCACCAGTCCCTCCTGGGAATGGCAGCTTTAATCTCTCATGACAGGAATTCTTTTAAACCCGCTCACACAAGCTCTGGGTCCAAAGGGGACAGACCCTGGAGCCTCCATCCCTGCCTGGGAATGATTTCCTCCCCATGGGCTTTTCCAATGGCTCTGGGCTCGCCTGCCTTGGTGGCCTTGTGGCCACATGATCAGCAGGGCTGGGGACACAGAGCTGTCATGGTGGTGACGCTGCCACTACCTCTGTGTGACCTTGGGAAAATCACTCTGTGCCCTCATCCCTCTGTTCCTGCTCTGGAAAACAGGGACAGCACAAACCCTCTGCCTCACCTGGGTGCAGGGAGAGCTCGTCAGGACCCTTGGCAAGGGTGACACAGGAGGAGGAGGCGGTGGGGGGTGCGTGGCACCACCCCAAAGTCACCCAGCTCACCGTCAGCTCCTGGGAACATGGCACAGACAGGAGCAGGAGGTGGTTATGGGCAGGGACACAGCTCCCTGTTTACTCTGGGATGCCAAGCGAGGTGATCCAAGGATAAGGAGGAGCAGGGAAGTGGCCTAGTTCACAGAAACCCCGAGTGCTGTCACAACTGCAGACGCCTCCATTGTGTTTTCCTCGGTGTTTTCCTCATGGCTCCCTCCCTTTGGGAATGTTTCATTAATCTACCCGGGTCTGGCAGTTGTGAAACAGCAACTTCAGGAGCTGATGCCTGGCCAAGGACGGGTGGCAGAGCTGAGGCATCCAGGGCTTGCTGCAGCCCTGTATGTAACCCCAAATGTAACTCCAGCAACTTCCAGGGATGGCTGGAGAGAAGGAATTTCCACTCCCTAATAATCACCCCCCAGCCTCCTGGAATGCAAGATATCCTGGCAATCAGCAGGCTGCAAATCAAAGCAGCTGTTCCACCAACATCTTGCAGCCAGCAAAGGAGACAGCCCTCAGCTGGTTTGGGCTGGGGAGCTCCACCAGCACTGCCCACTTTACACCCACACAGGGGCTGCTGGGGCCAGTGAAGGCAAGAGAGGACTTGGGTCCATCCTGGTAGCTCCAGAATTAGGTCCAGCTCAAGAGACCACTGCCTTCACCAAAGATCCCCCACTCCAGGTGAGCTGCTCAGCTCGGAGGGGCCTGGCTTTTGTGGCAGGGATGTGCAGTGCCCCTGGAGAGGTTGTTCCTCTGGGGCCACCGGGGTTCCTCTGGGGCCACCGGGGTTCCTCTGGGACCACTGAGGTTCCTCTGAGGCCACGGTGCTTCCCCAGCGTTCACAGAGCTCCCAGCAGAGCCGGCTGGGCCCTGGACAGCCGGGAAGGGGCACTGGCAGAGCAGACCCGGCTTTGCCCCCTCCACTCCGGTTCAGCCCCGTGACAGGAACCAGGGCCGCTGCTCCGGTGCCCCAAACCTGCCCCTGCCCAGCGCAGGGTGAGGGGCTCCGCTCGCTCTCCCCGTTTCCACATCTCCCTCCCCGGGGATGCCGGGCTGCGAGCGCCCGGCGCTGCCCGAGCCCGGTGCCGCGGGGCTGCGTGTCCCAAACCGCCGCCTCTTCCGCACCCAATTCCCGGCAAAGTCCCCCCAAACTCCGTCCCCTCGGCGCAGCCCTGCCCGCTCCCGCCGCTCCCCCCCCGGGGGTCTCTCCTGGCACCGAACCCCCTCCCCAGAGCCCGGCAGCCGCTCCCGGGGCCCGGCCGCCCGTACCTGCCTCCACCGGGCGCAGACCGGCGTAGCTGAAGCAGAGCAGGAGCGCGGCGCCGGTGCAGCCGAGGAAGGGCTCCATCCCCCGCGGCCGCTCGGGGCCGGGCCGAGCCGCTCCGGGCCGGGCCGGGCCGGGCCCCGCCGGCGGCGCGTCCTGCGGGCGCGGCGGAGCCGTTCAGCACCGCGGAGAGCGCCGGGGCCGGTGCCGCCGGTGCCGCCCGGTGCGGCTCGGCTCGGCGGGGCTCCGCTCCGCCCGGCAGCGCCCGGCTCGCCTCGCCTCGGTTCGGTACGGCACGGCACAGCACGGTACGGTACGGCTGGGCTCGACCGGGAGGCGGCCCCGCCGAGCCCCGGCTCCGCCCGCTGCAGCGCCGGGCAGCCCCGCTCCGGTCCCTCCCCCGGCCCCGGGGGCGACGGGACGGGGGCGGCTCGGGCCCCCCGCCCAGCACGGCCCCGCTCGCTGCCTCAGTTTCCCCGTCCCGCCCCTCCCGCCCCCGCCGGGGTCCCGGCACAGCCGTCCCCGGGGTGCTCGGACACCGGGGGTCCCATCCCGGCACAGCAGCGGGGACGTGCCACCGCCAGGGTGTCACACAGCCCCTGCGGGGCAGCAGGCGCTGGATTCCGAGGGAAGAGGATCCGAGGAGCCTCTGGCATTAGCCGTGCCTCCAGGGTAATTAACCGGCACCCGCCGATTGATGCTCGCTGGCGATGGGAACAGAATGCAAGTCCCCAGCTCAGCTGCCAGACCATGGGACACTGGAGGGGGACCCTGCTGTGACCCCACCAGCAATGGGGTGTCCTGGCCCTGGGAGGGGCTGCACATGGGGTGGGTGGCCCTGGGCACGGGTGGCACCTTCCAGCACCCAGGGACAGCCCTGAGTGGGGCACCCACCCGTGCTGAGGGTGGGCAGTGCTGGCTGTGTGTCCCTCACTGTCTGTCTGTCCCAGGTGTTCATCTGCCACCTGCCCGGCTGTGCTGGGGACTCCCAGGAGCATCCCTGGGGTCCCCACATTTATGGCAATCCTGGTCCCTAAGGGCTGATTTATGGCCTGATGGTTTTTCCCTGCTCATCCCTGCAGCTGGATGGAGAGGGGGGTGAATCAGGTGTGGGGGGCTCTGGCAGCCCCTGCCACCCTCCCCTTGCCACCCTCCCTCTGGCCATGTAGGGGCACAGTGAGACCCCCCAGCTGAGGAGTCCCCAAAGATCCCTCCTGGACAAGAGACAGGCACCCAAGGGAGAGCCAAAAAGCCTCTGCCAGAGCCAGGGGACAGCCAGGGGACAGCCCTGTCCTGCCAAAGCCACTCCAGCTCTCTTTGCCCAGCCTGGGTGACGGCAGTTCCAGCACGGTGTCTGTGCCACGGGCCCTGCTGCATCCCAGGGAAATGCCTGTGGTGCCTCCCTTTCATCTCCTGCCTGGCAGCAGATTAAAATTTCATCACTTCAGAGCTGGAGAAGGTGCAGGGGAGGAGCAGGAGCCCCAGGATGGACAGGGGGGTTCAACCCCTCAGCCTGCACTGAGCTTGGGGACCCAAATCCCACCTGGGCTGGAAGGAGCAGGATTTGGGCACAATGCAGGCATGGCTGGGCTGGAAGGAGCAGGATTTGGGCACAATGCAGGGATGGCTGGGCTGGAGGGAGCAGGATTTGGGCACAATGCAGGGATGGCTGGGCTGGAGGGAGCAGGATTTGGGCACAATGCAGGGATGGCTGGGCTGGAAGGAGCAGGATTTGAGCACAGCCCTGCAGGGATGGCTGGGCTGGAAGGAGCAGGATTTGGGCACAATGCAGGGATGGCTGGGCAGGGAGGAGCAGGATTTGGGCACAATGCAGGGATGGCTGGGCTGGAAGGAGCAGGATTTGGGCACAGCCATGTAGGGAGTCACACCAGGCCAGGCTGCTGCTTCCCCTGGGCCTTCCTTCCCCAGAACACGAGGCTGGGCAGGAGACACTGCCAGGCTCAGGCTCCTGCTGGTGCCTCCTCCATGGCCTGCACACCTGGAGCAGCACCACAGATGCCAGAACACTCCAGGAAGGCAAAGCCAAGGTCCCAGCAGGATGTGCCTCTGTGCCAGCAGCAGCTTCCCCGTCTCTGCAGAGGGAATTCCAGGTCCCCCAGCAGTGAGATGCAGGGATTGGCACACAAAACCAAGGATTCCCTGCCTGCCTGGACCCCATCCTGGGCCAAGGCTGGGCCCCAGCACGTGGGTCGGGCAGTGTTTTGCCCCAGTGGCTCCTGGCAGATGTGACAAGGCTGGTCCCTGTCATCCCACTGCCTCCCAGACTCCCACAGGAGGTTTTGGATGTGTCCTGGTATTTTTCCAGAGGCTGAACACAGCTACCACCACAATTTCTTGGCTTTTTCCTTTCCCCCTTTCCAAATAAAGGAGGAGCATTGCTCTGTTCCAGCCCCGTGACATCTGCCACGCCCAGCAGGTGCCCTGGGATGTCACCACCGCACTGAGGTCCCCTCTGAGGGCTCAGGTCCCGGCTGCCCCCGGGTTCCATGGGGACAGCCCGCGCTGTTCTTGTCCTTTCCCTGTCCCCTCTCCTTTCCCACCAAAGCTTTTTGGGGTGTCCTGGTCCCCCTGGGCTCCCCGTGCAGTGCGGAGCCTCCTCCACGTCCCCAGCCCATCACTATTCAAGTCACACGACGCCCGTCACGCGTCCCCCGTCTGCCAATTAAGTCCCAGCTCTAATTACGCACTCAGGCTCCTGCAGACGCTCCTCTTCCCTCTCCCGGCACCAGACGGACACCTGGGAGGCCACCAGCTGTCCCACCCCTCAGAGCCAGCCCTCCTCACCGCGCTGGGCTCTGCCAGGGGCCGAGCACCGAGCCCGCAGCCCTGTGACACCAAAAAACCGTCCCTGAGTCGGTGATGCGGTGTGGGGTCCTTGGGAGGGGCTCTCTGTGCAGGGGCTGGATGTCCCCCAGAAGGGACAGTCCCAGCCCTGGGGGGTTGTGGTGGCACAGAGGGGTGTGCTGAGGGGGGGGCAGGAGGTGTGGGGAGTGCGGGGTACAGGGAGCTCAGGGGTACAGGGGGTACAGGGGGCTCAGGAGGTGCAGGGAGTGAGGGGAGTGAGGGGAGTGAGGGGTACAGAGGGTTCTGAGGGTGCAGAAAGTGCGGGATACAGGGGGTTCAGGAGGTACAGGGGGTTCAGGAGGTACAGGGGGTGCAGGGGGTTCAGGGGGTGCGGAGTACAGGAGGTACAGGGGGTTCAGGAGGTACAGGGGGTTCAGGAGGTACAGGGGGTGCAGGGGGTGCAGGGGGTGCGGAGTACAGGAGGTACAGGGGGTTCAGGGGGTGCAGGGTACGGGGGGGTACAAGGGGTTCAGGGGGATTCAGGGGATTCAGAAAGTGCAGGAGATGCAGAAAGTGCGGCGTTTAGGGGGTTCAGGGAGTTCGGGGGGTTCAGAAAGTGCAGGAGATGCAGAAAGTGCGGGGTTTAGGGGGTTCAGGGAGTTCGGGGGGTTCAGGAGATGCGGGGAGTGCGGGGAGCCCCCGCATCCCGGCGCTGCCGAAAGCCGCTGCTGCCATCTGCCGACACCGCGCCGGCTCCGGCCCCGCGGAGCGCCGGGAGAGGGTGGGGGGCACAGCCGGGACCCCCCAACATCCCCCCGGCACCCCCGGGACAGGACCCGCACCCCGGCCCCGCCGGCCCGGCTGCCGCTGCCCCGCCGCGTCCCCGGGGGTCCCTCGGTCACCCCATGGGAAGGGACGAGAAGCCACGAGAGGGAGCCCGGGGCCCGCGCGTGGCCGCTGCACTGGGGACAGCGGTGGCACTGGTGGCACTGGTGGCACTGGTGGCACTGATGGCACGGGTGGCACTGGTGGCACGGGTGATGGCGTTCCTTGAGGAGGGCGGGGGGACAAGGGACAAGTCTGGGTGCAGACGCTCCCAGCTCCAGCCCCTCCCCCCCAGTGTCACCCTTTCCACCATGGGGCTGTGCCCTTCCCGGGGTGGCAGTGCCACCTCTGCAGCCCTCAGTCCCCAGGCTGGGACACACAGGGACCCCGGGCATGGCCTGACCCCCCAGCAGAGCCCAAACCGGGGCAGAGCTCAGGGACAGGCCTGTGCCCAAAGTGCCCAAAGCACGGCCCAGGCCACTGTCACCGTGCTGATGGGGACACACGGTGTCCAGGTGCCACATGGTGTCCCCAGGAGCCCCGACCTTGGCTGGCAGGGCGAGGTGAGCGGGACGTGCTGCAGGGACACACCGAGGGCACTGCATGGGGACACGGGGACATGGGAGCATGGGGACATGGGGGACATGGGGGGCACGGGCACATGGGGGACATGGGGGGCATGGGGGGCACAGGGACATGGGGATATGGGGGACATGGGGAGCATGGGGACATGGAGACATAGGGGACATGGGGGACATGGGAGCATAGGGACATAGGGGGCACAGGGACATGGGGACATGGGGAGCACGGGGACACGGGGACACAGGGACATGGGGACATGGGGACATGGGGACATGGGGACATGGGGACACAGGGACATGGGGACACGGGGACACAGGGACATGGGGACATGGGGGACATGGGGACACAGGGACATGGGGACGCAGGGACATGGGCACATGGGGGACACGGGGACATGGGTATATGGGGGACATGGGGACACAGGGACACGGGAACACGGGGATACAGGGACATGGAGACATGAGGACATAGGGATACGGGGACATGGGGGACACGGGGACATGGAGACGCGGGGACATGGGAACATGGAGACACAGGGACCTTGGGACATGGGGACATGTGGGACACAGGGGACACAGGGACACGGGGTGGAGCCGCTCCGTTATGAAATGTTATGAAACGTCAAGATTTAGCGAGAGTGGCTCCTGATCCCGATGAGATGGGGCATCACAAAGGGCTTTGTATTCCAGGAAGCCTATTAGAGGTTTAAATTATACAAATGGGCTTTTTCCCAAAGATCCTCATTATCTGCGTATTCGCTTTAATCCCCGGCTCTTCCCGCAGTCCCTGCCCCACCCCGCCCTGCTTACCTTGTCCTCCGCGGGGCCAGGGCATGGGGACAGGGACAGGGACACGCTCTGGGGACAGGGACACGCTCTGGGGACAGCGTGGGCCCGCGGGGAGGGGTCTGTGGGGGATTTGGGACACCCTGGTTGTGCTCACTGGTACAACGAGGGGCTGAGCCCCTCCTGCTTTGCCCTGTCCCAGTTTGTCCCAGTACCCCGGAAGGTTTTAGGGATGGTGTTTGTTGTGTGCTGAGCACCGAACGTGCCTGGACACACCCACGGCCATCCCGGACACACCTGTAATCCTTCTGTGCCACCCTGGCTGTGTGGGCACCCACCAGGACCCTCCCGTGGGCACTGGGGGGTGATGAGGGCCGTGAGGCTGATGCTGGACCCCAAATCCCCGAGCTCTGGGCACCCTGAGCATCACCGAGCCCCATCAGCTTGGGGACAGCAGCCGGGGCCAGGCCGAGTCCAGCACACACTGCCGGGGACACACAGAGGTGTGTGCGGGCCTGGGAACCCTGACCCCGTCCTGGGGGTGTCCCCTCCCGGGGTGTCTCCCCTTCCCCCGGTGTCCCCTCCCGGGGTGTCCCCTCCCGGGGTGTCTCCCCTTCCCCCGGTGTCCCCTCCCGGGGTGTCCCCTCTCGGGGTGTCTCCCCTTCCCCCGGGTGTCCCTTCCCGGGGTGTCCCCTCAGGGGGTGTCCCCTCCCGGGGTGTCTCCCCTTCCCCGGGTGTCCCTTCCCGGGGTGTCCCTTCCCGGGGTGTCTCCTCTGGGGGTGTCTCCCCTTCCCCCGGTGTCCCTTCCCCGGGTGTCCCTTCCCGGGGTGTTCCCTCCCGGGGTGTCCCTTCCCGGGGTGTCCCCTCCCGGGGTGTCTCCCCTTCCCCCGGTGTCCCTTCCCCGGGTGTCTCTTCCCGGGGTGTCCCCTCCGGGGGTGTCTCCCCTTCCCCCGGGTGTCCCTTCCCAGGGTGTCCCTTCCCGGGGTGTCCCCTCTCGGGGTGTCTCCCCTTCCCCCGGGTGTCCCTTCCCGGGGTGTCCCCTCCCTCCGTGTCCCCTGCAGCCCCACCCCACCCAGCTCTGCCGCAGCGAAGCCTCGGGGGCTTCACGGCTGCCATGACAACGCAGGAAATTCCCACCGAAATCCCTGCAGGGAGGAGGAGGAGGAGGAGGAGGAGGAGGAAAACCCCAGGCAGGCATCAGCAGCACCCCAGTGTGTCCCCAGCAGCTTTGGGACAATGCCACAGTGGCACTTGTGGCTTTTTCAGCCGCTCCTGACAGCACCCCTGGGCCAGCAGGACCAGCCCTGGCACCCCCAGGGCACCACGAGCTGCTGCCCATCCCCGTGCCAAGGTGTGCTGGGGGGGCTCCAGCCATAAACCCACAAAATTTTGGGGTGGAGGGGGTGGGAGTCAGGCAGGATGAGCTGGGGGGGGGTTTGCCCCCCGTGCCAGGGACCCTGGCAGTCACTGGGGGTTGGATGTCCCTGCCCGTGCCCCCCTCCTGGGCATTATCCTCCCTGTCCCTCCTGCAATCCCTTCCAGCTCGGGGATTAGGTGGGTTTAGGGTCGGGTTGGAGTCGGAAATGGGATGCTTTCAAATCAGCCTGCGTCACTTGTGCCTCTGTCACTCAAGCCCAGGGGGATTAAAATAGATATGAAGATTATCAGAGGGGAGCTGGCACCCCCACCTTGGGCCCCCACTCTCCCCCAGCCCTGGCACTGCTGCCTGTGGGGTGCTCAGCTCCAGCCCCCCAGGATGTCTTCCCAAAGGCACAGACATCTCCCTTCTCCTCACCTTTCTGCTCACATCCCATCCCACCCCCTCCCCAAATCTCCTTCTGCAGCAGGAGAGCAGAAATCACCACTGCAGCATCTCCCCCTCCCCAGCTCCCGAGTTCCCAGCCCAATCCCATTCCCAAAACGCTGCACTGGGCAGGATCCCAGTGCCCAAATCCCCACCTGGAGCTTGGGAAGGGTTCTCAGTGCCCAAATCCCCACCTGGAGCTCAGGGAGGGCTCCCAGTGCCCAAATCCCCACCTGGAGCTTGGGAAGGGTTCCCACTGCCCAAACTCCTTACCTGGAGCTCAGGGAGGGTTCCCAGTGCCCAAATCCCCACCTGGAGCTCAGGGAAGGGTTCTCAGTGCCCAAACTCCTTACCTGGAGCTCAGGGAAGGGTTCCCACTGCCCAAATCCCCACCTGGAGCTCAGGGAAGGGTTCTCAGTGCCCAAACTCCTTACCTGGAGCTCAGGGAAGGGTTCCCACTGCCCAAATCCCCACCTGGAGCTCAGGGAAGGGTTCTCAGTGCCCAAACTCCTTACCTGGAGCTCAGGGAGGGTTCCCAGTGCCCAAATCCCTTACCTGGAGCTCAGGGAGGGCTCCCAGTGCCCAAATCCCTTACCTGGAGCTCAGGGAGGGCTCCCAGTGCCCAAATCCCTTACCTGGAGCTCAGGGAGGGCTCCCAGTGCCCAAACCCCCACCTGGAGCTCAGGGAGGGCTCCCAGTGCCCAAATCCCTTACCTGGAGCTCAGGGAGAGTTCCCAGTGCCCAAATCCCTTACCTGGAGCTCAGGGAGGGCTCCCAGTGCCCAAATCCCCACCTCAGGGAGGGTTCCCAGGTTCATGAGTGGGAATTTTTCATTCCTGTGCTGTGTCAAGTCCCTGTGCTCCTCAGGGCCTGGGCTGCTCCTGTTCTCCAGCTCTCTTTGGTCCAGAGCTGCCCACTGGTGTTCCAAAGCACACCTCTGGGGTTTGGGTGCTGTGCCAGGACTGCTCCCTGCCCTGCTTCAGCCTGGCTTTGAGCCTGGAGGTGCCAGGAGGTGCCCAAAGCCCCTCAGCCTCACTGGCCATGGCCTGGTTTGGGTTGGACACTCACCCAGTGCCACCCCTGCCATGGCAGGGACACATTTTGCTACCCCAGGTTGCTCCAAACCCCATCCAACCCAGCCTTGGACACTTCCAGGGAGGATCAGCCACAGTTTTTTAATGCTCAGGAGATTTTGGGGTGAATCAGCCCCGTGCTGGGTCCTTCCCCCAGCTCCCCATGGTGGAGCAGCCACCCCAGCCCATCCCTGCTCCCCCAGGCCAGCCGTGGGGCCCGGGGTTTAATCACTTGATGCATTTTTGTTGGTGTAATTCCAAGGAGAGTGGCTCTTGCTCCCATCTGCCCCTGCCATCTGCTGCCCAGGGCTCTGCCGAGGAGGGAGCTGGTCCTGGAGCCCAGCTGGGAATGGCACCTCCTCTTGGAGAGCATCTGTCCCCACTGGAGCCCTTTCCCAGGGCTCTGAGAGCCACTTTGCTCCTTGCTGGAGTCCCCGGGGATGCTTCGCTGCCCTCGCCCGAGTCCTGGGGACACCCAGCCCAAAATGTCCCTTTTTAGTCCCAAAAAGCCTGGTACCTGCTGGGGCCAGTGGAGAAATGTGTGTCCCAGTGCTCCCAGTGTTCCCAGTGCCCTCCCAGTGCTCCCAGCCCCCCCAGTGCCCCCAGAGCTCTCAGTCCCCCAAGATTTCTCAGTGTTCCCAGTGCCCAAAGACCTTCCAGTCCACCCAGTGCTCCCAGTGCTCCTTCCCAGTGCTCCCAGTGCTCCGTCCCAGTGCTCTGAGCCTTCCCATTCCCCAAGACCTTCCAGTTCTCACTGTGTTCCCAGTGCCTCCAGTGTTCCCAGTGCCTGAAAACCTCCCGGGGTTCCCAGTTTTCCCAGTGCTCCCATTCCCCAAGACCTCCCCGTTCTCCCAGAGCCCCCCCAGCCCCTCCTCCTGGGGTGCAGGGGCTGCACCCCGAGCTCTCCTCCGTGGTGCAAAGTCCCGGGGGGTGCAGGGGGTCCCGGGGGATGCTGCCGGTGGTGTCCCCGGTGCCGGTGCCCCCCCGGTGCCGGTGCCCCCCCGGTGCCGGTGCCCCCCCGCCCCCCGGCGCTGCGGCGGGCGCTCCCGGGCTGCGGTGGCGGTGGCGGCGGCGACAGCGGCCGTCTCCGGGCAGGTAGGAGGTGGCGGGGACAAGGGGCCCTGGGGGGACACGCACACACACGAGCGGGGGGCACTGAGGAGCCGCAGAGCCCGGGGCAGCGGCACGGACCCAGCCCCGGGCACGTCCGTCCCCGCCGGCGGCTGCAGAGCCGCCCCCGCCCCGCCGCATTTTCGGGGGTGCTCGGGGTCCCCCGCGGTTCCCCACGCTTCTTTCGGGGGTGCCCGGTGATGCCTCTCCGCGGGCGTGTCCCGGCAATCCGAGGGTGTCCGGTTTGGGGGGAATCCCCCGGAGCCCCCCCACCCCCGGAGGGGATCCCCTGGGGGAACCCAGAGCCCCTCCGGGGGTGCTCGCTTTGGGGGGGTCCTTGCAGAGCCCTCTCGGGGTGCAGAGCCCCCCACGGGTTCCCTCCCCAGCGGTGGGAGCTGCCCCGGGCAGTGGGGAGGGGTCACAGACCCCGGGCATTGGGGGTGGGGGTCGTGCCAGCCGCGGGGGGACAAAAGCGGGGACCCCTGAGTGGGGTGGGACACGCAGACCCTTCCTCGGGCTGCTGGAGAGGGGCTGGAGCCGTGGGGGGTGATGAGAGACCCTGTGGGGTCCCAGCCCCCCGTAACTGGGGGGTCCTGGCTGCTCCTCCTGGGGGTCCTGTTTGCCCTGAGATCGGCAGGAGTCTCTGGGGGTTTGGGGGTGCTGGGGCCTCTCCCCACTCTGGATGAGGCAGCTCCAGGCACTGAAGCCCCCACTGCACCCCGGGCACCCCAGGACGGTGGCAGTGGGCCAAGGTCACCACAGAGTCCCCAGGCTGGGTGCTGGGCACCCTCCCTGGTGAGCTCCTCCTTGCTGGGCTGGGTCCCCCCGGGCTGGGGGCACCCTGGGGCAGGGACAGAGCCCCGAGCAGGTCCCTGCCACCCCCAGCCCTTCCCGGGGCTCCAGCGCCCGCCGGAGGCATCAAATATTAACGGAGAGAGCGGAGGAGCTGAAAATAACCCTCCTCCGAGGGCCCTGACCCAGATCCGGCCGGCCCAAAGCTGGGCTGGACCCAGAACCGCAGGCACGGCTCTGCCGGGGCCCCCTGCCCTCCTCGGGGCCGCTCTGCCCAGCTGATCCTATATATATCACCTATATATTATGCAAATGAGCTCTAAGGGCTCATTACGCAAACAGGAGGGGGCTGGCGCTGCCTGGTTCTCCCCGGGGCTGGCCCCGAGGGCTCAGAGCGGCCGGCGGGGATGGAGGGAGCAGCATCGGCGTCCGGCCGGCTGTCCGGGGGCTGCCAGCCAGCGCTGCCCCGTCCCTGTCCCCTCCTGTAGCGCACAGGGACCCCCCGAGCCCGGCCAGGCCCCTGTCCCCGCAGCGCTCGTCCCCCGCGTCCCAGCGCCATGGGGAAGCAGAACAGCAAACTCCGCCCGGAGATGCTCCAGGACCTGCGGGAAAACACGGAGTTCTCCGACCTGGAGCTGCAGGGCTGGTACAAGGGGTTCCTGAAGGACTGTCCCTCGGGCATGCTGGACGTGGAGGAGTTCAAGAAGATCTACGCCAACTTCTTCCCCTACGGCGACGCCTCCAAGTTCGCCGAGCACGTTTTCCGCACCTTCGACACCAACGGCGACGGCACCATCGACTTCAGGGAGTTCATCATCGCCCTAAGCGTCACCTCCCGCGGCAAGCTCGAGCAGAAGCTGATGTGGGCCTTCAGCATGTACGACCTGGACGGCAACGGCTACATCAGCCGGGAGGAGATGCTGGAGATCGTGCAGGTACCGGGCTGCCCTGCCCCGCCCGCTGCGTGCTCCCGGTGTCACCGCGCTGGCGCCGCGGCTGTCGCCTCCCGGGGCACGGGTGGCTTGGGGATTTCACCCTGTGGGACCCCCGGGACAGGGTTTTGCTGTAGCGGGGATGAAGCCATTGCTGCCTTGCAGCTGTGGCTGCAGGGGACATTTTATCCTGGAGCATCCCGAGTCCTTCCTTGCCTGGGGATGTCCCTTTGTCACCTCATCCTGGGACTGTCCCGTGCTTCTACGGCGGGCAGTTGTCCCCCTTTGTCACCTCATCCTGGGACTCTCCCGTGATTCCAGGGTGGGCACTTGTCCCCCTTTGTCACTCCATCCTGGGACTCTCCCGTGATTCCAGGGTGGGCAGTTGCCCCCCTTCGTCACCTCATCCTGGGACTCTTCCGTGATTCCAGGGCGGGCACTTGTCCCCCTTTGTCACTCCATCCCGGAACTCTCCCGTGCTTCCAGGGACTCGGGCAGTTGTCCCCCTGCACGCCTGGTGGTGCTGGCAAATGGGCAGGAGATGCTCTCCTTACCCAAACCCCTACCTGGTGATTCTCAGTGGCATCCCAGTGGCCAAATCCTCCCTGCAGGAGCAGCTCCAGCCCTGGCTGTGCTGGAAGCTGAAGTTCCCACAGCCCAACCCCATGGGAGGGGTGATAAACACCAGCCCCATTCCCAGGGAAGCAAAGCCCAGAGCTCTGTCCCTGTCCCAGGTGGGCAATGCCAGGAGCCCACCCTGACCCACCCTGACCCCTTGTCCCTCCCCCAGGCCATCTACAAAATGGTCTCCTCTGTCATGAACATGCCTGAAGACGAATCCACCCCGGAGAAAAGGACGGACAAAATCTTCCGACAGAT
This sequence comes from Haemorhous mexicanus, assembly GCF_027477595.1. NCBI lineage: Eukaryota > Metazoa > Chordata > Aves > Passeriformes > Fringillidae > Haemorhous > Haemorhous mexicanus. The sequence continues at coordinate 5,278,213 of NC_082367.1, forward strand.
GGATACTAATAACGATGGTAAATGAGAGGAGCTGCGGGGGATTAGGGAAAGGTCTCATGGCTAAATCCAGGGCTCTCAGGAGGAGCTGATTAAATGGCTCATGTCCGAGGGCTCAGGGTGCTGGGCACCCCAGGGTGCTCCCACCGGGTGGGGAGGGGTCCATGGGCTGCTCTGGGTGGTCTCTGGTGCTGGGAGGTGGCTGAGCCGTGTCCCCTTCCCCGCAGGGAAGCTCTCGCTGGAGGAGTTCATCAGAGGGGCCAAGAGTGACCCGTCCATCGTGCGCCTGCTGCAGTGTGACCCCAGCGGGGCCATGCAGTTCTGAGCCCCACGGACCCCCAGAGCCCCCCCCTGCCACCCCCCACCCTGCAGATGGTCACTGTCCCTTGCCCAGCCCCTGCAGTCCCTGCTGTGCCCCCACAGCCCCTCGTGGGATGAGAGCTGGAGCCTGGCTAATATTGGGGTGAGGGGGGCCCAGGGGACATCTCCATCCCTGGGGGGCTCCTGCACTGGCTTCACTGGTGGGAGGGTGGAGGCAGGGTCTGCCCTGAGTGAGGACAGACCCCCCAGCACCGGGGCTTGGAGCAGGGGACAGCCCAGCCTGGTGGGACAGGTGTGGGGACACAGCCCAGGGGACAAAGCCCCGGTGGCTTGGGGGTCCCCAGCACGGGCAGGGCTGGGTCAGCCCCTTCCCCACGGCCAGTGCAGGGTGGGGGGCTGTGCTTCTGGCCTTCAATACCTGCAGAATAAAGTTTGTGTCAGTGCAGTCCGTGCTGGGAAAGGGGACACGGAGCCCCTGGGGAAAGTTCCTCCCTGCAGGGTCTGGATCCAGGCCAGTTCCATCCCTTGCTGCAGCCCAAGGCCATGGGATGGGCTCGTGTTCCAGGGGATGTGTCCACTCATCCTGGGAGGCAGCTGAGTCCTGTTGTGGGGCTGTGCTGGTGCTGGAACGGGGCAGGAAGGGCCAGGACACATCCACAGGGTGGTTTATCCCTCAGAGCCGGGCAATTTCTCCACTGTCCAGTCTCAGCAAGGCCAGGCACTGCCCAGGGCCAGGGCTCTGCACAGGGGCTGCCTGCAGGGAGACCTGGAAGCCAGAGGGAAGGATGAGAGTGGGAGCAGAGGGGTGGAAACCTTGGACCCACAAATCACCCCTGGGCATAGCCAGGTCTGGGGAAGGGTTGGGGCTGAGCCCATGGATCAGAAATCACCCTCAGCCCTGCAGGGGAGGGGTTGGGGCTGAGCCCATGGATCAGAAATCACCCTCAGCCCTGCAGGGGAGGGGTTGGGGCTGAGCCCATGGATCAGAAATCACCCTCAGCCCTGCAGGGGAGGGGTTGGGGCTGAGCCCATGGATCAGAAATCACCGTCAGCCCTGCAGGGGAGGGGTTGGGGCTGAGCCCATGGATCAGAAATCACCCTCAGCCCTGCAGGGGAGGGGTTGGGACTGAGCCCATGGATCAGAAATCACCCTCAGCCCTGCAGGGGAGGGGTTGGGGCTGAGCCCATGGATCAGAAATCACCCTCAGCCCTGCAGGGGAGGGGTTGGGGCTGAGCCCATGGATCAGAAATCACCCTCATCCGGAGCATCCCGCGGCAGCAGCGGCCGAGGCTCAGGAGCTCGAGGGTGAGCAGGAGGCAGCGGGTGCTGAAGAAGATCCCCATGGCCTCCAGCAGGAGCGAGATGACCCAGAGGGACAGCGTGGAGCTCTGGGAGACAGGGAGGGAGCATCAGCCCCCCGCACCTCCTCCCCACGCCCGGCACATCCCATCCCCAGCCCGCAGGGCACTCACGTAGACGCGGGTGGGGTCGAAGGGGCACTCGTGGGACACTGGGGCCAGGGCGGTGCTGCCGGTGGAGCAGGGGGCCAGCAGCACCCGGCCCTGGGTGGCCAGGGTCAGGCCGATGGCCACGAGCAGCCCCAGCAGGCAGCACAGGCAGCCCAGGCTGCTGCAGGAGCTCAGGGCCAGCAGAGCCCATTTCTGCAGGAGGGAGAGGAGAGGAGAGGCAGCGCTGGGACAGGGGGATGTCCCCTGCCCAGGAGGGACCCAGAGCGGGGCTGTGGGGGCTGTGCAGGTCCCTGGGAGGCCTGCAGCCCCCCGGGTGATGGGAGAGGCGCTTACCAGGGCAGCAGGGCCGAGGTAACGGGAGAGCAGCAGGGCACAGACTCCACAGGAGATGGTCTGAGGGGAAGAGCAGGGGGTCAGCGAGGAGCAGCCCCTGCCCCAGGGACACCGGGCCCCTTTCCCTGCTGGGGCTGTCCCTGGGAGCTCATCCAGGGGGGCAGAGCTTCACCTCCCCCAGGCTCACCCAGCTGAATTCCCCAGGAAGGTTTGTTTCGGGTGGGGAAGGGGGGACAGAGCAGCGTCCATCCTGCATCTCTCCCCTTCCCTTCCCACCCTGCAGCCCTCCCCCATCCCTCCCTCACCCCAGCCCCTCCCCACGTTCCCCCCGTGTCCCCAGCCCGTTCCCGGCGGTACCAGCAGCGCAGCAATGACAGAGGCGCTGTTGGTGACACCGTAGTGCAGGGAGGTGGCGTCGAGGGCGGTGAGCACGAAGCGCAGCGCGGTGCCGTGCACCAGGGCCGCGGTGATGAAGATGAGGTGCCCGACGATGAGGAGGATGAAGCCCGTTCTCATCAGCACCGTTCGGTGGCCGCTGGGATCGAGGTGGCCTGAGACGAGGGGGGAGGAGTGTGTGGGGTGGCCCCACCGAGCTGTCCCTGCCTGGCACAGGAGTTTGGGGACAGCCCCAGAGGACGTGGCCCCTGCTGGCAGGGAGTGAGGTGATGTGGAAGCCACCGGTAGCCCAGGTATGCAGACCACTGGTCCAGCCAGCTCTCCTGGGACTGGAGCAAAGGTGTGGGCCATGGGGACAGGGTCCCTGTGGGGCTGGGAAGAGCTGGGGCCCCTCAGAGTGACGAGAAGCTCTGGGAGAGCAGCTGGCCCCAAATGGCAGCTCCAGGGCTGGGTTCTAGCAGGCAGCACTTGGAGGGGTGACTGTGGGGCTGTTCCCCCTCTGGAACCCAGCCTCACACAGCCATCACCACCCGTGCTCAGCCCAGCTCCTTCCCTCACCCCATCCGAGTCCCTCAGCTCCTCTCCCTCCCTCCCTGCCTCAGTTTCCCCCGCAGAGGGCAGAGACGGAGCCCTCCTGTGGTGATCCCCACGCAGAGCTGGACTCACCCACTCGGCACATCTCCACCAGGCCAGGATCAGCCCATCAGAGCCCCTCGGTGCCCCGGGGGCCTGGCCTGCCTTTAGCCCCCGGATCCCCCGGGTCTGGCACGGGGCAGGACCAGGACACCGCGGCCACCCGGAGCCACCCTCCGGCTGCTCCAGTTCCTGTCAGACCAGCTCCCCGGGACAAAGGGATAACTCCACCTTTTCCTGCGTGTCCCACCCCTGCCCTCCCCCTCGCTGCCAAGCCAGCAGCCGTGCCGTGACATGCCGTGCTGTGCCATGCCGTGCCAATTCACCATTCCAGGCTTCCTCATCCCCCTCCCCACCCATCCCCACAGCCCCAAGCCGTGGCAGCAGGCTGGGATCCAGCCAGGCAGGTCCCAGGCCACAGCTGAGGGTCTGGGAAGGGGCAGCCCTGGGGTGGGGACACTGCCAGGCCACAGGGCAGCAGGGCCAGGGACTGTCCTGCAGGGACAGGGCACAGCAGAGGGGTCAGGGCGGGTGGTGACCCGGCCTAAGGTGACTCAGAGGAGCTGGCTTGGTGGCCATTGTCCTCAGGGAGCTTCCAGGGAAATTCCAGGGACTGGGATGGGGACAGGGCTTTGCTGGGGGGGCTGTGGGAGGAGCCCCGAGCTCAGCTCACACCGAGGGGCTGTGAGGTCCCACAGTTTTAATTCCAGGGACAATTCTGGTTCCTGGGACTGCTCTGGGGAAAGGCACTGGCCCAACGTCCCACCTGGGCCACTGCTCTCAGCATCCTCAGCTCCCACACAGCCACAAGTGCTGGAAATTTGCCTTTTTTCGCCGTTCTTCCCCTCCTTTCACCTGTACAGGGAGAGAGCAAAGAGAGACCTCTCCTCTTCCCAAGCCTTTGGGAACAGCATTCACGTGGGCAAAGGCAGCTGGAAGATTTCCCTGCAGCTTTGGAAAGGATGAGCTGGATTCAGGTCGAATGACAACCAGAGTCTTTATTCCAAGAGTCCCTTAGGATGGTTGCAGACATACAGACACACGTACATATTTACACTCTTACACACCTCACAGAGTTTGAACCAATAAATTAAAACAAAAAGAGGGCGAGGGGGATTTTTTGTTTTCCTTTTTTTTTTTTTTTTGTTTTGTTGGGTTTTTTTTTTCTGTCATGTAAGAAACAGCAGCTCCCCGAGGCGAGGCTGGGGGAGCCAGCTGGAGGATGGCAAACAGAAGCCAACAGGGACACAACCCTGGCCCAGAAGCTGCAGTGTGACAGTGGGAGCGTGCTCAGCTCACACTCTGGCTTCGATGCATTCCAGCTGGACCATCTCATCCAGCCGGCAGCCCTCGGCTTGGGCACAGTGGCTCAGGTGGGCACTTGGGCTCTGGGCACCTCTTGCTCTGGGGGTGTGGGGGCAGCCTGCTGCAGTCTGGCACTGGGGGGACTCGCACTCGTCCGAGGTAATGTCCGGCACGTCGTCCGACTGGCTGTCCGAGCTCTCCAGGTCGCTGCGGATGCTCTCGGGCTGGGCCAGGGTGATGTCCCACGTCTGGCTGCCAATGCAGTCCTTTTGCTCACAGCTTTGGTGTTTGCACGTCTGCTCCTGCTTGTCATCCTCCTCCTCTTCCTCCTCCTCCTCCTCCTCCTCCTCCTCCTCGTTCTCTGCCATCTGGGTGTGGACGTGCAGGGAGTCCTCTGTGCTGCTGCTGCTGGTCAGCTGGTAGTGACTGGGTTTGGCTTCAATGTCCACCTGGATCTCCATGTTATTGCACTCCCTGCAGGAACAGCCACCCTCACGTTACTGGGTTCACCTGGGCTCTGCTGGGAGGATCACACCCCCCAAACACGAGCAAGATGCTGCTCATCACCCCACGACTCACTGCTCTCCTTGAATCCTCCCAACAGAGCCAAGACCACCCCAAAGCTGAGCCAGGGGCTGGGCTGGGAAAGCTCCAGAGTCCCCTCAAACTGCCAGGACAGCCCCTGAGAGTGCTGGGCTGCAGATCCCCTCCCCAGCCTCCACAGCACACACAGAGGCTGCTCCCAAACTGTCCTGTGCTGGGAGAAGGATGGCTCCCTGTGCAAGCACAGCCATCCCACCACCCACAGCAGCGCTCACAGAGCCTGCATTTTTCCAGGACAGCCTCCACCAACGCTCTCCTCAGCACTCCATGTCCTCCTACCTGTCCTGGGGGTTGTAGGAGCTGATGATGGAACCAGCCATGGCTCGGGTGCTGGCGTTGTCGCTGATGGCCCCCAAACTGACCGAGTCTTTGGGGAAAATCTCCTTCTGCACATCTGCCTGGACTTCCAGCCTGCAGGAAAGAAGAGCGTTCCTCAGAAATGCTTTAGGAGCACCAACCCATCCCTGCTCCTCAAGGGAAAGCAAGAATCCCTGTGAGTTGGCCCAGCTCAGTGTGACAGGAGTGTAACCCCCGTGGCTGCTCTCGTTTAGTCTCATTTTTGGCTCCATTTGGGCAAATCTATCCCGTTTTCCATGACGAAGGTAAAGCCGTGTTTACATCCATGACTCACACGATTCCTGCAAAGAGCTGATTTCCATGGATCTCGCACAGAGCTGTGATTACATCCTGGCTGCCACATCAACACGTGGCTCTAATTACCCAGCAAACTGACTCACAGGCAAGTTAGGAGGAAAACTGTGGTGTAACCTCCTGACTTGGAGAGCCATGAGCCTGCCTGCAGAACAGGAAGCATCAAAGCCTCCAGGCTGGGATAACAGGGCTGGAATAGCTTTAAGCAGGGCAGGCAGGAGCTCTGTGCTGTTCCAAATTCAGCTGAAGCATCAGCTCTGTGGTCTCAAGGAGCTCAGTAGGGATCTGTCCTCCTTGCAAGAACTAGACTGGCACTGACTCCAGAAACAGAATCATGGAATGGTTTGGGCTGGAATAGACCTTAAAGATTATCCAGCTCCAACTCCCTGCCACAGGCAGGAACACTTTCTCCTAGACCAGGCTGCTGAGAACCCCATCCAACCTGGTCCTGAACATCTCCAAGGATGAGGGCCCCACAACCTCTCTGGGCAATCTGTGCCAGTGTCTCCCCACCCTGGGTGCCTCTGGGTTCCAGATCATCCTAGGTGATCTCTAGACCTGGTTATTCTACAACAGACCAAGGCACAGAAACACCACCCCTAGATCAAAGCAGCTTCACTCACACTCCTGGAAAGCTCCCAAAACCAAACCCACTCCACCCACACAGGCCTTGGGATCCCCTCTGCTTTTCCCAGAGCCCAGTTACCTGCTGTACTTCCCCTTGCTCCCCGAGAGGACCCCCCCGCTCAGGGTGCCCCCGGACAGGGCGGCGAAGCTGGCGGTCTCGCTGTAGTTGCCCTGGATGACACTGAGCCCATCTGTGGGGCTGCCACTGGTGCTCAGCACACTGGTCAGCCCCTCAATGCTGCTCTCTCCAATGCTGGGGTTCTTCAGGGCTCTCCAGGCATCGGCCACTGTGGGGAAGGAGAGCACAGGGCTTGGAATTGGCAGTGGGAGCGCTCGGCTGTGATGGCTCATCTCAGATTTGGGAGACATCAGGACCTCCAAGCATTTCATTACAAGAGGCAACAACAAGAGCATTTTGCTTCACCCCCTTCCCATCACCAGTTATTACCTGTGATAGGTCCATCATCTTCATCAAACTCGATTTTCACCCCCTTTCCATTGGCTGTGCTGACCCCACAGCCACCACCCCGGCACAGCGAGATGGGCACGACCCCATAGACGTAGGCCAGCATGATGGGGACCCCAATTCCTGGAGAGGAGGATGAACTGGGTTAAGAGGAGCTTAGAGATGTGTTGGGCAGACAGAAAAGATTTTTTAGGGATTCTCTCAGTCATGTTTTTGTTGCTTTTAAAGGTTCCAATTCACAATTATGCAGACGGACAGTGGAGGAGCACTGTGGGCTGAGTGGGGGAACCCCAAGAGCATTCAACTCACAAGACATCAGCCACCAAACCATGACAGGAGACAGCTCTGTGTGACAAGGGACTCCAGGATGGGCTGTGGCACAGCTAGCTGGTGCTGCAGACGAGCCCTGTACTGGCTGTGGGCCAGCTCGAGCACACCAGGATGTGAGACAGCATTGTGCCCAAACCCACAGACAGCTGCACTCTGCAAACTGTCCTTTGGCCACCCCCATGGCACAGGGCTGGGCCACCCACTTGGCTCAGTGGCTGCTGGGCCAGCAGAAGGGACAGGGCTGAGCCCACTTACCAACACTGACAGCAGCAATGACTGGGGAGGCAATGACAGACAGGGTGACCCCACCAGTAATGGCCAAGTTCCTCTTGTGCTTGGAGGTTTTCTTCCCCTCATACCTGCTGTGGATCTGATGGAAGAAAAAGCACCAGGTGAGAAGAGCAGAGTCCCAGGGGACATTAAGAAATGATTTTACAGCCTTGCCAGCTGCATGAGCCCTTGAAGAGCCTCATTTTGAGCACAGATCTCCTCACAGAGCAGACCTAGCAGGAGGGTCTGTGTTGAAGAAAAAGCAGCAACCACGAGCACTGATGGGCTGATGGGCTCAAAAGGGACCCCCTGGGTGCTCCTGGGTCAAGGCAGAGGCACAAGAGAAATGTGAAATGCATTTGGGAGGACTTGAGCCTGAAGGACTACCAAGGCTATCAGCCACCACCTTCCCCCTGCCCACACAAAGCCCAGGAGATAAGAGAAGCTTTAGAAGAGAAAATGAATTTGGGTTCTATGACAAGATCCACCCTTCCTATCAGCTCTAAATTTCTGGTCAGCACAGAGAACAGCCCAAAGCCTTCTGCCCCCCACACTCACCTTCCTCCCCACGTACACAGGGATGCCAATGACCATGGCAGGAATGGCAATGCCAGCAATGAGGGAAATGCCCACAGGAGCTCCAATCAACGTGCCCAGCTGCCAGAGAATCTTCTTTTTACGACTCCATGGCTTTTTGCCCCAGAATGTACAGCCAGAGGGGCTTCATGGAAGGGAAAAAAATGACATTAGCACTCCAGCAATTCCTATAAGCTCCTGAGAACCCCAAGTTCAATTTGCACATGAATAAACCCCAAAATTTAGGAAGCAGGGAGACAACACAAATAAGTTTTCTGCATTTTTTCCCCCCAAAAGGTGAATATCACACTATTGGGTCTGTTTAATAGTCAGTGCACCAAGAGGTGGCAAAGGTAATTGTATCAGGAGCTTTGTTTGGTGTGGGAAGAGCATCTGAATGCTGCAAAGTGAGATCAGAGTTCACCTCCTTGGGTCAGAAACAATAAAATTTCGCTGAAGCAGGAGGGTGAAAGTCCAGCAGGGGCAGTGAACTCCTCCACACAGGCTGAGGGAGGCACGTGCTGCTGCCCTGCTCACCTGAGGTAATGCAGATCTGAGATCTCCTTCATGCAGAGCCAGCAGAACTCGCAGCCGCACACGGCACACGTCATGTGGTTGCAGCTGCCATCGTTCATCTTGATGATGTAAGCACTGCAGCGTGGGCACGGCTTGATGTCATCAGCTGAGGGGAGGGAACAGGGGATTCAGATGGCATCTCTGCTCTCAGAGTCAACAATCAGCCAGGCGGGTCTCATCAAGGATTGAAATCCTTCTTTGCTCTGCAGCAGAACACCTTTGCTGCTCGCAGGGGGCGGCGTGTCTTTAATTGATCTCAGAGAAGATAATTTCGATGTGACAGACCCCACCAACAGCAGGGATTGGGAGCGACAGCCACTTTTAAAAGCTCATTCTAATCTTGAATGGGATGGATTCCAGAATTCATGCTTAAACACAGGGAACAAGTCATACCTGCCCAGCACAACGAGCCATTACTGAATTGCTCCACGGAGGTGATTCATGGGCCAAGAACAACACAACAACTGGGACAAGAGGCACTGGAGAAACCCCAAACCTGGCCTTTAGGGGACCAGGGGCTGCAGCCCCACACAGCTGCAGAGGCTGCCCAGGCCCCAGCCTGCTGCTGGCAGAGCAGGATAAGGGGTTTTCATCCCTTCCTTAATTCAGGCATCATCTGATCGTGGTTATGCAATGGCTGTGCCGTGGTTCAGGGCTCTGCTGGTCCCTGCAAAGCTCAGCAAGATGAAATTCAGCTGTGAGCCTGGCTCACACCTTATTAATCACCAGGCTGGATCCAGCACAGCAGGGTGGGGAGAAGCCACTGTCTCAAAAACCTCCCTTCCCGTGGCTAAGTGCCCTTCCTGGCAGGGATCTCTTGAACAGCATAGAAAAACTGGGTTTTTCTGCTGGCTGGGGCAGTATCTATGCTGTCCATTCTTAGGGTTCTCTAAATTTGGGCATGTTGGACCTCGGCACACCACTAAGCCACCTCAGAACCACCCACGACAGCTCCACACGGAGCAAATTAATATTTAAACTCCTCACACAGAAAGAAAAACAGGGTGTTTTGTTTGGGGGTAGGGCAGGGCTTTAACAAATGGCCTCACTGCCCACTGCCAGAGTCAATACAGTTATTTTTAAGGAACACAAACTCAGCAGACACAGCAGCTCCTACCAGGCAGCAAAGAGTTCTGTGGGTTGGCATTTTTTTGGTACCTGCCATTACCAAGACCTAACAGAGCACAGAGCAGAGCTCCCCACACTCAGCTGGCCATGAATGCTGCTCTTCACCACCAGGCAACTCTGAAGCTGCAACAGTAAAAAAGTGACTGCTTGTTCAGGGTTTAGCTCAGCAAAAAAGCAAGAACATCCAAGATCAAAAGAGCCACAAGCAGAGCTGGGGCGGATGAGGGGAGCTGCCGTGACACAAAAGGACCCAAAGCACATCATCACCTACTGATCTGTTTGGTGCTGCTGGAAGAGATCAGATGTGTTCTAACACACAGGAGGAGGGGAAATGACTCTGAGTTTCACAGCTGCTGGAGACACTTTGAGGGGAGGAGGTTTGCACAGAGGTGCTGCTTCCTCATCACACACACACAGAGCCAAGAAGGCAAAAAATCAGGGTGTGACTCTTGCAGGACAATGTGCCTAGTGGGTCTCTCTGGACTTGGGATGAGGGATGTGGAACTCCAGGCAGCTCTTCAAAATGCACTTTATTCCATCCAAGACATTACAGCAGTCCAGGGTCGTGGGTGACAGAGCTGTGCCCACAGCTGTCAGCTCCAGCTGCAGGCAGGCCTGGAGACCCTGAGTTTAGGTTACAATGCATTCTATACTTTTCTTTGCTGAGCATCTTTATACAGCAGAACCAATCTATACCTTAACTATTATGTATAGCCTATCATAACTACTGTAATTACCATATTCATGTTACTGTTCTCCAATCACTAAAGTCAGTACATTACAGTTTAAGCTAGAAGTTGTTTTTCACTTTTCTTGCAGTGAAAAATTCTGAGACCTTTTTCTACCTGCACCATCGGCAGGCTTGTTTGCCTGTGCTCTCTTTCTGCTTGGTAAAAACATCTTCTTGTTTGGGGTGGGTTTATCCTTTGCTCTAAGCCATAAAACCCCTTCCAACTAACACACCCTTTGCCTCCTTGGTTACCCAGTCAGACTGGCTCAGCAATTCTTCTCTTCTGTATCAAAACTTGCTTCCATCTCTATTCCTTCTCCAGATTCTACATTCAAAAATCTTTCTGCTAAGCACACATAGCTGTGAGACCTTCTTGTCAGGCTTTCATGCTTCCCAAGAGGGTGTTTTAAGAGAAGTGGGTGAATGCATACCTGGCCCAGACTCCTGTCCATAGCTGAGCCCCGAGGTGTGCTTGGTGCGTACGCGCAGGGTCTGCGCCCGCTGCTGCCGGGCCATGTCACACGTTTGGTTGGGGTGCCAGATCTGCTTGCAGTGGTAGCAGAACTCTGTCTGGCAGCCCTCCCTCTCACAGGTCAGCTTGGGGCAGCTGGCACAGCCGTAGGCGATCACGGCGTACCTGCGGGCAGGAATTGAAACACAAAGTTCCCGAGTGAGAGTTCCTTCATTCACACACCCAGAGCCACCAGCCCAGCTCCCCCACCCCATTCCTGGTCACTGCTGCAGCAGCCTCCACACCAGACACATTCCTGTGCTCTGCAGGGCCTGGAATTAAGCAGTGCTAATTGGGTTACTCGGGGCAGGGACCTTTCTTGCAGGCAGCTTGAGATGCTGAGCTGTTCTCTCCTCAGTAACTGCTGGCAGTTCTCACTGGCAACTCACACAGGGCAGACTTGTCTGGCCCAGTGTGCCCAGCTAACTCCTTGCTGTTTCCTCCCAGCTGCTCTTTCCAGGCACACACATCCCTCATTCCTTAGGACAGATCCATGGATGGCCCAGAGGAGTCTAGGAAAGCTGAGCTTGTCCTGGGCACTTCTATCAGCCGAATGATTCTAAAAAGGTGGAATAACAGTTCCAGAATAACAGCTCCAGAATAACAGTTCCATATGTAGCTAAGTCAACAAGAGAGCTCCTCAGAGCTTCCTTTTCCAATGAGCGGTGAAAAATAATGCCCTGCTTTTGGAACAAGCCAAAACTGGAGTGAAATAATCAGCTGTGCAAGACAGAGAGACCAAGCTCAACCAGCTCACTGTGACAGCAGTGTGACACGCCCAGAAGGAAGTGTCCTGTGTACACAGAAGCCTAAGCAGCATCAGCAAGCAGTGCTGCAGAAATCTGACTGACAGTCACTGAGGACGAGGCTGTTTCCATTGGCAGGGGCTGACATGAGCAATTCCAGTAGTGCCTTCCCAGTCCTGCAACACCCATATGGCAAAAAGGGTATTTTTGTTAGTGGTCAGAGGAGAATAACTCCTATTTAAGGTTTCATATTTAGAGCTTGTGTGGCTGGAGTTGTATTTGCCTCTTCTTCTCCGAGGCAGCAGCGTGAGAACCACTGAATGTGTCATACCACAATGATTCATATCCCGTGGGAGTTTGAGCAACTTCATCCTGCCAGGCTACGACAGCATCGCCAGAGAAACAACATCTGAGGGCTGGCAGGCAAGACTGCAGCTCTACCTGTGCATCCACACACCTGCACCTGAGCCCAGCAGGAGGAGAGATGGGAAAACTCCATCCCTGGAAGTGTCCTAGCCCACGGCTGGATGAATTTTAAGGTCCCTTCCAACCCAAACCACTCTGTTCCTATTTGATAATTCTGTGATGGAAATGACCCAGGGGGTTGGGAGGGATGAATTTGATTCCTGTGCACCTTGTCTAAGGAATATCCCACTCAATCTCCTCACCCTGCCACTACCCCCATGGCCTGCCCTTGGCAAAACAGAAAGGAAAAGCTTCATCTGCCCAGCTGTGTGGTGACACTGCTATTTCAAACCATAACAGCAGCCTAGGAGAGCTCAGTGTAATATATTAAGCACATTCTAAATTAATTCCTCGCTCAAGATGTTGGGTTTTTTTTTTAAACACTCAAGAAATGAAAATCATCAGCATTTATATTTTATTGCTGGAGCTGAAATGACAAATATCATGCACAAGCCCACAGCTGGGGGGAAAGAAGCTCCAGGACTGTCTAGTGGGGATAGAAATAACACATCTCCACGTCAAGGTCCACTAGAAAGTGGGTTTTGAAGTGAAATGCTAAGGAATAGTCATGGCAGGACCTGGATGGACAATGGTTCTCCTCTTCCACTGGCTTAAATGGCTTAAAAGGCCATTTTCAGGCTCAATTCCTTTAGGCAAGAAGAGAAACTGAGTTTTCCTCCCTGAGTTTTCCCCACAAAGCAATGTGAGTGTCTTCCTGAGACCCCAGGAATGGCACAGCTCCATTTCCAGCCCCCTCCTTGGATGGCCACGAGTTTCCTCTGTCCCTCCTCCTGCCCATTCACGGCTCTCAGCCCACACACCTCCGCTCTCTTTAAAGGTTCTGTTTTTCTCCCAAGCTTTTGGGAAGGCTGCAGTGTGACAAACACTAGACAGCGATACCAGCAAGGGAGAAAAAAAACCCCTGGAGCTGCAAACACAGAAAATGATTTGTTTTGCGATTGATGGCGCATCAATTGACCAGGGTTTCCATGGCAACACGCACCGGTGTTGTGTTGTCCTCCTCCTCCTCCTCCCGGGCAGCACAGCCAGGCTCTTTCATTTAGGAAATGCTGCCACCTCAGTGGGGGTGACCAGAGAATGCCACCCCAGCCCTTGTGGGGTGCCTCGGTGGCACTGGAAATGATACAACTTTTAGCATTTTTGTTGTAACTTCACTCAGGGGTTTTGTTGGTCTTTGCCCAGGGGGAGGGGAATTGAAGTTTCTCTTCAAAAGCCCGGGCGAGGCCTCATGAGCTGAACATCAACAGAATGGGAGGAGCCAGGAGAAACACAGGAAATAGAGGGACATCAACAAACATCACCCCCTGGTGAGGCTGGAGACACCTGGTCTGCAGAAAGATCGATAAGAGAACCAAAGAACGAGGGCTGAATTAGCATCGAAAGGATCAATAACCAATAGGAGATGGAATCCTTGTGGAATTTACGACAACGAACATGAATTTCTTTGGGATTTTTAATGTATAAATATGTGAAAAGTCTGGTAAAGAACCAGGTGGGATGGAAGGATTTTCACTGCACAAGGCATGTGTGGATGAAATGATTTCTGCTGCACATCCTGGCCAGAATAAAGGAATGCCTTGATTCTCTGACACTGAAATGACGTTGCTGGCGAATTTCAGTTCGGGTGACAGTGGTGGGTGACATCCAGTGCCAAACATCACTCTGCCGTGCCCCCAGCCCTACACTCTGTACTACTCCAGCTCTACTACAGCGGGGAAAGCCCGCTGTAAATAATTCATACCCTGATTTTACATAAGCACAGCCACACAAGCTCTGCTGGGAAGAATGAATAGGGTGATTAATTCCTCTCCCTGCCGGAGGGCTGATTCCAACAGCCTTTGTTCGAGCGCTACAGACACACCAGCAGCGCTGGTCCACTAGAGCTGTCTCCAACATCTCCAACAGCCTCGCGGTCGCCTCTTGCTCTTCTGGGCAGCTGGGAGGAGGATGCCAGCATGTCACCCGGCTCACCCTGCTCCCTGAGTAACCAGGGAGGAGGCTATAGCTCAGAGAAAGAGCCGCGTGTGACAGCAGCCCGCCCAAACCCCCCCAGAGGAAGGGATCAGGCTCAGGCTGCCTTGCTGTCACAGAGGCAACGCCCTCCGGGCCGCGCTGGAGCTGGCTCCTTCCAACCAGCCAGCCCGAGTGACGCCGCTGTTTGTGCACCTTATCCTGGGCACAGATAACATCACAACACTCCAGGAGCTGAGATTCGGTGAGCAGGAACCGGATTTTCTCCAGCCGGTTACCAGCAGAGGCATTCCCTCCGTGGCTGCTCCATCTCTCTGATCTTATCCCCAGCGCTGCTGAAATATCGAGATCTTGCACTTGATTTGGCTTCAGAAAGGAGCAAAGGTGTTGTTTGCTTTTAACTTCACCCTCTGAAGGGATAAGCCCTTATACAGGATGCTCGAGAGGCCCTGAAATGGGTAACCTGAGCCAGGTTCACTGATTTGCATAGGATGCCTATTACAAGGCTCTGATTAAATCTTCACAATCCTCCCACCAACTTTTCCATTCCGACTACTAGGTCAGACTTTCCTTTCATGTTCTTGCTACCCAAAATTGCCATCCAAGCTGAGTCGTAGCTCAACTTCACAGCACTTCTCTTAAGTTCCCCGACCAAGCCCTTTTCCAGGCAGCTTTGGCTCACGCCCAAAACAGAAACCTAACTGAGTTCGTTTAAAAGAAAAGGGAAGAGAAAATGAAAGCAACACGTTCATAACTACACAGTCATCAGGCTTGGCTGGGCTGACTTCTGGACAGACAGACATTTCCTCACTTGGGCAACGGACAGTGAGTCAACATCACTCCTCTCTGCTGTATTCCTGTCCTCGTTGGGAAAAAGGGACTGGTTACTGTTCCTTCTTCCCCACCACTGGAGGCTGCAGCGTTGTCCCCATGCACTGTCCCCAGGACTGGCAGAGAAATGCACAGCTGGGAAAGTCCACACTGACCATTTGTGCAGGAAAAAAGGTTTCTCTTCTACTAGGGAAGCAATGGCTCTGCTAAAACCCCCTTCAAGTCACATCACTCCTACCCAATCTGTCTGTGTTTTCACAATCCCCAAGGTCAAATCCTGGAGCTCTTGAGAGATAATGGGGATAGATGGAATTTTGGTACCCAAGGCTTATCAGCTGTCCCGAACAGACTGCAGATAAGCAAAGAAACCCTGCAGCGAGGGCTCTTCATGGGACACAGTGGAACCAGAAGTGTATCATCAGCAGCACCCTACTGTGGGTCCCTGTGCCGTCCTGGGACCCACGTGGGCACGGCCAGGACAGTGATCCCAGGGCCATCCCAGCTGGGATGCCATCCCCAGGACTTGCTGGGATAGCCAGCAACCACAGGGGGTTCCACTTCACCCAGCTATCCCAGCACATGTAGGGGACAGGCAGCATCCCTCCAGGGTGCGGTCTACCTTCCCCAAGACGGCCCAGGACAGAGAGATGGGGCAGCACCCTAAGGAGCCAGCAGGTTTCCCTGCCAAGCTGTCCCACGATGGAAGGGACACGCTGTCCCAGGACAGGAGGACAGAACCCTATGGGGACAGCGGTTCCCCACTCCCCAAGCTGTCCCAGCATAGAGAGACGAGCAGGTCCCCTCTGCCGGGGCTGTCCCAGCACGGAGTGGCATCACCCCACCGCCACCGCTCGTCCCCCGCATCACTCACCCGCAGTCAGGGGCCGGACACCAGCGGCAGTCGGGGTCGGCGGCGAGGCAGCGGCGCAGCATGAACTCCTCGTACTTGGCGACGAGGTGCGGGGAGTCGCGGAGCAGGCGGCGGATGTCGGCGGGGTTGAGGCGCTCGCTGCACTCGGGGCAGCAGATGTTGACGCGGGACTCGGTGATCTCGATGCGCAGGTACTGCCGCAGGCAGGCCCCGCACGACCGGTGCGGGCACGACAGCAGCCGCGGCGCGTTCTCCGCCGGCTGCCGCACCAGGCACAGCGGGCACTCCAGCTCCTCCTCGCCCTCCGGGACCACCGGAGCCTCCTCGGGGGGCGGTGGTGGCGGCGGCGGCGGCGGGGCCGGCGGGGCGGCGGGGGGCGGCGGCGGGGCGGCCGGGGGCGGCTCGGCCTTGGCTCGGCGGCGGCCGCCCGCGGCGGAGGCGGCGGCGGCGGAGAAGACGCTCTGGAAGGAGAGGCGGCGGCGGCGGCCGGGCTTGGGGCACTTGGCGGCGGCCGAGTGGATGGATGAGGAGCGCGGCGACTCGGAGTCCCGCTCGGAGCCCATGGCGGCGAGGTTAGCCCGACGGTGTCACCGGCGGCGGGATCCGAGGTGGAGGCAGCGGATCAGTCCGGGGGCTCCAGGCGCCGCGTCCCGCCGGGCGCTGCCTCGGCCGCGCTGTAACGAGAGCGGCGCCGGGGCCGGGTGAGCGCGGCCCCGCCTCGTCCCGCCCCGCACCGGGCGCGGCCGCCGCCGCCGCCATTTCGGTTGTGGGCACCGCCCCCGGGCAGTCCCGGAGCCTGCGGTGCCCGTCCGAGTGCCCCCGTCCCGCGGTTGCGGTGCCTGAAAGTGGCTCTGAAGCGTCTCAGTGAGGGGGAGCTGAGCCTCCGCTCTGCTTCTGGGCTCCTCTCTGTGTCCCCCGCCCCTCAGCGCCATTGCTCCCCTCAGCGCCATTGCTCCCCTCAGCCCTTGGCTCCCCTCAGCGCCATTGCTCCCGTCAGCGCCATTGCTCCCCTCAGCCCTTGGCTCCCCTCAGCGCCATTGCTCCCCTCAGCGCCATTGCTCCCCTCAGCCCTTGGCTCCCCTCAGCGCCATTGCTCCCCTCAGCCCTTGGCTCCCCTCAGCGCCATTGCTCCCCTCAGCGCCATTGCTCCCCTCAGCGCCATTGCTTCCCTCAGCGCCCAACTCTCCTCAGCTTCCCGGTTTCATCAGCAATCCCTGCTCCCCTCAGTGCCCCCATGTCCCCTAAACACCCCTGTCTCCCTTCAGCTCCCCATTTCCCCTCAGCACCCTTGGCTCCTCTCAACACCCGGCTCCCCTCAGCGCTCCCATTTCCCCCTCAGCACCCTGATTCCCTCAGTGTTTGGGTAACACTCTCAGGCACCTGGTGGCATTCATGGGGTGTCCTGCATAAGACCAGGAGTTGGACTTGATGTTCCTAATGGGTTCCTTCCATCTCAGTTTGTTCTATGATTCTCCCTTCAGAATTGCATCTTCTCCTCAACATCCCTCCTCAGCACTGCCATGGCTGCCTCACCCAGGACCTGGAATAGGGGCAATCTTCTGACTGGATTATGCAGGGAAAAAAAAGGTTTCTATTTTAAAAAAACACCCTGGGCAGTTTGCTTTTTAACATCTCTCATTGTTGAAGGGTATCTATAACCTCAGGAGCCCCCTGTAAATCCATCCATCCCAGTGGAGCACCTTGTCCCTCTCTGTGTCCCTCCTTGATAACGTTTCTGAAGATCACGTAAAGATTTATTCAGCTGGGAACTCCTCCCCGAGTGCCAGGTTTAGAGGCACTGAAACTACAACCCACATTCGCACTGCACTCATGCAGAAAGTTAAAAGCCTTCGCTTCCTTCCAGGGTTCCCCGTGCCCAGAGGGGTCTGCCAGCCTCACATCCCATCCAAAGGCAGATAAACTAACAGGAAGGATGCTGCTTCTTATTATGCAGGGGAGGTGAAGCAGAAAGATCTGCTGTGTCTACGAAGAGCCTCTTAAATCAGCACAGAAGGAGCTGCCTTGCCTTAGACTGTCAGCTCTGACTGGACAGACTGTGGTTATTCATGTGACAAGTGTGGCTCCATCACTGTCTCCCAGCTATCACCGTTCCTGAAATCATCTCCCTCAGCAAAGCCTGTTTGCATGATTATTATTACCAGGATCCTTCCAAGAGCTGGGATGGGAACAAGGAACCAGGATTTTGGTGCTGGTGCTGCTGGATTGCTCTAGGCAAAGACCCCAGATCTGTCGGCACAGAGAGGATAATGATGACACTTCCCTGTCTGATGGGTGAATGAAGGCACAGAAGGAGTAAATCACCTGCACAAATGAAGCTTCCTCCTCTCCTAAACACCCTGCAGCAATCCTGCTTTTCCCTGTGCTCCTTCTTCATTAATTCTGTGCCTGCCATACACCCTCCCTTACTGCTTATCCCAAGATGTCTGCTACACCCAAGTCCTTCCCCAGAGATTGCATTCCCCAGACATTTGTCAGCTCTTCACATTCCTGCCACAGCACACAGGGCTTTGGACCAGCTGGAAGTTTTGGACCACACTTAGGTTTGGCCTCAGAGTGGTAAATCCCTGCCTGGGATCAAAAAACCCTGTTAATTAGCAAGTTAATTTGGTGAGGGCCAAACAGCTCTGCTCCAAGAGAAGCAGGGATGCTTCCAGGGTGTCTGTGGAGCACATTTTCCCTGAGCAGTGGGTTGCTGAGCTGTGGTCCTTGGGCAGGCATGAAGATTTCCCTGATACTTTGTGGTATGGAGCTCCCAGAGGAAAAGGACCCTTTTCCTTGGGAAAGGAGGGCTAGATGAAGAAGGGAGAGATGTTATACTGGTATAAAATGAGATTACATTGAAATTAACTACTCCTGTCTTGAGACAAGCCAGGTATGAGGCATTTTCAAATGGCTGTCGCTGCCCATCTGTAGCAGGGACTGTCTTGCTTTGATGATTTCACTAGAAAAATCACACTCTTGACTGAAATAGAGAAACCTGAACAGGACTTGTGTGGGACGGATCTCCCAGACAGCGCTGTGCCAGCTCAGCCCTACGTCCTCTGCAGCGCAGAAGCAGACTCTAACTAATTGTGGGAAGGTTTTAGCTCAAAAGCTAATGTGAGACAGGCCTGAATTACCAGTAGTGCAGACACAGAGAAACAGAGAGCAAAACCATCTGGAGCTCCTGGGAAAGGATGGGCTGATGGGGCAGAAATGACTCTTCACTGCCTTATATGAGGAATCATGATACCAGCAAGGCTGGGGGAGGCCAGGGTAAATCCGAATGACTTCAGAGCCATCTTCCCTCCTCCCAAGCTGTGCAGAGCTCTTGCCAGTGGTGATATATTTGAGGGAACTCAGTGCTTTTATGGAGCTCTGAGATATGGATTTCCAACTTTCCGGACCCCGCTGTGGTCCAGACATCCCCAGCTACTTAAAAACAAGTTCTCCATGGCAGAGGGGCTTCTCCGTGGTGAGTTTCCACAGCCCTTGCCAGGAGTGTTTCTGACTAGCAGTTTGAACCCGGTAGTTTGTTTTGATTTAAAAAAAAACAACAAAACACCACCCCAAGACAAACAGCCAGGAGCTGGAAGCAGAGGGCAGGAAAGCAAGCTGCCAGGGAGGAAAGAGGCTGATTGGGAAGTCACCGGATTGGGAGTGAGATCAGATCAGCCCCTCCCCGGAGCTGCGGGGAAGCTGCCACCAGCCTGACCGTTAAACTGGGGGATATTTGAAAAGATAAACCCAAACCAAACAAACAAAAAAGATACAGAAGGCGGGGGCGTGGCGGGGGGGATTCAAACGCTGCAGCGAATCGTTCTGCAAATCCCAGCTCCAATAGGCAAATTTGCTTTTGCTTACGCTGGCAGAAAGCTGGAAGATTGCTGACTTCCGACCCCGCTGGATTTGGCACAGGCGGCTTTTAAAGCTGCCTGAGAGCGCTGTATCCCCCAGGAAGGCTTTCAGGGAGAAGGCTTTGTCCAGGCACCGGCTGGAGCCACCCCACACTGCCCAGTGCCGTTCCCAGCCTGGATGGAGCCACTGGGGGAGGCTGAGCCGGGCTGGACCTGCTTTTGGGAGGTATTTCTCTTTCCAGAGAAATATCCTCGTCACCCACACCCCAAAACCCCCCTGCAAAGCAGAGTGACAGCTCTGTCGCTGTCGAGGAGGAAGCGCCTCTGGTGATGTAATGAAAATTCCCCTTGGTAATTCAGAGAGTGAAAGCAGAGGCTGAGCTGCTGGGAAGGGATTGTGAAAGTCAGACTGCATGGAGGAACCGGGGTGTGCCTGGCCGGGAATCTCGCTGTGGCAGGAGGCACATCAGTTTGGGTTTGCAGCCGATAAAATTGAAATTCCAGCTCCTACCACATCCCTTTTGCCCACCTTTCCCCCCTTCCTGGTGACCCAGATATCACAGGTGTGGGAAATACCTGCCTGGCGCTCTCCTCCCTGACGTGCAGGACACAGGGGGTGTTGAAACAGCTATTTCAGGACACAGAGAGATCCAATCTGCCTTAAACCTCTGGAATGCAGGCACTGAGGTGTGAACCTCTCCTTAGCACTGCCTCTTTTCTCTAGAAGTCCGTGGGTCTCCTCAGGGTTTCTCCCACTTTTCCCAGGCAGGGATGGGGTTGTTATTCAAGGGGGACAGGCTGCATTGCAGAGCAAATGGAGTTTAGAGAAAACCCAGCTCGTGTTGCTGCTTGCTGATGAAATGCAGGAAGAAGGGGAGCAGCTTTACACCAGGAATTCTTCCTCGTTTTTGCACAGGGAGACTCGAGAATGACTCAGCTCTGGTTTTACTGGGCAAGCTGAGACCTTTGGCACTATTAAGGTGGGACAGCCAGGGCTGTTAAAGTGATCCAGGTGCATCAGAATGCCAAAATGCAGATGGCAGTTTCAGGGGTCTCTCTGCTGAGGACCCACCATGGGCCCCACTTGAAATGTGCTGCACTCACAGCATCTGGAGGAAGATGAGAGGGACATTTTAAATCTCTCAGAAGTGCAGTGCGAGGTGTTCCCCAAGCTCCTTGCCCTGGAGAGTTGTGCCAGGGGCACGTGGGCTTCCCTACTCCTCTTTTAGAGGTCCCAGCTCCGGGGCAGGGATGTCAATCTCGGCTTGCCCGAGGCATTCGGTGAGGCTTAACCCGGAGAGCCCGGAGCTCTGTGGGAAGAACGCTGAACATTCACGGGGAGCAGCTGTGATTGCAAGAACTGAAGCTCATTGGGGTCATTTTCTGCCAGGGCCCCGGGGAAGCACTGGGTCGTAATGACATGCACTGTGATCGTTTGTCAGATGGAGATGTCATTAACGGCCGCTCATGTCTCTCCAGGGAAGACACCCGAGGCTGGGGAGGGCTCTCCCCAGTGTGCACATCTCTGCCTCTATCCAGTTAGTTCGTGTTCTGTTTGCCTCTCCTGGTCCCCTGAGATGTGTTCAGGGGAGGAAGGAGATGATTGTGCTTGACTCCTCTTCTCTCTGCTGGACTTAACAAGGATTGACATTCTTTTAAATGAAGAGGAAGAGGCAGGAGATGAGAGTCTTGGGATCAGAAATGCAAGGCTCTTCCAAAAGGATTTGTTCTGGTTTAGTCTGTGGCTACACCTTCTCTCCCCTCCATCTCCCCATCCCACTCTGCTCCCTCCTAACACCCACACGCACGGCAATCTTCCACTCCCTGCTGTGACTTTCTGGGGAAGAGGCTGTCATGTGAAATCCTGGGAGGGAGAGAGAGTTACCACATGGAGCTCTCTGAAAGCATCAGAACAGGCCTTGCAGAACAGGCCGGCAGCCGGAGGAACGCTGTGCTCCCCCTCCCCGAAATCCTGGGCGCTCCTCTCACGGATGGGAGGTGGGGGGAGCGGGGAATCGTCTTGGAAGCTTGGGAGCCGCCTACACACATGGCAAGTCTTGTCAGCAGCTGATGAAAGAGGTGGGAGGTGGGGAGATTTCGAGGGGGAAGAATGTGGAGGCTCTCATGCCCACACAGTTCCCCCGTCCTGTCTCCTGCAGGGCTCCCACAGCTGGGAGGGCCACGGGCTTGGCCCCGTTGGTGACACACGTGCGGAGAGGAGAGACCCCAAAAAGGAACTGGGATGTACTTCAGCACTGACGCAGAGGTAGGGACCATTAAGCAATTACTTATAATAGTAATCTGACATGCTTTTCCCCTCTACAAAAAGCAGCATTTCCTTTTGTAATAAAAGCACAGGCTGTTCTGTGTTCTTTATTCACCTCCACACTCACTGAACAGCTTTGGGGATAGAAGTGACAATGATCCCCGCTCTCAAGTCACTCTCACCACTGACCTGCTACCCTTAATGACGGGGGATTTATAGCTGAGAAGGTTTAGCACTGTAGGGTGCTGCCATCAGGATAGGGCTGGCCAGATCCCTATGGCAGGAGGAAGGAACCAGACTCCCTCCTCACCTGAGTCATTAAATAGACAATTAAGTGTTTGGTGTTGGCGTAAACACAGGCAAATTGGTCACTGGAGAAAACCTCAGTGCCTGTGATGGCTGGCTGTGGTTAGAAGGTGGTGGTGACAAACACCTGGGACAGCAGAAGGCCAAGAGGCATGGAGGTGGCATGGCTTGGCATGCTCCTGGCTCTGAAGTTTCTCCCTGATGCCAGCTGGTTTTTGGGATGCTCAGCATCTTGCAGGACACGAGCAAACCTGGCCACAGCAGAAGCAGCAAGATCAAAGTGAAATCTTCAGGAGAAGCACCCATGGAGAACTAAGGAAGAGTTTGTCCTGCCCTTCAGAGAGCAGATGCACAAGGCAGAGCTCTGGCACGGTTTTGGATTTCTGCAAGGAGAACAGAGTGAGGCACTGGCCTGGTTTCCAGGAAAGGAGAACAGTGTGTCACAGAGAAGGCATTGAAAAGACCTGAGGCTTCTGCCTCAGCTTTTGGTCTTACTCCTGCAGACACGTGGGTGCTTGGGAGTTCAAAAGGCTGAACTGGAGGCTGTCCTGCAGCTGGCACAGGACACAGCCCACAGAAGCTCTGGGCTCCTCCTGCAGAGCTGCTGGAGCAGACACCACAGAGGGTGTCCCCGTCTCTGCTGGAGATCCCTGCTCAGCTCACATCAATCCCTGCAGCGCTGACCTTTGCAGTGGGACTGTGGCAATCTGAGGTGGGCAGGAAGGCTTGGTACAAGGCACCACCTCCAGTACCCAGAGCCTCCAAAAGACACTGGCAGCCCTTCAGCAACGTCTCAAAACCTCAGAGGATCTCTGACATCCTCTCTAGCTGGTGCATCCCACAGCACAGGTAGGGCTGGGCAC